>NC_083613.1:14856462-15227712 GCF_963584025.1 Labrus mixtus
CAACTCGTGGGATCATATAAAGTGTGAATGTGTTTGCCACTATATAACCTCAAAATCATAACTTTCTTATTTGTGTCATCTCTTTGTGTGTCCTCTTTTGGGAACTAAGAAGTGAGACAACACTTAAAAATTCTTAAAAACTTACTCACATATAAGGGTTTCATGCAGAGTAATAATCACTTTATTTATCCAACATGAACTCTCAGTAATTGCTTCTACAGCAAACCAGCAGACATCAGTATGTAAACAAAACTGTATTTTACAGTACAGAAATAAAGGTGACGTTAATTGAGTTGAATGATGGTTAATCATCCTGGATGAGTGATTGTGCGTCTTTCTTTTTCTTTAGGTTTTTGTGGGATTCTGTGTTTTATAGGTTTTGGAGTTTTTGGGATTGTTTCTTTTTAAATATTTGTTTTTGAGTGAGTTTGTTTATTTAAGTCTATTTTTTTATTTAGACTCTGAATGAAATATGTTGAAAAAATCTCTGCACACTTGAATGTGCGACATGTGTGTCAGACTTAAAGGGGTCATATTATGCTTTTTTCTGGTTTTATATGCTCTTTAGTGTGTTTTCCAAGTGTCCACATGTTTAGGCACATCTACATGCAAAAATTCAAAGTCCGCGGAAACGCGGCTTCTCCTACGTCCTCCTGTTAGCTGCAGCATTAGCTGCACGTAATGCTTGGTTCTAGCCCCCCTCGAAAAAAAATTGCCAGTGTGACGTCTTGTCAGTGTGAGATCACTGATCTAAGCCCATTGGCTTGTTGTGGCAAACCCAGCAGCTCATGTTGCATGCCCGTTAACTTCTGTAGCACGCCCACGATATGCCGTAGCCTGTGGTAGCACAGTAGTGCTAAGGTACTAATGTTTTTGCTCCACTCGGAGCCAGAGTGGCTGCATTCCCAATATGGTAAAAGGGGCGTGACATTTCCGAGAACCGTGCTGAGCAACTGACCAATTAAGGCAGAGCCGACAGGCCGACCAATCAGATCAGACTTGACACACGTGGGGACTCTGAACGTGGGCACTTCAGAGCCTTAGAGAGAGAGTCAGAAGCGAGCCGGTGCATGGAGCGGCAGTACATGAAAACAGACACTTTTTTCGAACTTTAGCTATTGTGAACATACTTTAGTAGGTACATAGATTAAATATACGAACCCCAAAAAGGGTATAATATGACCTCTTTAAAGACAAGTTTGGTTAGAGTCAGGGGTTCCCAAAATTTTCAGCTCCTGACCCCCAAAATAAGAGTGTCAGGCTGGGGCCCCCATCGTCCCTGGAGGTGGTCAGGGGCGTGTCAAGACTTTTTTGACTAGGGTGACCTACCTACTTATGCAGGGGTGGCATTTAGTTTGTGGACACACACACACACAAATGATTTAAATCTTTTTTTATCCTTTCTATTCCCACTATGATATGTAGCCTACTTAAGTAACACAGTTTGGCAACACTTTCATCTTCTGAACTTGATTCTTTAGGAACTGAAAATGAAAGATGTGCAAATCCACAATTTTATGTACCCAGAAAATTGCATGCAAACACTTTGCATGCAATGCATGCACAATTTTGCTTGTATGTATTTACAACTGAGAGTACTAACAAAAATATACTACTAATACATAAAGAAAAGTACCACCAGCCTGTTGAAAACAGCCAGAATAGTTGATTTGAAGTCTCGCCTCTGATTATGCAAATTGTCTATTATGCAATCACATTTCAAGGGGGGCCCATGCCACCCCTGGCCATCAGTCTGGACACGCTCCTGGAGGTGGTTGAGGCATTATTATTATTTTATTTTCATTACACTTAATGTGGTTTTAATTTCAAATGAACCACTTTTTTGCATATCTTAACAATAATGGGTACAATATTCAACCCAACCCCCACTTTGGAAACCACTAACCGAAAATGTAGTACGATCTGATAAAGTTGTCAGCATGAAGCGAGACCATGTGCTGGAGCATTCCTCACAGACTCGGAATGAGATTAATTGCACCTTATTATTATTTTCACCTCTTTTTAATTTGTAAGAATGAACTTTTTCAAAACTTTCCACACAGTCAGAAAAAAAACAGAGCTTTAGGTGGACTGAACTGCTGTCCACTTTTTTTAATGCTTTCACATAAAATGCGAACAATGGCCATCTTTTTTAACACCAAATTTTTGGGGCTTTTGTTTGAAAACACTTCGTGGAAAAAATATAAATGTATACTTTGACATAGAAAATAGTGACAAAAGGTGAAACACATCCTGTTCTTATGGTGATTATTAGATTAATAACAAGACAAATATGTGTGTGTGTTTTGAAGAGAGTGCGTGTCTATTTCCATGGACCTCCAGAACATGTGCCTCACACAGGTTTAGTCACACTTTCTGAAGCTCTGCACACACACACTTACACACAAATATTGACACACTCAGCTGGAAAGAACACCGGCTCTGTTGATTTGTTGATCCGCTGTCTGATTCTGTGCGTGTGAGAGAGAAAGAGAGAGTGTGTGTGTGTGTGTGTGTGTGTGTGTGTGTGTGTGTGTGTTTTCACATGCATGTGTGTGTGTGTGTGTGTGTGTGTGTGTGTGGGATCAAATACGTGACAGCTGATAGCTGTAGCTACTGTAAAGGTGACCTGGGGTCCCTTTTTACATAAAATCTTTCTGGGTTTCTTGTTTCTTGTCAGGCTGATGTCACTGTTGGCTCTGAGATGATATGAAGTGAGACGGCGTCCTTTCATTTATTCACTTATCAGATAAAATCAATTAAGACAAACTTTATTGTCTCGGTGTGAAATGTCGGGCATTTGATACCCAGTTCCTGCAGCCACATGTCCGACGTGTCCTTGTGCAAGACACTTTACCCCAAGTTGCTCCCACTGCTACGTCAGCGGCAGGTGAATGAGTATGTATGGGATAAGCTAATAATGATGGTCACTTTACATAGCAGCCTTTGCTGTGTGAATATGTAGGTGTGACCTGTAAAAGCGCTTTGAGTCAGATGACTAGTCAAGTAATAAACTGTGATATCAGAATCAGAATCTTTTCAGAATCTGGTTTTATTGCCAAGTACATTTACACGTACAAGGAATTTGACTTGGTGTATTGGTGCTAAACAATTAACAAGGAAATAACGCAGAACTAGCAACAACTTAAATAATACATAATGTCATAATGTTAAAAACAAGTTTTTTTTGTTTGTACAAAATACAAAATACAAATTTTTGAACCCCCATTGATAAACTTAGATGAGTTGCATTTTCAGCTGGAATGAAGTGAGTTTGTATCTCATGTACGGCAGAGTGCGATCACTGTTTAGGTCAGCTGTGGAGCAGCCGTAGAGTCAGTTGTCTCTCGACCAGAAGGTCGAGGGTTCGATTGTGGGCGATTATTAACAAACATAATGAGTGTATCAATCTCGGACCCCATCAGCTATCATCCTGGTTGTTACAGCACCTTTAGCAACATGAGGAGCAAGAATGAAATGTGAATTGTGAGGGATGATATCTTAATATGGAGTTAGCTGTGCTTTCATGTAGATGTTCATAGAGATAATCCTTAGATGAACTCCGAGGGTTCCAGAGATTGCGTTCAGTCTCTTTTGCTCTGTGTTATTTTCCTGCAAAGTTTTGCTCAAACACCAGAGGATGATAATACTGCGCCTACAAACCTAAACCAGAACACTTCCCATATGCAAATCTGTTTCCTTCAGATTTACATTTTCAATCAGAATCTGTAAATGGAGGTTGCATGTGAAGCTTCTTTGTGTTGTACCTCAATATAATATGCTACTTAGGCGCAGAAAATTAAACAATGTATTGTGTTATTTGCCCTTTTAGAACCTTAAACTTTTACTTAATCTATTTTAGAGAACTTCACCCCCTGCTGCTTGATGTTGTGATGTTTACCTCTCTTGTCTCCTGTTGTTGTTTTTCCACAGCGTCATGGCTCCCAGTTTGTCTCAGGCGTACAGGCGGAGGTGGTGGATGGCAATCACAGCCATCATAGAGAACCTGCTGTGCTCCGCCGTTCTGCTGGGCTGGGGCTCTCTGCTCATCATGCTGAAGAGTGAAGGCTTCTATTCAAGCCTCTGTGTCGGTAAGCTCAACATCCAGACAGAAAGACCAGAGATAATATGCATTAAGACATGTTGGACACTTCACTCTCTGACTGTTCTGCCCTACAAAGGCAAAAGACTCGCCAGAGTGTAGAACTGAGAAAAATGACTTTAAAGTCTTTTTGTTGTCCAGCCAAATGAGTTGCAGGCAGAATATTGGAAATGTGGCAATTCTTTGTCTTTTTAATCAGGTTATTAATGTACATAAAAATCTTGAGCTTAAACATGACCTTTGGCCCTTATTTGGAAGTTAAGGTACTCTGCCATTGCATTGCCTGTTCAATAATAAGGGGTCATGCCAAGGCAAAAGGCAGTAACTTCCATTTGATAGCTCCCTTGGTTGCTGATCACTATATTAAATCAGTATATGATAATAATGATAACATATACATGAAATCTAGTGATCATGGCACAATTAAGTGCTTGATGACAGATATTAAAACAAAGGCATATCACCTTAACTCCACTGCAGTGAAACAGTAACTTCACTTTGATCCGCAGTAAAACAAAGACAGAAGACCTTAACTCAGTTTGAGCATTCCGGAATGCTGCAGTTCAAAGGCAAAGACCCTGATGAGTGAAGTTACTGGACTCTGTCTTGGTTTCTCGAGGGCTTTTGGAAGTTAAGGCAAATACAACCTACTATTTTCTCAAAAGAACAACACAATTGACTCAAGATATCTGTCCACATGATAAAGCACATCTGTAATGTTCCAAAAATGACAAAAATCAATTTTTGAAAATTTTGAAAAAATTGAAGTTACTGCCTTTTGCCTTTGTAGGGCAGTGTTCTCGCACGGACGTCTGACATCGTTTCAGATGATGCTGTGAATGAGACGACAGGATGTTTAAATCTGAGCTTCTCTTAAACCGAACAGAACTGTTAATGTCACATAAAAATACAAAAAAGGGAGTGTAAGGACACCAAAGAGAACCCATCTGCCGGCCACGCATGTCATTTATTGTTATCAGAATTAAGGACACCTGGTGTAAAAGTGTTTTGAGTAGTCAGAAGACTAGAAATGCGCAATACAAGCTGAAGTCCATTTACCAGGATTGGTTAGAGTTAATATCTTGGTAGGCCAATCGGAGGCAGATATAGGGCCCCAAGTACGGCATGCAGCAAGTGCAAAAGTATATACAGTAAGAGGGGAAAACATAACAAGGGGCAATTTATGATTCTCACCGTGTGAAGATGCTCCTTTGTGTGAGACTTGTCAGCTTTGGATCTGACTTGTACGGAGCCCCTCTGGTGTCAGCTAAGAAAAAAAAGTTTTACAAATCCCTGCGTACATTTCATAATCAATGCGCACTAATTTGCAATCTGTGGGCATGACTTGTAAACACAAACTCCTGAGAAGAATAAATTGACTCTTTTCACGGCGACCACATCCACCAGTGAAGTCCTATTTCTCTGGATTTAAGGGTAGATTTCAAGTCAAATGCAAAAACACAATATAGCATTAACTCACTCACTTGGCAGATGTGGTCATTGTGAAATGGTCTGTACCGCTTCCTCTGAAGAAATAAATCGTGTTTACAAAACCCTGCCCACAGTTTATGAAACTGTGCTCACAGATGGCTAATCTTATCTGCACGTCCACGTGAACATGAGTGGAGCGTTGACTGTTGCCAAGTAACTCACCTCCATCCCACCAGAAGAAAATAAATAATAACTGTACAGATAGCAAAAGAAGGAAACTCATGGAGTTGTATGCTGAACTTAATAACTTTCCGACTACAAAACTGAAAGACAACATGACGTGGAAGGTGGATGTAGATCTGTGGGCGACTTTGTAGAGCCAAAGAAACACGTCATATGGCTCTGCTGTCTTCGGACAGTTCGGAGTCTTTTCAATTAAACGAGCACCCCTCAAGGTTTATTTACAGTATATTGCTGTATTCATTAAGTGACTGACTATGACATAAGGAGAGAGAAAGGACTTAAAAGTGGGCACACACACTCAGAGCAATCATAGCCTGCAGGGCATGTGACAGCTCTGTGTTGCTGTCCCACACATGCTGTAGTTATGGGAAAGCTATTCTGTTTATTCAAGCAAGGCTTGCCTGCCAAAGGCTTTTTGATCAGCACATTGTCTGAGTACACGTCCAGAGGGTTTGTGGTCCGATCACAGATGACTCTCGTTTTAATACCTTTTCAGTGATCCATTATCTAAACAAGGCATGCTGCCATTATACGCTTGCCTTTTAATAGTTGTGACTGTAACATTTCCCGTAACCTTGGATACTAGTCGGATATTCTTAGGACTTAGTCCTGCTATATCCTAGCCGTAAAAGTAATGCTCCAGCTCCAGGTGGGCACAATCCTTGACTTTTTTAGTAGGACATTTTTTAATCTACATGACAACAATTTTGAGCACAAGTGAGTTGTTCTTATCATTTAAAAGAAATCAGCAGGAAGTTTAGTTGCAGTTTCAGATTGCTAGCAGTTAAGTCACGAGTAGCAAAACATTAAAGTGAATATTTATAAGTGAATAATCAAATAAATAAATTATAAAAAAATGTTTTTATTTAACGTGAGGTTTCTTGTAGGTTTAGTCTTGGGATTTAGGTCAGATGTTTAGGTTACTGTTAGCTTATCCAAAAATAGATGACCCAATGTGAGCCAAAGAGAATGCAAAACAGACACACAACAGTCCATGAGAGCAATAAAAGAAGAAACACGACACTTGTATTTGGTGTGTTTAATCTCTGGGTTTTCAAAAAAATAACAGGGATCAGCCTATCATGTTAGTTAGGAGTGTTCCTAACAAGTTATCTTCCTGTTTATTAAAAGGATATTTAAATTACTCAGTCAGACTAGTCGACTAGCCTCTTAAATTGCTATTTGAAACAGTTTTTCACATTCTTCAAAAACCAAATTGAAGGCTATTTTGTGTTCCCCACTGCATTCAAGCTAGCTCCACACTCAACCTAGCCCAAGTTGAAAACTACAGACCGGTTCCACTTTTGCTCTTTCTATCAAAAAAACTTGCGCCCAGTCTATAATCAAGTCTCTGAGTTCCTTTCCAGAAATGATCTGTTTGACCCAAATCAGTCAGACTTTGAGCGGGGCCACACTACTGAGAGTGCACTACTGTCAGTAACAACACACTATATTTATAGAGCTGCGGGTCAGTCCTCAGTTCTATTGCCTGGACCTGTCAGCTGCTATCCTTGCCCTCTGAACTTGGCATATCAGGATCTGCCCTCTGGGTCTTGGAAGATGTCCGAAGCGCACAATTTATCCACAGGAGTGCCACAAGGGTCAATGCTAGGTCCCCTTATCTTCTTCACATAAACCACCTCACTTGGTGCAATAATTTTATATATTTATAGAAAGATCATATGAATGTTGAGACAGATATATGTACTGTATGTAGAGATGATAAGGATCGTGGAAGAGGATGTTGTTAGTAAGGTTGGTCTTGGTGGACAGCAGAGAGAGACTCAGGAAGGGGGTTTGGCCTATATATAGGCTAACTAGAATTTGACAAACGAGTAAAGTGGGATGACTAGGTATATAATTAGGTTAACGTTCACATGCATGTGCTGAATATAGTGAACACATCACTCCAGTTAAGTGGTCATTTGTTTGTATACCTGCTCTGCTCCTACGAGATGCCATCCGTCACATGTGCTGGTTTTCCTTTGGGGAGTAGAGCGGGTAGAGCAGGCACATTAACCAGTGCTACAGCCCCGTCTAGTGGTGGGTGGCTGCGTTACAGCTTAGACACAACATGTAACCAGCATTGTGGGCTTACAGTACATCAATGAATATTAATTAGTTTAACAAGACAAGTAATTCTGGTGCTAAGGTGACAACTCATTGTTTAGTGATCCATGCTGTGGCCATTGTTTGGTCCTTCACTATTTCTCTCTCTGATGTGTTTTTGACAGAAAATGAGACTGTCAGTGTCAACGTTTCCTCCATGGAGAGTGGTCACTGGCGGAGTTGTGTGGAGCAGGAGGAGGTGTTAAACCTGGGCTTCACCATCGGCTCGTTTCTCTTGAGTGCTGCCACTTTACCGCTCGGGATCCTGATGGACAAATATGGACCACGCCCACTGAGGCTCTTCGGCAGGTACGACTACAGTCATTTATTTTTGCCTTTTTTATCTGACAGCAATTCATTATAAATCACTAAAAGGCCAGGCCCATTTGACTTACAGTGTCTGTTCATATTTCAGTGCCTGTTTTGCAGCCTCCTGTGCAATGATAGCTGCTGCAACGTACGACCCTGACAGTAAGACAACATATTTCTTTTTTTTTTTTAATAAGGAAAAATACTGAGGGACAAAGTAAAGACAAATAAGTAAACATTGGGGGAAACAACTGTATGTCCCTTGAAGGTTTCATCATAGCTTATCATATTTTTAATTTCTACGTGTTCCACCAGTGCTGTCCGTCCTCATCTTCCTCGCTGTCTCCTTCAACGGCTTTGGAGGAATCTGCCTGACCTTCACCTCACTCACAGTACGCTGCAGACCCACTCAACACACACACACACACACACACACACACACACACACACACACACACACACACACACACACACATAAACTTCTGTTATGTATATTCAGGTTGAAAAGACATGTAATGGGATCTAAATTAAATGATCAAGAGTGACCTTACTATATGATCAGACATTAAAGAAACATGTTATGTTGAAGTGCTGGCTTCTCTGACAACAATGCAGCAGCCAGTATGTCCTCCTTCTAAGTTTAGACTCTGGTCCTGAATGGTCTGGATTTGTTTGGACCAGAGAAGGTAGGCGGTACCCTGACGCCCCTCGGTTTGCCAGATATGAGAGCAGTTATCAGGTCAAACCAACAGGTGTTGCAGCGATGGAAGCGGGCAAGAGAACTGGTTCAGATAGAAGTGATTGTACCCGACCTAAAAAGCCTCTGCATGTTTCTAATAAGCTCCACGAGCAGAAACGTGCTCAAACTAGGATCAATATTGGAGATGCTTTTGAAAAATGGAGAGAGGTTAAAATGCAGAAAGGTTTACAGAAAGATGCAGAGCTGGATAAACACTGAAGCTTCAGTGTCCACCACATGGCAACCTGCGTGAGCATCGACTCTAGGGAGGAGGGAGCGGGGTGATGGATTTCTCCAATTGTTTGAACATAATACTACTTTTATCTTTTGATCTAATTCTTGTGAAAAGTCTCAATCTAAAGTACTTAAAAGTTGGCGCACAAATAACTACATACAGTATAATGACAATGTTTTAGGACTAACACATTGCTAATTATTTTATTGCAAGTTAGACATTGTGCAGGAGTGTAGCTGCACATTTTTTTGTGAGAAAGGACAGCCAGTTACACAACAAACTGTGATGCACTGTGTGATCATACACAGCATTAATCACTGTCAGCAATTTCAGCTTGAGTGGCAGTTCTGTTGAAAGAGGCCACACAGGCCAGATTTTGCTTCCATGCCCATCGATGAACCTTGGTTTTGGTTGTCAGTTCACATTTTCCTTCCTTGGATCACTTGTGTTGGTACTGCAGCACATACCAGGAACAACAGGAGATACTCTGACCCAGTCGTGTAGCTGTGACTTATTGGTCCATGTCATGATCATTGTTATTCACGTCACCTGGTTCATAAATGTAATGATTTTGCTGACTGCCAAAGAGAAATAGGTTAATATAGTATACACAAAGGATTACTATTGACACATTGTTTGGAGTAATTTGGGATGAAATGGGTCAAACTAAATGACGTCTCCTGCAGTACTGACACTGAGGTTATGTACATCATCAGAGTAGGGGAAGCTAACTGTCTGCCTGGAAGTCATGAAACACAGTCAGCAGTGATGGGGGAACATGGGAACAGGCACAGAGGACAAAGGTCGGCAGTCTGGTTTGAACCTGGGACGTCAATGCCCCATGTATGGAATACGTTGCATTGACTGTTGGGTCACCAGGTCACTCGTTATAGCCACTTCTGCCCTTCTGTCTGTCAATGCCTTGACATCAAAGAGAGGGGAGTGGCTAAAAGTTTAAAGACCCCAAGATTTTGATATACAGAGAGCAGGGCAGCAAACTTCTACGATGCAGTGTTGTTATGAGTCTGATGTACAAACTTAAAGTTCAATGGTCTTGTCCCATACACTCTTTGTGAGTTGAGTACCTGTGATTAAAAGCACGTGTTCCTGTGTGTGTGTGTGTGTGTGTGTGTGTGTGTGTGTGTGTGTGTGTGTGTGTGTGTTGATTGAACAGGGGGTTGGGATGTGTATTTTGGAAAACACATGCTGTTCCACTTGTTCTAAATTCTGCTGCAGCCTCTCAGCCAATCCGAACCCTGGGCGGCAAACACACCCTCACAGCCCTGTCCCCTGTCTCTGTCTCTCTTCCTCCCACTTCCTGACACAGACCTTGTCCTGGACTTGACATGGTCATTTTGGCCTCACTGCTGACGTTCCTACTCAGGTGTGTGTGTGTGTGTGTGTGTGTGTGTGTGTGTGTGTGTGTTATCTAGTTGATAAGCTTTTACATAATGACCTGTGGTAAACGTGAACATTTTCCCAGCTAACCTCACCAGCTCTGTCAACTTTGATAAGGCAGTTTGCACAAAAATAAAGGCTCTCTCTGAAGCCAGCAAAAAACAAAAACCTTATCCTGGAAGCTTTCATTTCCAGGGAACTAAGGAACGATCAAATAGTCCTTTTATTGAAAGACTTCAGCAACATTTATAGCTCTGAGACCCTTAAGTGTAGTTTCACATTTAGCCAAGTACACCTGAGGCTGATAGAAATTGCATTATTCATTTGAAGACATTTGGTCACAAAGATAGACTGTATGTATAATTTGTGACATCATTGTGACATCATGCATTGTTTTGCTCAGAAAATCTTCTTAAATGTCCCCTGTTATCCACTGAAAATCCTCCAAAGAAGAAGACGTAAAAAGAAGAGAGTTAAGTCTATATTAGGTGAGGTAACACCAGCAACTCCCACCAGTGACTAAAGCAACCACTCTTGATTATGCATTACCTTAAGCAATGGCAGCTGATCAATAGAGGGCGCAAGGCCACCGCCCAACCACTCCCCATAAGGAGAATGACAAAGAGAAAGATTTTTTTTTGGAGGTCTTCCGGGCACGTCCAACTGGGTAGAGACCCAGGGGAAGACCAAGAGCTCGCTGAAGGGATTGTTTATCCCTTCTGGCCTGGAAATGCCTTGGGACTCCCCAGGAGGAGCTGGTAGGGAGTTGCTAAGTTGCTTAGCCTGCTTCCACCGAGACATGGCCCCGGATAAGTGGAAGATAATGAATGGATATTTATTTACACCCACAGTTTCAAAGGGCAGGTTTAATATTATTTAGATATATAGAAAAATATAGTTCTACATTATGTGTCTAAAGTGACTGATTGTTGACATGTTTCCAGTCTTAGGCCAGAAAATGTGAACCCTGGGCCTCCATGGACTCCAGTTAAAAGTTGCACATGCACATTTGCTCCTCTTGAATACAAAAGATTGGAGCTTGGATGGGTGCAAGAAATATGACTCCATGATCGCATTACACACACCACCACCAATAAGGAGGGAGCGTAGGGATACATCTCCTGAACTGAGACATACCGAGTGAGTCATGCCGTGTCACTGGATTAGAGCCTTGACTGAAGGTCCCCTTGAAACAGACCCTGCAGAGTATTCAACTGCAGTTATGTGACGTATTTCCAACAGAAACGGGATATCACAAGATAGAAAGTGGGACATAATTCTGGCAAGAATTTGATTGGATCTTTAGCTGCGACAAAGCTTTGTAATTTGTAGAAAACAATTTGAAGACACCCCTGAGGGCATAATGAGTCAACAGACATTTGAAATGTTTTACAGCAAAATAAAATAAGGTTATTTTGAAGTAAAATAGTCAGATAATGATTTACAAAAAAATATTTGGCAGAATAAAGAATAAAGAATATACATGTAAAGTACACAAGTAAAATGGATTAAAAGTCAGTTAATGGCTTTTTGCAGAACATGTTAACATCAAGCTAACAAACTAAGATATACATCCTAGTCCATCTGTGAGAAATCCCCCTCCTTGTTACACAATTTGGGAGGCTTCATTGGTATTGACTCGTTTCTCTTTGGTTAACTTTAGGCTAAGAATTTAAACCACTGAGTCAGCCGTTGTGACGCAGACAGACTGGACAGATAAGCAGACAGATCAATAAGGAAAAGGGGGGGGCGGATGGAGGCGGTTCAGAGTTGATTTGTTTGCTTATTTGAGAGGAAACTGAACATTTATTCTCACTTTATATATTGTTTCAAAAGTGGTGAAGAATATGAGAAAAGAGATGCATTGAATGGCCTTCAGATGATAGAAGCAGCACAATGTTACATCTCCTATCTCCTAAGGTCTTTAGGGCAAATGAACGTCAACTACAGTCGATATCAAACTTATTCAAATTCTTTCAGATCTTTTCCCTCAACTTTTCTCCGTTGGTTCTATGTAAGAATATGATGGACCAGTGTGCCCATACATAAAATGTATACAACTACAGTTTTCATTTTATCATACCCAACGCGGCAAAAATCCCAAAGGTCACTAAAGCTCAGAAATGTCCAGTAAACACCATCAAAACGTACTTTTTGAGAACTCGGATTCTTGTTTTCTTTCAGAGTTTGATGTTTTATTCACTAAACATCATATAAGACCCTTTGAGCAAACAAGCAAAGACATAATGTCCATCCAATCTCCACTCTGCATATAAAATCAAGAAGGTATATCCCAGTCATTTTCAGAACTATCAACATAATATGCACAACATTGCAATAATGTTTTGTTTTTTTCTTCCATTGTGTGTATAATTGACATGTCATGGCTGCAGTATGTATAGTGTATTGTTGGGAATTCAATTAGTGACGTTTAAAATACATAAACAGTCATCCACAGTGTCTCGTGCCGTGTGTGTAGTCAGTGTAAACTGAGCATTAAGGCCACCCTGTAGCGTTAAACTGATACACTGGCTACTAAAGTTAGAGCGAAAGTCTGCAGACACACACGCACACACACACACACACACACACACACACACACACACTCACACGCTAACACTCTCACACACACACACACACACACACACACGCTAACACTCACACACACACACACACACACACACACACAGCTAACACTCACACACACACACACACACACACACACACACACACACACACACACACACACACTAAACACACGCTCACCCCCATCTGCATCTTTAGAGAACATTCACAAGACCACAAAAATCACATATGCCAAGTCAGCACGACAAAAGGACGAGTGAAAGTCAGGTTTTGTGTGCATGTGTGTGTGTGTGTGTGTGTGTGTGTGTGTGAGGGACAAAGAGAAGGGCAGATAGAGAGCATACTGGCACTAAAAGCACATACTACAATACTTTGAGTGTTGGAGATGGAAATACTGAAATACTGACTGCACATGTCAACGCTGAGGCTTGCTGTCAGATTGTGATTGTGAGTGTGTGTGTGTGTGTGTGTTAGCTGAAGTTCTACTACTCAGGGGTAAGGTTTTAATAATGCAATAGCACCCCCTGCTGTTCAGTGCCTTTAAAACACCTCTGAAGAACATGAGCCTTTTTTTTATTATTCATTACAGTTTCTTTCAGATGAAATAAAAATATTTACATGAACATTAAGCATTTAAAGAAGATTATTTTGTGCATATTGATAGATTTTTTTTTCTCCTGATGATTATGGTTAATTTAATTCTTCCAGCTGCCTAACATGTTTGGAAATGTTCGGTCAACGGTCCTCTCCCTGATGATCGGTTCCTACGCTTCTTCAGCCGTCACATTCCCCGGGGTCAAGGTACACACACACACACACACATACACACGCACGCACACACACACACACACACACACTCCTCCTATTCTTCCTCTTTCTCATTATCCTTCTCCTCTACTGTCGTCCTATTCATCTCTCTCCTATGCCTCTTTTTCCATTTTTTCTTTTTCTTCTCCTCATCCTCCTCCTCCTTTGCCTTCTTCTTCTTATCTTCTTCCTCGTTCTCTTCATCTCCCCTGCCTTTCCTCTGTGAGACATGAAGCTGAATGACTGTCAAAGACACAGCTGAAGAACTGTAGACAGAAGGAGAGAACAAAAAGGAACACAAGAACTTGCAGAAATAAATACATTGAAAACAAGGCTTCATCATGATGGGATTATTTCAGCTGAGTTGTGACATTAATAAGAGTAAGCTTTACATTTAGAAAAACTTCAGATTTTGCTCATGTTCTCTGTTTCTCTTGTGCACAGCTAAAATCTGTTACACTTACAGCACCATCATTTTTTGGGGCCCAGCTACAATACTACTCTATGAACCAAGAGAAAGGCAACACAGAGTGTGGGTGCACAGGATGTGATGGACAAGAATATTTTAAAGAGATTTGGCTCAGTCGGATGTTCAGCTGTGTTTATGCCATCCACGCTGAAGATGCAGCACAGCTGTGGCTCCTTTGCAATGCACCCTGATACATGTAGGTACTGCTGCCATTTTCCTTGAGCAGGAGGATTCAGCTTTCCCCGTCAGGACAGAAAACCCCTGATATTTACTGTTTTATCGATTACTTTGAACCTCGATATGAATCATGAAGAAAGTTCCTTTAAAGCAAATATATAAATTGAAAAGGGGGAGATGGAGATAGATCAGTTATTCCATTTAATTAGAGTGATTTTAAATAAAAGTGGGAGCACACGGGGTGAAAGAGAGTAAAAAGAACAATCATATATTACTATGATACAGTGAAGCTGTGGATTACCCCCTTTTTTAAAAAATCCCAATCTCCCCTTTTTCCTGCTCTATTTCTCTCCCATACCAATCCTCTTCCTCTTCCTCTTCCTCCTCTCCAGGTGATTTACGACCTCGGCGTGTCGTTCCACATCATCATGTGGGTGTGGTCTGGTATAGCCTGCATGGTTTTCCTCAACTGCTTCCTGAATTGGCCCGTTGAATCTTTCCCTGCACCCGAAGACATCAGATACACGTCAGTACAATCAGTCAGGACCATAGATACAAAAAACATCGTCGCACATTCCTGGAAAATAAAGTGATGAGTCATGTAGCCTATACCTTTTTATGGGAAGGCATATGCAATTATTATTAATAGATTGAATCCAAAATGTTTCATCAACTCTCTTGATGAGATTCAAATTAAGGAAAGCAAATTTGACTCTTGTCTGGCCTCTTGCTTAGTCACTCATTACAAAGAATATGAATCTTTTTCAACTCCTCTTCACCTCTGACTTTACATGGATCTCATCCACTAAAGTAATCATGTATAAAAAACATGTTTTTGGTCACTTCCTCAGTCAGAGGGTTAAGATTAGATAAAGCAGACAAAACCTTTCCTTCTCTTTGTTGTCCTGTTGGATAAAGGCTGGAGATATGTTATATGTTTTATAGCCTATTTTCTCTCGCCGTCCTTTTTCTGAGCAGTAAAAAGGTGAAGCTGAGTGGGATCGTGACGGAGGACAAGATGACAGGGGAAACCTACGTCACCCATGTGAGCGTCATGGAAGACATGATGGGAGCCAAGCAGCCAGAAGCCGAGAAGACGGACTCACAAGGAACGACTCAGGGTAAGAGCCGTTAGAGTAGGTGATATGGTTGGTATGTGTCAGACAAAGTGATTAACAGCACGCTGCCAAAAAGGCCTTTTTTATTTTGCATTTTTACAGCAAAGAGTCTCAATGAGTGATACATTTTACTGTCAAAACAAAAAATAGTTTTTTTTGTTCAATACACCAGAAACACATTTACAGAAGAAAATCAGAATATAAATAAGAGCAGGGTACAGCAGGTCTAAATGGGTTAGCAGGGCTAAGTTCTTACTTTATTATACAATAAAAATGAGAACAACCTGAAATAGTAACCAAACCCAAAACGTACAAGAAAAAACATGTTTTATGTCTAAATGGGTTTAAATCTTACAGCCCAAGCATTGCACAGTGGCGTCCTCTTCCATTCACATCTGTAGTGCAAATAATTGACAGGTGTCATGACATGCCCCCTTGATTAGGCGATGATTTGGGATAAATTAATTCAACCCACTGACTTAATAAGTCGCAGAGCTCCCCAAGACATGTCTGTGAAGTTTCTTGTTCTAAATCCACTCTGATCCTGTATTTGATCATGCCTATAAACCCCTCTATTTCAGCCCTGCTCAGAACAGGCTGTTTTTGTGTCTGTACCTTTAAATGTAAATGTTCAACAAGTGTTCAACAAGGCCCCTCTAGAAGGGCTCGGGTTGCTTTGGCTTTATGGCACCCTGCCTAATTGTTTACAATAAGAAGGCAGACTCAGAGGGCAGAACAAACACCTAGCTGTGGGAGTGTCACCCACCTGGGGGAGGGGTTATTGCCCTTTGTGATGTCATGAAGGGAAAATCTCCCAACGGCCTGTTTGAGCACACATTTTCTGAAAAGTGGAGCAGGCAGAAGACGGAGAGGATGGACTTTTCTCATCATTGGGGGGTTTGTAGACAGACTAGAGACACATATTAGTGTTAGAGAAACATGCATATTGCATAATATGTGACCTTTAATAAATGACACATAAACAGCTAATCTTAAATATTCCTTCCAGTCATTCTCACAGCAAACTCTAGTAAACATGAACCTGCATCACATCGTCTGACCTTTGAATCAGTTTTCCTTCCTTTAACTAAACCACATTTAACTGCGAAACTGGTTCTTTTAAAGTCGGGTGATACTCCCCGAGGCTTTAACTGAAAGCATTGCTCATCGTAAGTGTTGATCACTCATCCGACTCATCAATCTGTCCCACACCTTGCTCTGTCACTTTCAGATGCGTTGCACTTTCTGCTGCTGATTAGTCAATTAAAGTCAGGCCACATAAGAAAATCAGTTCCTCTCCGTTCACATCTGTCTGCCCTGTTCAAACTGTAAAAAAAAAAATCAAAATAAAAGCATGAAAAATAAAAGAGAAACTGTGAAACTAGCAGGAAACTGAACTTTCAGTGAACTGAATCTATTTGGCTCGACTGTCTGAAAAACTCTGCAACTAGAAGCTGCTTTCACACATCACATCTCTCTCTCTCTGTCTGTCTGTCTGTCTGTCTCAGCCCCACTGCCGCTCTGTCACTCTATGTGTTCTCCCATCTTCCTGTGGAGTGTCATCACCATGGCGATGACTCAGTTGAGGTTGATCTTCTTCATGGGTGCCATGAACAAGATGCTGGAGTTTCTGGTCACCTATGGCGACCCTAACCGTAAGATGACAATGACCTAAGAAAAGTTGTTGTTTTCATTGAGCTTAACAGAGACAGGTAACATGTCTGAAATTATCTGTGGTGGTGATTCCTGACCTGTTGTTTGTTTCAGCCTCAGAGGAGCTGCAGATGGAGGCAAAGGACCAAGGTAAGAGACAAGATACTTAGTTGTCTGTCCTTCTTTTAAAAAGGATAATCTGGTATTGTTTGATTCATATATTATAAGTGAAGGAGAATGCTTCGAAACACCTGTTAAACCTGTGATTCCCAAAGTGGTGGGCCTGAGGTTATTAACAATGCACACCTGCCAAATAGGGGGCCCAGCTGAAAAAGTTTGGGAACCTGTGATCCTACGGAAAATAACCCTCAAACTCACACATAAAAAACATATTGTCAGTAGAAGCATTACTGTAGTTGTTATGTGAGTTTGAATTTACCTCTCTCTATATCTCTTTGCTCCCAAGTGGGTTTCTACTCGTCGATATTTGGTACGATGCAGCTCCTGTGTCTGCTGACCTGTCCTCTGATTGGATACATCATGGACTGGAGGATGAAGGAGTGTGAGGAGGAAAATGCAAACACACAATCTGAAAAGAGGTAGTTGTATTTAGGTATCATGCTGCTGCAATAACAAAGTAGTCAGAAAGGCAAGAGTTTGTTTACAGCAAAGTATTACGTTTTTTTCATGCTAGCCCTGGAATTACATTAGACATGTTTCCAGGGGCGCTGGTGGCGTGGTGGCGTAGTGGGTAGTGCGCGTGTCCCATGTATGGAGGCCATAGTCCGCTCCTTTCCCGCATGTAAATCCCCATTCTCTCTCTCCCTGATTTCCATCTCTACCCATTGTCCCATCTCTCCAATAAAAGCACAAAAGCCCAAAAATACATCTAAAAAAAAAACAAAAAAAAAAACATGTTTCCATACTGGCCCCAATAATATGCATTTCAAATATGTCATAGCTGTAACTCTCCTTTTATTTTTAACATCTCTTGACATTTTCCCTCTTCAGCCAATCAGATCCACCAAAAAGAGACAGAAAGATCCAGAAACTGACCAATGCCATGAGAGCTTTCATCTTCACCAACCTCCTACTGGTCTCGTTTGGAATCATTTCCCTGATTGACAACCTGCCCGTTCAGGTTAGTAAAATGCTGACCAGAATCACAAGGATCAAAGTTTCCCAGCATACTAACGCAGAATTCAAATATCTATATAAAGAAACGGACATGTGAATGTTGAGCTATCTGACTCTATGTTTACTTTTCTCTGTAAGGTGGTGTCGTTTGTCCTGCATACCATAGTTAGAGGATTTATTCACTCCTGCTGTGGGGGTCTCTATGCTGCTGTGTGAGTAAAGACACTGCTATCTTCAAAGTGTACTGAAGTATTTCATTTTCATCCTTATTTTTTATGTATAATTCTGAAAGCGTTGTGTGAAGGTAGGCATTTGTGAGGAACACAATGGCCTAGATGAGTTTTCCTTCAACCTCCTTCAACAGTCGAAAGTTCTCTGATTGAACATGAGGGGGCCTATCGTCAACAGGCACTAAACGTTTTGGAGCACAGCCCAAGTGTCACTGGTATTTTCCACCCAGCAAAATTTTAGTAACATTGTGTAAACAGGAAATTAACTTGCATTAACTTTAGGACCGTTGCGTGTGTTGGTCTGGTCAGGTGCAAAGGAGGCCTTCTGCGTTGGGGACTGCGCCATAAACCAACTGAAATCTGCTCTAAGTGCATGGCACCGTTATTTCCTGCTGTGTCCATTATGGAGAAAGTACAGCATAAAGCCCTGGATTCCAGCAGTAGTAAAGTAAATAAATGATGTCCAATCCTGTTGGCGTGTCCGAACATTTGAACAACTAATGGCATTAAATATTGTGCGTAAAGGCACTGACCGTTTCTGAGTTTGTGGCTATATGTTTCAGGTCATATAAAGATAATCCGGGCATACAACAGTGTTGTGTGTGTGTGTGTGTGTTATGTGTATTCAGGCATACAATAAAAATGAGAGGAAGTTACCAAGATTTTTGAGTAGCACAAATGGAGCGATGCCTGCCAGCTAGTTCACGCAGACAACTCGAGCTGCGCTGATTTCACACTTGCATCATTATCGTGAAAGCGGCAACCGCTGGTGTTGAAAAATGAAGCCAGTAAAGAAGTGCAAAATCCTGCAGTTAGTCCAGTGTCCACTTGAGGCTGACTGCAGAAGCACAGGAAGTCACATTCATAAAAGCCTGTTTTTACACCAGAAATTAACAGTATACGAGTTATACATATTGGGTGTGTGGCTGACCTGATTTGTCAAAAAGGCTTTAAACCCAACTCAACTCCACCTAATAGCCTGTAGCTAGGTTGAATGAAAGTAAGGTTGGGACAGCATTTCCAGCATAGAGACCTCCATCAATGGGCTTCAAAGCCCCCTGCTGTAACTGATGGTCACTCATGCTTCATCCACTATTTATCACCGACTATGGTCTGGAAGCTTGATCGCGTATGGCACTGGCAGTACGCAGGGGGGCATGCTGGGGCCCCGTCTTTTGAGGTTTCAGCACACAGGGCAGCATAGATCACCAGGGCAGCGTGCTTTTGCTTTGTCTGCATTGCAGCAACATTTCTGTTTCACTGAATGAAACCTCATTCAGTGTGAGCACATAATTCATCTGTACAGTGAAAGGTGACCTTTCCACCAGAACATTTATACTATTGTACAGTATATACATTTTGTTTGCTCATGATTAACTATGTCGGTCATTAACATTAATTTCAATACTACATGATCATGTGATGTTTAGTCTATATTTCAACTCTAGATCAAACAATGATTGCATGATTTTCCTCCCTTCTGATGATTTTTGTTTCTGTCTCTTCAGGTATCCTGCTAACCACTTTGGGACGCTGACAGGTATGCAGTCAATGATCAGCGCTGCATTTGCGTTGCTCCAGCAGCCACTGTTCATCCTGATGGTGGGACACCTGAGAGGAGATCCCTACTGGGTGAGAGATCACAAACACACACGGTTAAAGAGAAGACAAGAGAAAACAGACAAATCAGACAGGTTTTATAACAGGTTTTTATTACAAGCACTGACATGTCTCTCCTCACAACAGATCAACCTGGGACTTCTCATCTTCTCCTCGGCCGGCTTCCTGTTGCCGGGCTATCTGTTCTATCACCGTAGAAACCTGATCCTGGCAAGGGCAAGACGTGATAAGCTGGCCGCCTGCCAATCAGACAAAGAGAATGTTCCTCTTAACCAATCAGAGAACGTAACGGCCAATGGCAAAAAGAATGGGCATGTAGGTAACGGTTGCACAACAAATGGGCACACAGCTTAAAATGATTTATAGGATTTATATGATCCATTTATTTCATTATAGACCATTTGTTTGTAGTTATGGTGCACAGGTAAATCAACACTCTGGGACTAACATTAACGCAGCCTCAACTCGATCTAGACTGAGAAGAGCGGCAATAACAGTACCAAAAATGAAACAAGAGAGAAATATATTTTTAAATAGTTTTCAAGCTTTATTTAAAACACACAAAGATCACAAACAGTGATAAGAAGGTGCTGCAGGAACAACTGAGATGGAATTAAATAACAATAACTTTCTGTGCCCTAAAGTAAAAGGATTGTTTCATGAAACACATGCAAACTGCAAAAAAATGAGACTATGGCTGTGTTTGAAGTCACACTCTCATTCCCAGCTCCCTACATTGCAGCGGACTATATAGGGCACTCATTCGGCACAACAAGAAAAACATTTCAGACACCACTCTGGCTGTCGGTAATGATGTCATCGTTTTAGCAGAACTGAATTGTGCAGCTTCATGTCGGCATCAAAAATAAGGTTAATACGGCATGAATTTCAATGCTAATTGATATGGTTCTCATCGTAATTTCACAAAAACAATTGAATTTGATAAATAAATATCAAGTACTGAATTTTAAATATATATATGTATATATATATACATATATATATATATAGGTGCTTACAGACGATGGTCTCATGCCTGTCTTCATCATTATGAAAAACTAAAGTTGAGAGTCCTTTCCTCTTCATTAAAACAGCTTCTAGAGTTCAGTAACATATCCTCCAAATATAAACTTTATTGTGATTCTGTGTTCGGTTTTCACGCTCCTCTAATCCGTCTGACCGAGGTAAAACGCCACTTTCTGATCGTAAAAATCTTTGAACCACATTGCATGATGATATATAGATTACGTTGGATAGTGACCAGTTTGTACATTACTTTTCACAATGCATTGTTGGGTACAATGAATGGACTGTATAGGGTATGATAATGCCGCTATACAATGGTGTATTCGTGTGTGATTTCAGACACAGGCTAGATGTACATATGATTGACCAGTGAGCTGCATTCTGGGAAATATTCACAATCCCTACACCCTTGACCTTTACAGTAATTGATATAAAATAATTAAAGGACCACACCACACTCTGTGTGTTTGAACCACATTCAGTAGCTCTACAAAACCATTTTAGCCATTTATCAAAGCCTAACTTAA
Organism: Labrus mixtus; assembly: GCF_963584025.1. Lineage (NCBI taxonomy): Eukaryota > Metazoa > Chordata > Actinopteri > Labriformes > Labridae > Labrus > Labrus mixtus. Next base: position 14,878,379 of record NC_083613.1, read on the forward strand.
AGGAGCAATATGTAATGTAAGATATGTACTGATTTAAATGATAAAGGTACCTTACTATATGATCAGACATTAAGGAAACATGCTATGTTGAAGTGCTGGCTCCTCTGACAACAATGCAGCAGCCAGTATGTCCTCCTTCTAACTTTAGATTCTGGTCCTGAATGCTCTGGATTTGTTTGGACCAGAGAAGGTAGGCGGTTTTAAGGCACCCCCACACGGCCGTTTTGGACGCCCCTCGGTTTGTCAGATATGAGAGCAGTTATCAGGTCAAACCAACAGGTGTTGCAGCGATGGAAGCGGGCAAGAGAAGTGGTTCAGATAGAAGTGATTGTACCCGACCTAAAAAGCCTCTGCATGTTTCTAATAAGCTCCACGAGCAGAAACGTGCTCAAACTAGGATCAATATTGGAAATGCTTTTGAAACATGGAGAGAGGTTAGAACACAGAAAGGTTTACAGACCGATGCAGAGTTGGCTAAACACTGAAGCTTCAGTGTCCACGACTTGTCAATCTGCGTGAGCGTCGACTCTAAAGAGGAGGGGGCGGGGGGAGACATATCTCCGATGTTTTGAATTTGGGCTGCAGTACCCATTTGAAACACTAGGTGTCAGAGTTACATATTGCTCTTTTAACTTTGCAGAATTTTTCATGAGCCTGAAAATTGCATTCAAGAAGTCGCCTGTCGGTAAAATACAAAAACTACAAGTTAAAAAATAAAGCCTTTACATAGTATTCACATCTCATCACCATCTTTTTAAAGGCAAAAAATATTTTGTCATCAAAAACAGATGAAGAGATATTTAAAACAAGACTATGTTGCTTTTGAAAAGAGGAACAGATCCTTTCTCTTACAACTTAAAAGCAACTTTTTCATAGTTTGGTACAAACCTCAGGAGTCGATGGAGACCAAAGCAGACCAAAAAAAGACTACAAATTGGATTTGAACTCATCAGGTCTCCAATAACACGACTCCACACAAATGTGCATGTTGCTTATAAACTGCTGGATGTGTAATCAAGCAGCTGTTTGCTATAAATCAAGTTCAAAGGTGATTATTCCGACATCTGTTCACAGCTTGTATTCTTTTCCCCCAAATATGCAAAAGAAAGTGCTTTCAGCTCAAAGACCTATACAGATGCCAAAGACCACTAAATGTAATGAAACAATGATTACATTTACTGCATTAACTTGACAGCTGTCCTGACTGAAGCCTATATCATCTGAGTTCCAGTTTAAGATGTTTATAATACTAGAAACCACATTTAATTAATCTTTAACTCTGACGGTCTCAGACAACCAGCTTTCTCCGAGAGTCTTTGTAATAGTTGGATTTGATTCTGTAAATGTGACTCTTAACTTTGTCTCTTCTTTAGTTGATATTTTTTTAGTTAGCAGAAGCACATTGTGTCTTTTTCTTTAAGTTTTGGAAAGATGTTCATGTGTGTCGGTGGTTGTTCCACTTTGCTGCACTTGATATATTGCAATAACTAAACAGGAACTAAATCACTAACGAGGGATATTTGAGCCAATCGTAGCTCTGTTCAGGCCAGTGTTTCACAAACGAGACGAAGTGTGGAGTCGTTTTGTTCTCCTCTCATGAAAATTTTCTGAGATTCTGTGCAGGCACAGACTTGTTTGGAGCAAATATGAAAATGTGATTATAAAATTCAGAGTAAGTAAAATACAGTAAAGAGCGGTGCAGTACGTTGAGGAGAAACACTTCTCCATCTTTGGCTGCTTCCATGTTTTGTTGTGAGTGTCTGTAGTGTAGTGTACAGTGTTAATAGAAGAATGTATAGTTTAAGAATAAGGTTGATTCTGTGATTAAATGTAAAAAACATGTTTGACATAATCTGCATGCTTTGGAGTGCCTTGGTGTTAAACCCTTTAATATAAAATCTTATAGTTTTATTGCTTTAGAGGCAGAATTGCACAAAAAACAAAGCACCTTATTTGAATCTTGTTTTTTGCTATGCATACATCCGGTTCACCTTAAAACATAAAAAATACACATATAGATATAGACCAACAATTTTAAAGGACTTCAAATGTGTTTGCTTAGAAAGGTAGTATTTATTGTGTTATATTGTTGCTTTGATGTATCCGTCCACAGTGTGACGTTATTATAGCCTTATTAAAAAGGTGGCTGCAGTTATCAATTGTCACATTATCACCATCACTTTTGGAGGTGATGAAAAAGAAGCCAAAGTTAGATCAAAAATCCTGCCATCAAGATATAATGTAAGATATAAGTTTAATTTAAAGTTTTTGTTGTAAATAGCTTTTCTCGAAGGAGGAAGATTTGTTTTTTGTTTCTGTCTCTATTTTAAATGTTGCTTTGATTTTGTTGTCGAGAAATGTAAAGAAAAAAATAAAACATGTTTCATGAAGCTGAGTTTCTTATTTTGGTTTTAGATCAAATCAGGGCACGATATGATAACAGGCTCGCAGACCCTGACGCATGATTGAAAGACAACCGGCCAGCTAATTGCACACTCCTCTGGCGTGCTGGGGCCAGATAAAATACTGCAATAAAGGTCACATATCCTTCTTTTCACCCAGTGAAAATAAGTCTCAGAGCTCCTCAAAACATGTGTGTGAAGTTTCTTGTTCTAAATCCACTCTGATCCTATATTTGATCATGCCTATAAACTCTATTTCAGCCCTGCTCAGAACAGGCTGTTTCTGTGTCTGTACCTGTAAATGCAAATGAGCTGTGTCTGACCATGCCCCCTCTCTGGAAGGGCTTAGTGGTACTCAGTTTTCTTGCTCCATGTCCTATTGTTTACGGTGAGAAGGCAGACTCAGAGGGCAGAACAAACACCTAGCTGTGGGAGTGTCACCCACCTGGGGGAGGGGTTACTGCCCTTTGTTATGTCATGAAGGGAAAATCTCCAAACGGCCTGTTTGAGCACATATTTTCTGAAAAGTGGAGCAGGCAAAAGACGGAGAGGATGGACTTTTATCATCATTAGTGTTAGAAAACATGGTAGAACTTTATTTTTCATAATATGTGACCTTTAAAAATAAAATAAAAAACAGGAACTTATAATTCATAACTTCACATCATTTTCCACTTTGCCACTTCTGCAAGTGCACTCACTACACTTGGACTGAATACTCTGAAACAGATAGTAGTACTATTATGGTCATATTTTTTAACCTACCAGTCCTGAGCCAAAATGGAGGAAGAAATCAATTAAAAAGATTGTACTTTTTTTTTCTTTTTTTGCATCAGTTTGGTTCATTATCTTAATTTCATTCGTTTGCTTGCAACTTTTGGTAGTTAAACAAAAAATAATTAGTCGATGATGACTATCTGTGGTATAGAAATAGATTTCAATAAAGTGTCATTTCTCGTATCATAATGTTTGTAATTCTGGTATCATGACTACTTTGGATAACCATAACTTTGTGTTGCACCCTTAAAAACTCAGTTAGTCTAGTGGTTATGACGAGGGCCCCACGTATGGGGCAAAAGTCCTTAGCGCAGCGGTGGTGGGTTAGAATCCAACATCGGCCCTTTGCTGCATGTCATCCCCCATACTCTCCTCCTAACATTTCCTGTCTCTCTTCAGATGTCCTATATAATGAAGGCAAAAAGGCCCCCAAAAATATTTAAAAAATTCCAAGAAAAACTATGTATTTAATTCAGGCCTCTTCCTCCATTTGGGCCCGGGACTCACCCTGTATTCATGTGGTGTCGGAGACATCGGAAAAATTTGTTCCTGAGTTGGAAAATGGACATGAACACCTGCTTAAGTCGGAACAACAACTTGGAAACTCAGAAAACAATCACATGCCCGACTTGACGACATATTCGGCATCACATGGAGGGCAAAATATGTTTTGATAATGTTACAACATACTTATTATTATTACTTCATGTATTGCATATCAACTTTTTGCTCAAATAACTCTTAAAATTGCTAAACTAAAAGCTCATGAACACACTAGTCGGAAGAATGACTTCCCAACTCGGAAACTGGGACCATCCGAGGAGCAAATGATTGCAGCATCAGTCTATCTTTTTCCCCCACTGTAACACCCATGTTCAAACCACACCCAAGGCGTTGAAATACTGTGTTTTTCGCTTCCTGGTATACTCTTTGACCACTTTGACAAAATTTTGTATTGCATTATTCAGAAAATATCATCAACATTATTATTGGATGTATTTTACAATGTGTCTTCTCTTGATTCCCACCTGATTACATCTCTATCTGTTCCCTAAATTAAAAGGAAAACAAAGAAAATATCATTCGCAGAAAAAACCCTCAGTGTCAAGTGGAGGCACATAGTGAAAGATTGTTTTCATTGTTCGACCCCGCATGGGAAATGGGTCATAAAAAGATCATCCATTGTTTTTTTTTATGCCATGATTGCCCCCTTAGTTTAAGAGCTTTATGGACCCACATGCCAACTGCCAAGGGTCTTCAACACATGGCCCACACACATACACAAAGCGAGACACAGCTCAAGTCAGTGTATTATTTCCTGTTGGCAGCATTTTAGATTTGTTATTATTTTGGAGATTTTCTAATATTTGTGTGTGTGTGTGTGTGTGTGTGTGTGTGTGTGCTGATGAGGAGCTTGGGTTTATCCTCATAGCCCCTGCTGTCATTTTAATCTCCCCTTTGTTGTGTAGCAAGTGTGTTTGTATATGTGTGTGTGTGTGTGTGTGTGTGTGTGTGTGTGTGTGCATTCTCATTATGTGGTGGACACTGAGGCACTTTACACGCGCACACACACACACACACACACACTCTCTCTCTCTCACACACACACACAAACACACGCACACACACACACACACACACACACACACACACACACACACACACACACACACACACACACACACACACACACACACACACACACACAAACATACGTTACTGTGTCAGTGTGTCACATGAGAGGATTAAAACCTCATGTCAGAGACAGCTTATGTGTCAACCATGCTTAGTGACAATGAAACATATTACCCAGGTTTTATTATCCATTTTAACTCAGTCAACAAGCAACCGGGCAGCTTTGCTGTGCTGGGGAATAAATTGTAATCACGATTTAGTGCAATCATGACGTTCACTCCTGGGTAGGCGGGGCAACGTCAAGAAGAAACCAATAGAATTCGATTTCTGCTTGATTGACACCCGTGTCGTCGAATCAGGGCGGAGTTTATTGCGATAATTCTGCCGTTGGACCCTGGCATCAGAGTTTTTATAGTACTGACAAATATGTCGGCCTCTGGGAATCTACTGCTGCCTACCAATTTTATGGATACATGAGAAGTACACACGCTTGGGACTGTGTTTATTTTTTTTTCTTCTTCTCCCTAACTTCCGTGTTTGCGGAGAAGCCTGCGGGGAAGTTAAAGAAGCTAAGAGTTAGTTGCGCTGACTGCAGCTAGCCGAAACCTTTTATAAATTAGCCTGGGAGAGCTAACGTTAGCATTTGAAAGCAGGACAGATTAATGACATGTCGGGATAATAATAATGGATGTGTCGAGGTTATCCGTGCTGATTTTTCACCCCAAGACACACTAAACAACAAGGACTGGGACATCTTTCTGCTAAAGCCCTCACAGGTGAGCTGGATTGTTAGCCTGCTGCTAACCAGATTAACCAAAGAAAACCAGTGTGCTTAGTTAAAATTCACCATGTTGTGGATTTGTCTGAGTAATAAGGTTTCCACGTTGGTGTGATGTTAATTCTTTTTTAATTTGCTCAGTAATATCCTTTGAGGTACTGCCGGTGTGCTGTCTCCACCCTGCTTTCATCATTATGGACTCGAGATAAAACAGCCATCTCAAAGAGGAGAAGCTGCCATTAACGTAACACCAGCGTTTTTTTGCACCTTAAAATCGGGTCTGCATGGTTGTTATCGTCCTCACTGAGCGTCCCCACCCCGGCTTCAGGACAACCCACTCCCCAGTGTGGGCTGGATGGCTTGCACACAACGCCATGCCATATTCCGTTTCCTTACATTTTGCCTGGGAACCGCTGCTTCGCTTCCCGATAATAACACCCAGAAGTCATTGCACCATTACATGTCCACGCCGATGAACAGATTGGATCCCTAATTGATCGAGGAAATTATTTGGCGTAATGTGTGAAAGCGTTCACACTGTCATATCACAGCCTCAACGCTGAATTGTTAGATTTTTAATCGGGGTTTGGCTTGTCGTTCTTTCCGTGTTTAGGAGGATGGCAGGCACACCTTTTGCCCGGATGAATCACATCTTATGAGCTGTCAAACCAAGCGCTGCTGGGCCGTGTGACTCTGAATCAATTCGGGCTGGCGTGTTACTTACTATAAAGCGTTTTATCCATGCATTTTAGACGCCCCGTACGTCTTCCTTTCTTACACCACATTATAATCCAAATGGGACTGTCATTTCTTGGAAATTAGCTTGTTGGTAATACTGGGGGAAAGCCACAATTGTGTAGGTTTGATGCATGTGCAGCTCGTCCTGCTGCCGTGACTGCAACGGGCCATACACACCCAGGCTCTATGCGTGGAAGTGCTGGCAATGCTGGAGGCTCCTTTAGATGTAAGAAGGTGCCATCGTGTCTGTGAAGGGTTTGTAACATGCACAGTATTGGAGGGTAGAGAATGTGCCTGAGGAAGTGAGGATTCAGTGTTATAATGATAAAGAAGATAAGAATTAGGTGCATTGTCAAGCAGATTTACACATAGGAGGTTTGCTTGTTCAGTGCATCTGTAATAGAATAAAAGAGGGCACAGTGCACCACTAAAATACAATATGTAACATGGTTTAATGGAAATTGTCCTTGGTCAAACAAGATTTGACTTATTTGAGAGTAATAATGTAAACCAAACATTGTCATTTTAAGATGAATTGAATGGTTTACATTAATGCATTAAATTTGATAATTTTTCAGCATGTTCTAAGCAGATTCGTCCTTTATTTTTTTGGAGTTTATATTCATGCTACTCAGAGGTAATGTGAAAGAGAAACCCTCTTTACTGTTGACCTAAACGTGCCTGCTGTGGCGACCTGTAAAGCTCAGATGAATAGATCAATAGCAAGTAAAATCTTAAATTGCTGCTAGTTTGCGCTGTAGTATGAATGTGTGTGTTAGCAGACTTTACACATTTCCTCCAACACCGAACACTTGTCTGAGCCTGAAACCCAAATGTACGCTTTTTTTACATTATTTTTGTAGAACATTTATTCTAAGGGTTTCTACTTTAAGGCAAAAAAAAAAAATGGTTAGAAAATGAGTGTAGACCATTTTTAAGGCTCCACTGATGAACTGGTTGAATATATTGGCTGATATCTGCCCTGCATGAGACTTCAGCTCATAGGCAAATAATGTAGCATGCACTGAAGTCAGTAGCTGATGCATATCTGCTTTGACACATCAATTTAATCCTGTGATCTAGTATAACTAACTGATTCAGAATCGAGGTTTATTATTGGGCAGAAGGGGTCACCTGTTGGACCAAGTCTTGATTTTGTTTCATGGTCAAAGGTGAAAGAAAATTGTCAGTGGGGGAGTCTTACACTGTCTCTGGGAAAGACCAGCGACATGAAGTTTGTAAGATGTGTCCCAGTGACATGTCAAGAGGAGGGTCTATAACAACATTTAAATACATTAATGCTTATAGACAATTTGAAAAACAGACATCAAGAATTACCAAGAGGTTCAAAAAGCTGATTTTGCAAATGGCTCAATTGTTATATAAAATAAAGAAAGACATGCACATCCCTAAGTGGATGCTTGTAAAAACAAATAGGTAAATAGAATCAAAAAAGATCCGTACAAGTCTTCCAAGTCAGAGGAAGAGCCCATTGGCTCGAAACATCACTTGTTTATAAATCCTTTAAACGGGAGCACCTTGGTGTGCAGATTTTTTTTGCTTCTTTATATTAATTGTTTTAAAAACATCAGTATCCGTGCCCTCATTTTCATGATTTTTGCACCTCTTTTTTAGGCTTACATGATTTAAAGGGTTTGCCCAAAATCCCATCATATCTGCAATCATAGGTTCATTCTGCCAATGCCAAATAGATAACTATTTTATCTGTTATTTGGTCAATTCATCTACACACACATAAACTCAATAATTTTTTAAGAAGATAGTGTTTCATGATTCTCCAACTGCAGTTTGATTTGACTTTGGATTTAAGCATTTTATAGCCAATGACAGCTTTATATGCACACAAACAAATCCTATTAATACCAATAAAATAATATTGCCAAACTGAGAGATTGTTTTTTAAGTTTTCAGAGACAGTGCATTTCATAACATTACTGTAAAATACTTCCTGAATAAGATTTGTGGGATGTGCAGTTATAATTGAGGTTTTAGGAGCGTACACAGCACAATCTCACACACACGTCTCAGAGTAGTTTCACTACAATTTGTGACACACAGCCTCTACCCTGTAAAAAGAGAGCTCTGCGCTTTATTCAAAGTATCTTCGCCTGCATGCCAACAGGAATATTGGAAAATAATAAATTTTCAGTTGGCATACAAACAGCTTAGAAGGAATGTTTTTTTTTTTTCAGAATAAGAACCACCAACTGAATAGTTTGAGCATGTTTATGTTGGCATTTTATTTTACTGCCAGACGATTGTTTCTCCCAGGGAACACAAAAGGTTTCCATGCCGGTGACTTCAGGGAAGCGGGAGGATTTTCCAGTTCTGTTAAACCTGTTTCTGTGAATTCCCTGTCAGCTCTGACTCTTGAAGCTATTATGGGGTCTCCAAATGTGCAGCTAAGAGGTCACCAGTTAACTACACTGTCAAGTGTTTGTTTTTTTCCCCTTTTGAATGTGCTCAAATAAGCGGGACGAGGGATATAATAAGCAATTGCCAATACAGCCTTTGACTCATTTTGATTTAAAATCAGTGACACCCCTGGTTAGAACAGATGCTAATCTTTCATTTCAGCCCCACTGGAGACACAGTTTCTTAGTTTTCATTTGTGCCAGACTCAGGGGATGCTTATGGGAAGGAGACCTTCTGTCAGAGAATATTGTCCTAATTTTCTTCAACTTTATAAGGTTTGAAAAGGCAATCGCCCCCAATGAACATCAACACAGGTTGAGCCGAAGGCAAAGGGAACGCAGGAATGAGCAGTTCATAGATGAATGTTATGTGTGTTCAGAAAGGGCATCAATCATGGTCTGACTCTGAACAGGTGCACTCATCTGCTTATTGATTGAAAGGTTAAAGTCTTGAGTCCATAAGGTGAACAGCAGAGTACAGGTTCTCAGTCTCTGCATGTCTGAGTCTCTAATTCAGCTGTGACAGGAGGCGGAGAGGCAAGTGACACCTACACTCAGACTTGTTGGTGTTCTTGTTGGTGACGAATACAACACAGTGTGTAACTAGATGGTTTTCCTGTGGAGGTTCTTTAATAGCAGAAGCTCAGGGATGTGTGCACTCACTACTCTAACAAACTCTTAAGTTTTAGCTGAAATGATCCAGTGAGTTTGTTTTGTTTGCATCCTAACCTCTAAGGCTTATACTGGGGGGTATCAGAACATCCATCCTGAGATTTATCCCATACCATTTTTCTCTTTCTTATACCTAGACTTGAGTATCTGGAGATACTGAGTAACCATGAGATACTGGTGTAAAGAAAGCATTAAAAAATATATTGCTGGAAAAACAATGATTGCTGACATTTTGATTAGATTACACCCTACCTTTCCTTGGAGCCGCCCATACTTGTATTTAAAGCAGTTTTCACATCTGCAATCGTAAAAATATCTAGATTACTTCATGAGGACTGCTCCTGAAATTCTCCTGACCTGGCTGTTCACATATGCGCCTCACAGCAAGAGACGGTGGGAGTCTCCTCAGGCAAGACATGACTTTTAAAAAAACGATGAGGAAATATAGCGGACATTTTCCTGCAATACAACGCTATAATGGGAAAATCTCTTATATCAATGCTATGCGTAGTTCAACAGAATCAAATTGTCAACAAAAGAGCGGAGAAGAACATAATGGTGAATAGGCCATATTGCAGCGGTTTAATCACGTGCATGGAGATCATTGGTGTCGTGCACAGAATATAACCCTCACCACCTCCTCCCATTGGCTTGAGGTGACTTCTCCTGATTATGTCCTGCTGCGTTCTCACATCAGCTCACTCTGACTTTCTGTGGAAAAAATACTAGGGGTCTGGCAGGAGAAACCCCGAGTGAAAAATTTGGCGGTTTGCATTCACACATAAAGTTCAGGAGTATTCTGTAAGTGTTAAAGCCCTATATGAAAAGCTGAGCTCCCCGCCCCCCAGGGCAGACAGGAAAAAAATGATACATTGCTTTCAAAAACTTGCATTAATTTTAATAGTTTTCTTTTCATTGATAAAATCCTATCAGAGTATGCCTACACACTTGTTCTTACCAAAAGACCTTTATATATTTTTCCCAGTAATGTTTTGCACTTGACTTCTTTAGAGGTCAGCCATGAAACTATCATCAATTAAAGTCAAAATGTTCCTCTAATTGCTGCTCCCACTCTCTTATTAACTCATTAGCACACTTGTTAACATCCTCTCCTTTTGCACTCCCTCTTTTTTAAATTAGTTACAAAGTGGACCACACTTATTTGTTTTAACTTATCGATACTAAAGGTTCACCCTTTTTATAAATGTTATTAATTTATTTAACAGGGACACAAGCAATGAACATTGCTTCATATGCAAAATACAAAGTAGATGCCATGGTTGCAGGTGTCTTTGAAGCCCCTGTCCCTGGCAACGCTTTTGGGATTGTCAACAAAGGAGGAAAGACGTTATTACAGAAGCTACGTCGGTACTTGACAAATCAGCAACTTTTAGCTCTGCTCTCTCTGCCTGGATAGTCTCTGATCCAGAAAGTAATACCTCCCACGCAGGGATTTCTCCTAATTTTTCTAGTGCTGCAAAATATGAAACATTAATCTCGATCAGGATTTTTAGCTTTTCCCAATAAAGGGAAATGAAAGATTGCTACATTGAAGTTTAAAATGCATGCACCGCTCACAGAAAACCTTGCTGCATATTTAATCTAGCACTTAATAAATTAAAGATTGATTGAGATGTTTTGATTTCACTGCAGTCTTAATTTGCTTAATTTCGCTGAATGTTGTGCCTGCAGTCCAGAGCAAAAAAAAAAAAAAAAACAACAACAGACCGAAACGAAAATCAGACATACAGAGGAAAACAAGCGAGAGCTAGTCCCCCTGAAGAGAACAATAGCAGTTTTTGGAAGTACGTATGTCAAGTGTGAAATGACGAGTGAAAAATGCAAGAGAGTCTGCTCTAGAGTCATAAAACTACCGTGTTCAACCACCGGAAAAAAACACTACACACTTCTGTATGATCATTATTTTGCTAACAAAAAACAATAGCAAAACACACCCGTGTGACTAATAAACCAGTATTAGAAGCTGTGAGAGATATTTTTATGGGACTATAACCTATCTTAAGCTTTGTCAAAACATGTGCCTTCATGAATGCGAGTTCAGCTGCCGCAACGGTAGACTCCACTCATGATACGATACGAGGACGATGTTGGGCTCACACACCAACACTGTGACTACAAACTCCACATGGCGGAAATCAGAACTGCACAGAAACTGCACGTTGTGGACTTCAAACCTTTTCTCCTGCTGGTTGACCCTTTAAAACAGACGTGTGCCTCTTATAGATTTGTGTGACTCATTATTTATGGTAATTTAGTACCAGTTTTAGTGTCTGAGTTCCAGACAAAGTTATTGGTCCCTCTGTAAAGTTCCTACAGTGTAAACACCGTGAAACATTTGTCCTCCAGTCTTTTGGCTGAGACCGACTCTTCTCATACAAGTTAAGGAAGTCCATGTTTCCCTTATAATTGTTATCCAGCACCGGTGATTGTTGGAGTTTGTTTAGTTACAGCTCTCAGTTTGATAGAGTGCAACCAGAGCTCTGACTGTACATACAAGGCTTTTAATTGTTCTTGCAGTGTCGATTGACTGATTGGAAATAAATCTGTAGAGGATGTGTACACTCTTTTACCAACTCACCCTTCCTCTGTTTACCTTGTAGGTGCAGCATCCTGACCAACCATCAGGCTGGATCCATATGTTTTTCACCCGTGATGATCAACATTTGTATTACATCCGTTGGATTTAAGAGTGTTCAGAAATTGGAGAAGGACCCAAACAATCCTTGAGATAGAAATGGCCCTGGGAGTCTTCATCCTCAACACATAAAGTGCACGCTTTTTCATATTTCGTTGAGGTTATTTTTGCTCTGGAGAGTCTGAACCCTCGAAGGGATTGTTGCAAGAGGGCGTTATCCAAGCCTCAGTGCTCTCCGCTGGGGAAGGAAGCCGAGGGAAGGCCCTGGAGAAAACGGCCTTGGGAGGCCAATAGTTACATAACTAACAGTCCAGTAAAGGAGCAGAACAGGGAGGGAACTGAGATGTTCTATGCGATCTGACTGATATATCAGATATGATGACTATCTATTCACGCTAATCGTAGCTCTTTCTCAAATTATTTCACGTACATGGATACTGATGGATGTTCTCCTGGGTTTTCCCTCACATGTTTCGGAAAGAACCCCTCTATCACTTCCTGCTTTTTGTCTTCCAATCACATCCCCGGTGCAACAGGCAGGTGAGCTGGTCTGAATCAGCCACCGACGGGGTTTAGGGATGCCCCGACACAGGAAAACCAGGCTGCTCCACTGGCCCGCTTACAGACTCCTGTTTCTAATACGAGTCCTGGACTGAAAGCAAATTGTCTCCTTCTCTGACAGAGAGCAGGAGAGAGGGGTTATTGTTTTTTTTGTTTGTTTTTTTGTTTTTCAAGACTTTTTCTCACATCAAATGTTGATCTGCCAGTGCGATAAATCAAATTTCATTCTCCAATAGCACCTTCATCTGCACTGCTTCTCTGATGAAGAGAGTCACAGAGGAAGAAAAATAGAAATCTCAGATTATTTCTTTCTCTTTTTCATTTCTTTGCAGTTGTTCTAAAACAGGTCTACCTCTCCTTACTCTGGTACCTCACTAAATTGCCAGTTATTGACCAATTCAATCAAACTGCATCAGTTAAATATCAGACTTTTGGCTCATCAGTTCACCTGTCCCTCAGTTTTAGACTCTCACACCACTGAACAACTAGAGGTAATTCTGTGTCTGCAAAGTGGTCTCCTTATCTATTTATATTTTACTTTTAAATGTCATCCATCTTTCGTTAATTGCACTATTATTATTATTCTTTCACCAAGCCTTTTATTCACACTGAAATAAGCAGAACATCTTTTTAAACCCATAAGAATGATGACTTTTATATTTGCTTTCGTACGTAGTTGATGGAATCATTGAGTAGACGAGATTCAAACTGGTGGTCTGAATTGATCTACAAGTCTTTAAGAGATTGGCCGGACTCCTATTCCTCTTCCCATCAGTGGCTTATTTGTTCATCCCACCTTCCCACCTGTTTTTTGAGCTGACAGAAAAACAAGGCCTTTACATGAAGAGCGACCTGTAAGCTTCTTTTAATCTGGAACACACACCCACAGAAGATCAGGATTGACCTAAGAACCCAAGAAAACAAGCTTCTTCTACTATCTCCGTGTTGTGATGCACAGGAGTGTGTTTGTCTGTTTTACATAAAGGACCCATCATCAACTGTCATATTTTTATTTTTTATTGCTACTCCATCGCCTCTACCCCAAATACCCATCAATAGACACTTTAAGAAACATTAAGCTCTGAATGAGATATCTCTTGGAGTAGTAGTAGCAGAGCAGACAGCCACACAGCAAGTGATGCCAGGTGGGAGTAGTAAGAGTGGAGGGCGGGGTCCATCCTCCTCACCCCTCCCCCACACCGTCGTCCCACCAAGCAGACCGCTGCGACCCTCCCGCTACGTCCCGGTGTCGGCGGCCACGTTCTTCCTGGTTGGCTCCACCACGCTTTTCTTCTGCTTCACGTAAGTGTCGCACACACATACAGGCCTGATTATCAACCCCAAAAAATACCTCACACACTGAACAATAGATTCAGTGAAACAAAAAAAAGATAATAGAGAGAGGCTGTAATCAGGTGACTAGTCGGCCGTTTTTGCCAACAGCCAGTGTGTATGAAAGGTCATGAGAGGAACAAGGTTTTCAGGTGGTTTTACAGTTAAGAAGTTTAAGTTTAGATGCAAAACTTAAAAAACAAACAGAATAGATGTTTATTGCCATTTGCACAGGTACGGGACAATACAGGTACATTGGAAATTTTGTGTGTTTTTCCCTGAGTCAGCTTCTACAAAAAAGTTAAAATTATATATAAAATAGAATAACATTATAAAGAAGAAAAAAGAGTAGAAATAAAATAAATAAGTTGTAGTAACAGCTAAGTAAATTAAAATAAACTGTATTAAAGCAAATATATAATACAAAAAATAACAAAGGGGAACACTGTACAATGAAATGAAAATATAAATATGTTTTCTTGTGACAAAACCTGAAAACAGAAATTTGAACTGAACAGTTTGTTTTCATGTATAAACAGACTTTTCAGGCTTTCAGCCCCCTGAGTGTCTCTGACAGAATGCTAAGTCAACGGTGTTATAGACTGTCATCACTAATCTTGCAGACGCCTCGCTCTGGTGTGTGTGTGTGATAAGGACAAAATGTTGGTGAGCGCTGGAGTGTGTGAAGCAATGTCTGTCGGGGAAAAACGTGTACAATGTTTAAAGTGAGAAAGTCAGATTGACAGGTGTGTGTGTGCATGTGGGTATCTAACAGTGCTCCTATGTGAGAAAATGTAATGTGTGTGTGTGTGTGGTCAGCGTGGTGGGCAGTCAGCTCTGTGCTTCAGATTAGCGTGGAGAAAATAGGCCAACATCTGTCACCCTGACAAAAGCCCATCATCCAGACTCTCTCTGTTTGTTTCTCTCCGAGTCGGCCTATCGTCACTCTCTCACTCCCTACATGATAACAAAGAAACACCATGAGGGCCATAAGGCTTACAAGGATTATTTAATGCATTTTTTTGCCGCCACTGACCAATGAAACGTTTTGATTCAAACTGTGACTTAATATCTAACATTTGTTATTCCTGCCGGATAACCAAACACTGTTTTGACTTGGATTAGGGATGTTCATAGCCACTCATTGTCCTGTGGATTAAACAACATTTTAAATTCAGGCAAGCTATTCTTATTCTGCTCAAATGTAAACTTATCTGTACTTCCTACTGATTTTGGTGTTATGAGCAACTGTAGCAAACAAATTTCCCCCTGGGATTAATAAAGTATTTCTGTTTCTGAAATTGAGAACAGTATATCGAACACGGCTAAACGGGTGATCACATGCAGTGTCAGCAGGTAAATTATGTCAGGCTAATGTTAGCACCGCCAGCCTCCGGTCCCCCCTGCAGGTTAATGTTCACATGGGAGCGGCTTTGGCTCAGTTGGTAGAGTGGGTTGTAGGGGGTGTAGGGGTTGAAGGTTGGAGGTTTGATCCCCAACACCTGCAGCCACATGTCCGATGTGTCCTTGGGCAAGACACTTAACTCCAAGTTGCTCCTTCTGCTTCATTGGTGGCGTATGAATGTGTATGAATGGATTAGTTACTTCTGATTGTCACTTTACATAGAAACCTCTACCATCAGTGTGTGAATGTGTAGGTGTGACCTGCGGTGTAAAAACACTTGTAATAGTTTAATAGAAGAGCGTTATAGAAGCTCAAGTCCATTTACCATGCCTGTCCCTAATGCAGCCACTGATAAAAACTGATGTAGTCTGAGTGACGTCACCCATTGGTTACTGAAGAGGTGTTTTGAAGTCCATTGATGTTAGTCGACATATTGAAAATGCTCTCTCAACCTAACTTGTGGTGAACCTAGTAAGAGGCAGAGAGGTAGAGCTGATCCTGAAAAAAGCTGACAACACGTCCGGGCGTTGTCAAAATTAAATTTGCACAAACTAACCAAAATCAATATAAGACACTTACTGGATAGTTCATACAAAGGTCTTTAGGTAATTCATATATTTTTGACAAATGTGTACCACTATTTGTGTTGGTCTGGGGTAGGGCTGGGCGATATATCGAGTTTCTAAGATATATCGAAATATTTTCAATCGAGATAAAGGGTAAGACAATATTGACAATATTGTTAATATCGATATAGTTCATGTTGCATTAAAATAACGTTTTATACGTCTTCGGTAGAGCTGCCAGTTCACCTATTTCTCATGTCACTGTCTCTCCCTCTTCACTCTGCTCCTCTCTCTCTCTCTCTGAGCCAAACTCAACAAACTAAATGGTTAACAAAACACACAACTGTGTTTACTTTGTTATGCATAAAATTAATTGATTTCACAAACAGGTAGTTTATTTTCATGTACATGTTGAACTTGTGCAACTGACTGTTAATAAAAGACATATCGATATATATCAAGTATCGCCATTCAGTGAAAAACTAATAAGATATTAGTTTTGGTCCATATCTCCCAGCCCTAGTCTGGGGTGGAGTCGGGGGAAAAAGGTAAAAACTCCTGCATTAATCCATATAAAGAAATTAAATAAATAAAGTAGTCTGAAAGTTTCCCACAATGCACTTTTTCATCCTGATGAGAAACATTTGCTTATAAACAAATGTCTTTTATTCATGAGTCGTTTTTAAATCCTCAGATTACAATTGAACCACAGAATGTGAAAGAATCTCGTTATCGTTCATCCTCAAGGTGTTGAGGGCTTATCTTCTGCGTTTGTGTTTTAGGTGTCCGTGGCTGTCGGAGCGTTTCTCCGTAGCCGTGCCGATCTATAATGGAGTCATCTTCCTGTTTGTTCTGGCAAACTTCTGTATGGCCACATTCATGGATCCTGGCATCTTCCCCAGAGGTGAGTACATATACTGTTTGTGTGTTGCTGACCTGCACTGTGTTTACATTGCTTCATTTTTATCGTTTATATTTCTTGATATATGATTCTATTTTTACAACCTTTTAAATCGTTCTCTATTCAAAATGCCTTTTAAGGTTTAATGCTTTAATTTTATTCAGAAATTGAACATGAAACAAACACTGAGGTTGATGTTTCAATTAACGGTCGATATGAGTTGTGTGGGTTCATGTTTGTGTCTTCTTTTCTCACTCTGTAGCGGAAGAGGACGAGGACAAGGAGGACGATTTCCGTGCTCCGCTCTACAAGACAGTGGAGATCAGAGGGATCCAGGTCAGGATGAAGTGGTGTTCAACGTGCCGCTTCTACAGACCGCCGCGGTGCTCCCACTGCTCCGTCTGCGACAACTGTGTGGAGGTGGGCTCACACTCACACATGCATATATCAACTATGTTCTTCAAATAGATTATATCAGCTGCTCCCTGTCCATTAAGAAAAAATCAGATTTTAAAGCCAGTGCAGTGTAGATATATCTGACTAAACTTTATCAGCAGTATGCCTTGAGGAGTGTGGGTAATAATCTGATGTGGCAGGACAGTTTGGGTGGATGTTAGAGAGCCTCTCTTCATCCTTTAAATGAACAAAACACTGACGCTAAAACAAGCAGCAGCACTTTAGAGACATTATACATTTGCTAAATGTTTCTGTAATGTACGCAAAGTGATTCTGGAAGGCTTCTAGTCCTGAGGCAGCACACATACATCGTTCTCCAAGTGAGTGCTTAATTGATCAATCAAAATGATCGGGCTATAAATAGTTGATATCAGTGCATCAAAAAACTATCTCAGTCTTTGAAAAAAGGAGTCAATGATCATTATCGTTTTATTTTCTTTGAGAATTCTATCAAAACGTGTATTATTTAAAAAACCGTCAATGGAGACTTCTGCACGACCACACTGATATTAAACATTGCAGCATAGGCTTCAGAAAAAAATAAATAATGTGATACATCTCAGTACCACAGCTTGATTACAAGTTCAAGTATTGAATAGAAAGCTTGTCACATTAGTCCTGGTTCATTGATACTATGCGGGAATCATGCGCACGACCTCCAATCACCTTTTATTGTGAGAAATATCTGTTGTGTTTTTGACACTTCTGTAATATATCTTACAGAAAAGTCTTACACAAAAATCTTAACCTTCTTATCCATTTTTCATGTTCTGACAACAAATAAAAAGATGTCTTAAATCGATAAAAAGCACCACAAACTTCTAGTACACTCCTAGAACGGTAATACAGACCTACCCATAATGATTTAGAGTAGCAAACCATGGGGGGAAAAGAAGCCAATCAAGGCTAAATTTAAGTAAACACATTTATTTATCTGGCTAAACACGGGATCACAGCATCTAAAGTAAATCAATGTCAAACAGGTTTGCTGAGTGTGTGCAATCATTTGATCGAAACATCAAACATGCCAGAAATTCATATGTACGACCGATCAGGAGCAGCTGATCAGGCTGTGATCTGCCTTCATGCCTCAGTGTATGAGGGTCATGACTACCGGTAGTGCTAGTCATCAGGCCAAAATTCGGCCCGACTTCAAAATAAGATGTACGACTCTAAATCGGCCTTAAACCACACAGTGTCCGCTCAGCTTTAAGGGGACCTTTTTTGGTAATTTGCTAAAAAAAAAAAGGTTCAGCACCTCCCCCTCAAATTCCCACTAGTGTTTAAGAAACAGAGATCTTTATTTGAGTCCTTCTTGATGTTAATTAATGAAACTTAACTTCAGGGTGAAGCTCACATAGTCTGACATGTTCAAAGACAAAAGGAAAGCAACTTTTGTTACAACAGTCAACAGGAGTTAAAGTCAAGTATCAACATAAATAATTAAACAGTTATCTCTGAGAGTTGGGCCACTTCATATGGTTGTGATGTGAATGTAAATTGCAGCTTTGATTCCCGGCTGGATGAGAATGGATGAGAACAGCTGTTTTATGTTGAAGTTGCTACTCTAGTTTTTTTTTTGTAACAATGCCGTCTTTAAACATTTATAATGCAGGACTTCGACCATCACTGTCCGTGGGTGAACAACTGCATCGGCAGGAGGAACTACCGCTACTTCTTCCTCTTCCTCCTTTCTTTGACGGCCCACATCATGGCCGTGTTCGGCTTCGGCCTGCTCTTCATCCTCTACCATCGCCAGAACATCGACCGCCTGCACGCCATCGTCACGTATCCTTGTAGCATGTCTTTTTGAATAGTCCATTTTAGAAAGTCGGTATGGTTCACTTACATTGTCACACCCTGCAAGTTCCACCATTTCTTCAACGGGGTCTAATTGTTGTATCAGAATTTGATTCATTTGGATTTCATAAAAGTCTCTCCAGTCTTTAAACAAATGTTAGTACATAATTTGAAATAAACACAAGGTAATTGTGCCCTGATGAAAAGGTTAAGTGCCCAGTGAACGATGAGTTTTCCTCCCAAATCTACCTGCATCTCCCAATCATTAGCACTCTTTAAAGGCAGGGTTGGTAATTTCCTCCAGATCCACTTTTTAAGATTTTGGTTGAAATTGTCTTTAGGTCCTGACAGAAATTAATAACTCATGTTCTCTGAAAAAGCTACAAAGAACATCCGTCATCTGCAGCAGTTGTAAGTCTGTAAAAACAACCAATGTCTGCCACGAGGTACCAATCTGATGAACCAATTACGCCTCCCTGTCTCCCTGCTCGTTCTCTACCTCTTGCGTGTTCTAGCCCACACTGAAAGCATGTCACCGATGACAGAGTTTATACTGAGATTACTTACCGCTGAATGAGACATGAGACGACGCAGTTTCTACACAATGCAAGAGATGAGCTGAGGTCTGCTTCTGGAGCAACAGCGCCCGTGCATGTGAGTGAGGGGCGTGGCTTTAGAGGGAGCACAGAGGGGAGGGGGTGTAGACGGAGCACTGAGGGAATGCTACTTTCAAAATCATGCTAGTTTATTGAAAAGGACAAATTAAATGGCTACACTCTTGAGTTCACCTGTCATCTTCTACCCTCAATTCCTGAAGCTTTTCAACACCTGGTCATGTTGCCAAATATACTGACCTTGCGACAGACTAATCTGTCTCTTGCAGAAAAAGCCTCAAAGTTTCTGTTTCTGAACACATCAGGTACAATGGGAAATAAATGTAGGGTAGTCTAGTGGTTAGTGTGTGCGTCCCATGTACGGAGGCTGAGGTCCTCTAGGCGGACAGTCCAGACTCCGACCTGTTGATCCTTGATGTCATTTCCCACTCTCTCTCTCTCCCCTAGATTTCTGACTGTCTCATCCGTCCTGTCTATAAATAAAGGCATAAAAGCCCAAAATAAACCTTTTTTAAAATATTTAAAAAAAATCCAAACATCTAACAGATAACCTTTTGAAGTATTCTCTGTGGTCCCTCATCTTTCTGTTACAAAGACTCCTTGACCTGTGTGCTCTCAGGCTGGCTGTAATGTGTGTCGCAGGCTTGTTTTTTATCCCTGTTGCTGGTCTGACTGGTTTCCACATCGTGCTGGTGGCCAGAGGCAGGACGACCAACGAACAGGTAGGAAACAGATAAATCTTACGTTCAAGATTAAAAAAAAGAGGACATGGACTAGTAAAAGATACTTTATATTCGTCTCTACTTTCTTTTTCCAGGTAACGGGTAAATTCAGAGGAGGTGTGAACCCATTCACAAATGGATGTTGGAAGAATGTCTCGCATGTCCTCTGCAGCTCTCAGGCACCCAGGTGATTCATTTGGCCTCTTAATGAACGATTCCTGTCTCTGTTTCATAGCATTACATAACGTTACAAAGGCATGTCTCCAACTGTAACTTATAAACATTCCTCTCAGACAAAGATCTAGATATTAGTCTAATTTATCTGACATGATAAGTATAAGAATAGTGATGTATTAAATGCTCATCGATTTAATTTTTCCCTAACTGACCACTCAAGCTTCTGGTGTGAACTCCCGTTTGAGAAACATAGGGCCGGTGTACCCAGACTTGTTTTTTTGAGGGTAGGATTTCCAGGTCTAGAGCTGCAACTAATTACAGGTCATGATTCCTTTACATTGTTTACATATTTTTTTTCTCAAGTTTTATTGAATAAAAGCAAACATTAAGTATACAGAGCAGTTTAATGCAGACTCAATGGTCACAGTTGAAGGAAGCACAAGTGCTGCAAGACAACTATTGTAACCTAGCAACAGGAAGCAACGGTGAGAAGCGCTCTGAAATTGAGGTTGTAGACGCTGCCAGGTGCCGTTAGTGGACACAGGCCCTTCTGCGCAAAAACACCAAGGCAGATTTTTTATTTTTTTGAAAACCTGCCAAAGTTGCACTGCTGTTAAACAGCATGTTAAATACTCGGTTAGTGTGTCAAAACATTGAAGAAAGAGATTCTAAAAACTGTCCCTGTGATCCCTGCAGGTATCTGGGCAGAAAGAAGTGTGTGCAGAGTGTGTGTGTACAGCCTCCTTTTCTGCGGCCGCAGCTGACAGAGGCCCAGCTGGCCGCAAAGATTCTGGACAACGGCATCCAGGGAGACCTGCACCGGGTAAGATCAGTAGGACCGGGCGCTCAGAGGGACAAACTTACCGAAGTGTCATTAAATACACCTGTTATATATCACCATATCTGATTTAAGTTTTATAGAAAAGGATTCTCTTTTACATGTTGGTAGATGGATGTTATGCAAGTGTGCTGTTTTCATTCAAATCTGTGCCAGGTAGGTTTGCATATAGGCAGGGCCAGATGGCCGCAGGTAGTTTAACGGCTGTTTGAAATTCAAAAGCCAGAAATCTGGTAAGGTCACATGAGTAAATACAACCACAACTATCAGTGCAGACAGTCTGTAATGCTGCTTCACAAAGAAGACAGAAAAACAAGACAGAGTGCAGCGTGGGTTGTGTAGGTTCAAACGTAGTTAACACTCTACTAACATTTAAGGTGTTTCTGCAGCTGAGACATTTCCTACAAAGGCAGAAGTTACACCTTAAATCTTACACCTAGCTCTGAGTAGGTGTAAAGTCCTCTGTAAAATACGGTTGTCATGGTGATGGTTGTGAAAGGTGGGATAACTTGGAGGATGAGAAGGAGCAGAGAGGTTAACTGGCTGTGTCAGCAAGGTGTTCACCGTGATGGATTACACCCCTCAGAAATAAATGATGACTACTGGTTTGTACTCCTGCTTTCAGAGATAATTTCCTCGGTCTAATAACGTAGTACAGTTAAATTACCTTTTGTTGTAGTTGAAGACGCCGCTTGACATTACTGTAATGTTTAAGGTTGAAGTTTATTTTGTTGATAGATTTCATAGCTTAGGCGGAAAACAGGAGTCCACCTTCACCGTCTCTGTGAGCTAAAAACTGCAAACTGATTGACTGTTGTTGTTTATTTATTTGTGAGATCAGTTGTTAGGTCTTGTCATATGGGGTTGAATATGGTCAACGTTCTTTAATTGTAAGAGACAGGAATTTTAACCCAGAGCTAGATCTTTTCTGGTGGCCATCTTTCAGTCAACAATGTGACTTCTTGACTTTGATTTCGTCTCTGTCTTCTCTCTTGTTTTCAGTCCAAGTCCAGTCTGGAGATGATGGAGAGCCAGTCGTGTGACGCCGAGCCTCCTCCTCCTCCGAAACCGGAGCTCCGCTACCCCGGAATCACCCGGGGGAACACGGAGGGTAACCCCGCCAACCTCCTAATCCAGCTCTTTGACTTTTACAAACAATCTGTACTTGAGCATTGTCTGAAACATCTCTCTCCCCCTCGTCCTGCAGAGTGCAGTCTGCTGAACAAAGCCCCTCCCACTCCGACCATGTACAAATACAGGCCCACCTACAGCCCCGGCAAGAACCACACAGCGCTCACACATGCTTATGCTAATCAGGTAACACACACACACTCACACACACACACACACACTCACACAAATCACAGCAAGGTACTAAACAAGGACAATAATCATCAAAACTCATGTTTTTTTTGTTTGTTTTTTTCTTTTTGATTTCCTGTCGACCATCTTGATTTGGTTTCTCAGTGGCTTTCTGTTGATCAGTATCAGTAAGTGATTGTTCTGGAAGCATTTTTTTCCCTCTCTTGTCACGACTTTGTGTCCGCTCCGCTGTGTGCTCGGGATGTGGGTAAAATACTGTTTGAATACGTCTGTAACTGTCAGCGATATGTCAGTTTGGACCAAATAAAAGAAACAACAAGAGTATAAAACGGACGCAGAGAAAATTAATTTGGTTAGTTTACATCAAAGCCTTGTTTGGGTAGAGGTCTTCATGGGTCTCAGGACCCTAAAACAAGAAATCAGACTCCAGACCCAGGTCTATGATGTTCTACAAGATCAAGTTAAAATCGATCTATAAAAATCACAGATCTATTGACCTATCTAATATGATCACTTTTGCAGCTAAAAAGCTTTGACTTCCATCTTTAGCTTGTTGTGTTGTTCAATGTCGTCATTGTTGTTGTGGTTACATACTATTAAACATGCAGGCTGTAGGGGTCAGCAGGAATCGTGCAGTGGGGGATGGTTGTTTCCATAACCCTGTTTGAAAATGATCTAAAATAGAATCAAGGGATGACCCACTCTGACTCTTTAGGTCCGATACCTGGGTTTTGATCTGTTAGTTTTGACCTGTGAAGACCTCTAACGCCTTTTACAGTGACGCTGGTTCCCCCTCAGTATTTCTACCCACATCTGGTTCATCTCCTCACACCTGTCAGTCCAGCTTTCTGTGCCGTTTTCTTTTGTTTGGGTTTTCATTCATTTCTCTTTAGTTCTTTTGTGTGTTTGTTTCCTTTTCACTTTGATTCCTCCTCCCTGATTAGAAACGTGTCTCCTGTAGATTCTTTACAAACATCTTGTTCCCATGTAGCTCAGGTATGTTACCAAATTCAATTTACCGTCAATTTTTCCCTTTAGTACTGTCCTGCGAGTGAGTTTTGTTCTTTAGTTTTGATGTTTCAGGCTCTTCATGCTGGTCAAGTATCGACAACAAACACATCTTGATGCCTCAGATAAAGGCCGACTATCGCCCCTACAAATTAAACTGCTTAGATATGAGACCACTCAAAAAAGATCAACTTGTTTCTGTCTTTTCGTCATTTATGGCTTTGGAGATGGAGACGAGCAGTGTACAAGAAGTTTAAGATAAACTTTGTTGTCATTGCTTCTTATTAAAGCACATCAACTGATACTTAACCCTGAGTGACAATACAACATTGTTATTCATAAACCATTGTAATCTACAGTTTTCTCAGAGCATCATTGCACCAAAAAGAGGAATGGAAACCTTAAAATATTTCAAATTAAAGTGGTTAGAGAAAGAACCAATGAAATGAATCTTATTTTAATGTGTAGACATACTTTTAATCAAGGCCTTCATCAGGATAAATGATTGACAAGTGATGCCATCACACTGGCAACACCTGTGATGCCGGTCCAGTAACTTGGTTGAGAGCTTGGTTTTAAGATTGTAAACTGCAGAGACTTTGTTTCTCAATTTCGTTTTGTTTTAGATCTTCTGTAAGCTTCATGAAAGTTTACATGTTGAATATAAAAATATTTCTAACATTAAAATGAACCACAACAGTATCAGTTCTTCCAAAGCCGGCGCTGAGTTGTTGTGTTGACATGTCACCACTAGAGGGAGCTCAAGCATTGCAGAAACTCAAGGTGAAGCGCCCACATTGCTCTTTCCTCCTTTTTGCTCAGCTTCTTGTTTCTTTTCCCTCTCTCTGCCCTCCTCTCTTCACCCCCCCTCCCCCCTCCCCCCTTCCCCCTCCTCCACCTCCTCCCCCTGCCTCCTCCAGTTAAGTCGAGGGGAGAGCGTTGGCAGTGCCAGAGATTCCTCCTCCTCCACCTCCTCCCTCCTCCAGTCCAGCCAGCAGCCTGGTTTCCGCTCCCAGCCCAGCCTGGACCGCAGGGACACTTCATCGGACAGAGTGGGAGGGGGAGGAGGTGGGGAGAGAAGGGAGGCAGGGAGAGAGGTTGGAGGAGGGGGTATCCCCGGCTACACCCTTGGCGGACGCTCCTATCCTTCCTTCTCCGACCCCACCGTTCTGTCAGGAGTGGCGTCGCGATCTTCAAGTTCCACGCACACCTCGGCAGGTGCAGCACACGTCTCCGAGGCAACAACCACTTCCACCAGTTTCAAGAGCTTAGCCAATCAGACCCCACCGCCTCATCACCCGTCACGTAACGGGAGCCTGTCATATGACAGCTTACTGGCAGGTGGGGAAGACTTAGCCAAAGGGGTGGTGGCTGGTTCAGCAGCCCCTGAGGTTCCCTCTGGTAGACCCTGTACGCCAGCATCAGGTGGCTACACCTCCCCCTTCCTGTCGTCGCAGCAGAGAGGAGCCGAGATGCACTCCCAGACCTCTCAGTCGCCCCACCACCACCACCGCTCAGCCCACCAACACCATCACCCCTTCCTCCATCGCTCGTCCTCCTCGACATCCTCCTCCCCGCCTCCTCTTCTAGAGAGGGAGCGGATGCTGGGAGAGCCACAGCCTGGCGTTCATCCCCCATCAGCCAATCTAACCTCTGCTCCCCCCTCCTCTTCTGCCCCGCCTCTCCCACACCATCATCATCGCCACCATCACCACCACCACCACTCCCATCATCACCACCACTCATCCACCTCCCGCCCTCCACGCTTTGCTCCCCCTCACGCACCGCCACACCACGCTTATCCCTACCGCACCCGCTCCACAGACACCCCACTGGGCTCCTCCTCCACCTCCACCACCCACCCTCCCCGCTCCCCGCATCCTCCACCTCTGGGCAAGTCACTCTCTTATTCGAGTGCTGCTGCCGCCGAAATGCAGTACAGGCTGGTCCGAAAGGCCTCTGCGTCAGCTGGAGCGAATGCAGCGGGGGTAGGAGGAGGTGGAGGGATGGGAGGAGGAGGAGGAATACAAGCTCCGAAGTGAGTATGAGTTTCGCCTTTTGTCAGGACGACTGGTTTGCTGCTAACCCTGAAAAAAAAACACCCGCCCGCCTGAAAAACCTGACTACCTGATTGACTGCTCCTCCTGCTCCTCTTCCCTTCTCTCCTCCTCCTCCTCCTCCTCCTGACAGATTTCCTGTGAGTTCCTCCTTCTTCTCCCTCTGCTTGTCTTGCATTTGTTTTTCACTGAGTACAGATGTTATCTGCATGCTTGTATTTGTCCTCCTTCTGTAAAAGGCTGAAGGCACAGAGTGACTGATTATTATTATAATACAGCAGCTGAATAGATGTGTATAGAATAAACTGATCAGATTCTGTCCATAGGAAACCGCAAAGATCTAAAGAAGAAAATTGAGTTGCCTTTATTGCACTCAGAGGACAAATTAGGATGTAAATGTAGAATACATCAATCCAGGGTTTGCAAAAGTCTTGGCAGAAACATAAAATACGTGTTTATATAATAGCCTGTAACAAATGGATTCAGCCGCCTGATCTTACAAGTGACGCCAATTTGAATGTGGCTTTTAAAATGCATTCATTTTAGTGTCCAGCAGGGGGCTTCCGACCTTTTTCCAGGTGCCAAATAAGTATCCAAACTGAAACAAGAAAGGGAAAGTCAGGCGTTTACTTACAAAGCTGGCAACTGGGTAACCTCACCCCCACGCTCCCCTCCAGTTCCACCCCTGTCTTAAAATATGATCAAGGTGTCAACAGCAGAAAACGTCAAACAAAATCCATGAGGTTGTGTCCACTTCCTTCTTACAGTTTATGGTCAATATCAATGTTCTTCTAATATAAAGAAAATACATTCATATCTGACTTGATATTCAGATAATCACATCAGATATGATATTAGGGAAACTTTTCATGACACTCTTTGTGTGTTTCTTCAATAGACTGTATAAATAATGGACTGCAGAATACCTCAGCTCAAGTGAAGCCAGAAGATTTAGAGCTCCCCCTTCTGACCGTTCACAGCATAGGTCATTAATCCCGCCTCTCTTTTTCGAACCCAGTTTCAACATTGAAGTTGAAGTTTCTCTTTAATTTGATGCTGTAAAACGGTTTGAAATGCTTCTGATGATTGGCAGCTGTGTGCACCAGATAATCAGAGTACAGCAAAAACTGGGAGAGGAAACATAACTTTTCAACACTTTTCTTTGATGTTTGACTTTTCATCAGTAAGTCAAATGTCTTTTTGTTAGTGGAAGCAGCATGACCTCAATACCGCAGCTCTTCCAGCAGATCACTACTGTGCAGACTCTGCTTGCAAATTTCCAATATTTCACCTCCCTGCCCCGGGATACTCTGGTTTCATCCTGTTCAACAGGAGCAGGCTAAGGCATACTGTCCATTTGTATATACAGTCTGTGGTTTCTTCACATCCTTTGCAATATACAAGACTTTCTCATTTAGACTTTTGCATGATAATCTAATTGATTTTGTGACTTGGGGTTTGCTTTTCCACTCTGCTCAGGGTTTGCTTTGTTTGCAGATATTTCACAGCTGCATGGCTTCGGTATCCCGACTGTATATCTTCATTTAAATGAGAATGATGTGTTCACATTGTGAATGTGTTTTAAATTCAGATTTAACCAACTATAAAGGTAAAAAAAAAAAATCCAAGAATACTGGATTTTAATTTTTACCTCTGCAGATGTGACAGGCAGCTGTTGTGTGGCATTTTGTGTTTGGTCCATCTGTTTGCATGAGATTCTCCCTCCAGGCCTGATATCTTATGCAGGCCTGGAGGGATTATCGTAAACTGGCACAAACGTTAATTTAGATTTAAAGATGAAGTGATTATATTTTAATATCATGGGGTAACTTTGACCTTCTATAAAAACGTATCCACGCATTACTCAAGAAGTCATTCATTATTGGTGACATATTTCTCACACAAAGTTAATCAAAAGGATGCAAACAAACATCGGCCAATCTGCAAATAATGTGACATGCACTGATGTCGGTTGCCGATGTGTCTCTGTTGTGTCGCATCGATTTTAATGCTAGTGAGCTGTTGTACAAAACTGCTGATTATCTAAATCTTTAATTGGGCAAAAAAAGGTCACCTGTTGAACCAACTGATTCATTTTCAGGGTCAAACCTGACGAAAACTGTTGTCGGAGTGAGAGTCTGAACACTGTCTGAGAATGATCAGTGATGCAGTTTGTAAGACGTGACATTTAAAGACGAGGGACTTAAACAAATTAAATACACCAAAGCTCATTTGAAAAAAGACAGAGAATAACAAAGGCCCTGTCTATACCTTACATAAACATATATCCTGGGTGATCTGATTACAAGTGATATCATCAATGCAAGGTGGGAACAAACTCTGATACATCCTGAGGACAGCTTGAGATCCGACAGCTCAGACCACATACGGAGGTGGTGTAACATGCATTCATCCATATTGGTTTAAAAGGGAAGACACTGATGCATCCTGGGCAGCGTTAGGACCAACCTGTACCATGTAAACAATGACTCGTTCAGTCAGGCATTTATTTACATGTGAGGCAGGCAAGTGAGATCCAAATTCAAAGGAGACGGGTTGTTAATGCAAAGTGTAAAGGCCTGTACTTCAATGATATCCAGTTGTTGTCTGATTACCCAGGATGGATTTTAAAGCGAGTTATAAACAGGGCCAAAGATGTAATGAAAAAAACGTGATTAAAAGCAGCATTGATTAAATTCTTATTTCAAATATCCGTCTTTGCATTTATGAACTGCACTTCCTGTCATGAATAGAAACACACTTTATATCTTTGCTGTATTTTTCTAAAATCAGGGATGAGCTGATCCAGATGAACCATCTGAGTCGGACCAACGGCAGCCAGCCCTTCTCCCCGACCTCCTCCTGCTCCGCCCCTGCCTCTCCCTCCCACCCGATCGGCGTGTCTGCCCGGCCCGGACTGGCCTATCCGAGCTCGACATTGCTGCAGAGTCCCGCCCATAAGCCCCAGGGCAGCGGGGTGAAGAAGGTGACGGGCGTTGGGGGCACAACCTATGAGATTTCTGTCTGAGTGGCCGCTGCCCGCCTGCCCGCCCGCTTAAGGACCAATGAGAAGAAGATAAGATGCAGCCATCTCTCTTTGACATGGAGGAGAGATTAAAAAAAAAAACATAAACATAGACATCTATGGATGCGTTGAACCATATTGTCCAGATCTCTCTCCTTGTTGGCCGATAAATGTAGAGCTAAAGTGAACTGAACCCTCAGCTCCAACTTAAAAACTGCACTAAAGATGGCGGTTGGAGCCAGGACTCGCTAACTCTGGGCTGTGACAGACTTCTTTTTTTTTTCTAGACCAAACAGGAATGAGGATTTGGCAAATTTTTGATGGTCTTTTCCTCACTGTAGCTCAGCAGGTAGCACAGGTAGGTCTGGGTCTTACATTATACAAGTACAGCAGCGCAATGCGTAAACACTGCCAGGGCGAGGAGCTCGACCCCCCCCCCACCGGGTCCAACAGGGAGTTCTGGATTTACGACGGCTCATATATGCACTTTGGACTTGAGCTGCATTAGGTTTAAAAAAAAAAAAAGGTGCGGATGTTAATATGTCATCATTTTCATGCTCGCATTTAGAACACACAAGCCCGTCATGAAGACAAGATAACATGTAGACCGATCAAGATCAGAGTAACCATTCAAAGTTGAGGGCTGCCCACTTACGACCAGTGAACTAAACGTGATCAGTCGGATCAAATCAGAGCACATCTTGTTTTTACCTACGAGTAATTAAATCCCTGACATGTTAAGACAGAGCCCAGTTCAATCAATTCTATAATTCCCCTTTAATCTAATTAAAGGCCCCGATCGTCGGTTACTTTGAAAAATAGCGTCTAATAAATATAGTGGGGTGAGATTGCATTGTAGTTTGTGTTCAGGTGTTGTGTGATGCATGGAGTCGGTAAAAGCCCAGACAGGATCCCTGCAACCTGTCGTCCTCCTTCACAACCTACCTTTTCATTTGGAAAATGCACAACACGACAAGAGGTCGATAATCAGGCACTGAGCAGGATCCACTCTGGACTCGTGACAATCGACCAGTGGCGGAAAGGGGAACAATACCCATGAACTTCTCGATTGATCGATGTTGCTGCGTGATGTGACTTTTTGCCTTTTTGACCGAGGGATGAAATGTGACAATGGGGGGGGGGGAGAAAAAGACGTCATCATGCTGATTCCCTGTTTCTTTGATTCATTTGTTGATAAATTCTTAGATGTGAATACGATTCCATGTTTGTACAGGATGATGTGGTTTTAAATGTGGATTTTCTTTTCTTCTTTTTTTTTTTTTTCTAAGTGGCTGCAGCATGCACTACTATTACTTCGAGCCACTGTAGGCCGCTGTGTTCTGCTGTGTCTGTTTGAACAAACACAAAGTGAGGAAACTAAAGTGAACAAGGAAATCATGTTTTGGCCTTTTGTCGTTGATGCGGTCCTTAACGAGGCAGATTTTTTCTAGAAAATTTAACTCCTTGAGCGATTGCCTTGAGAAATTCAAGTGTTTTTTTTTATGTCACCTATTTAATTTGAAATTGTTTTATATGAATTTGTATGGAAATATAGTTATTGATAAATGAAGAGTTTTTAATGTCGACTCAAAGAGAGGTTGTGTTGTCAGAGTCAGCATAAAAAGAGCCCTTCTGATTGGTTGAAACTGAACTGTCTTATAAATAAGTTGTCTGCCCTGAGAGTCCGGTGGTGGTTATTTCAGACATTAAAGAAAGAATATGCGATTTTTCACACTTAAATGTAGCAGAAATCAAGTATATCCTCTGAAAATAACTCTGAGTCATGACTGTCTACAATGAGTGTGACACCCGAGTCCCGCTGTCTGTGATGTTTTCCAAGCCGTATCTACAGTGTGTTTACGTGGACAGGACGGCCGGCCTGCTCATCCCCTTGCGTATAAAAGTTGTTTAATTGAGGGACTAGAGAGAAGAAGAATAACATACTGTACTCGCTGATTAATTAAATATCATGTAAGCGTTTCTAGATCATGGTCATTTAGTTTAAATTTACAATTTAGCATAATCAAGAGTGCTAGCATTAGCATGCTAACACAACAATTCAGCGCAAGTTGTTTTGGTTTCATGCTGGTGCTCAAGGGCGACATCTGCTGGATCAAAAAGTCGAATATTCTTCCTTTAAGGACATCTCCACAACACATCCAATCCGCAACATGGATTATTATTATTTTATCTTTATGGAAGACGTCAAGTCAAATGTAAACACTGCGGAAAAACTGTTGGCAAGAAATGCAAGTTATTTATATTCTGCCGTTTAAGAGAAGTTAATTTCTGCTTTAATAGTTGAGCATATTTATAGTAGAGACCATGTCAGTGAACGATGAGGGCCAAAAACAAAATAATCTTTCATTAATCTTCATCGAGGTTCAATGTTCAGTTAATCTTGATATTGATTTGAGGTCATATCTCCCTATCCCATCGTAATCAGCTTTAATTATTCTGTTTTGCGTCTCGACCTCGTCGGGGGAGGTTTGTGTTTCTGTTCTCACTTCACTCAAAACCTGTCAGGAGAATGACGGCAGTATTTACACGATTCATGTGCACGTTTTTTTATTGCATGAATAACAAAAAGAGGCCGACTTCTCCGAGGTGTTTTCAGCAGATTTCTGTCACATGAAGTAGTACGTTTACATCAAAGCCTTGGAATAAAATGCAACATGACCAGTGTGTACAAGACATAATAAAATTAACAGTTTTAGTTACAAACTCAGGAATAAAAGGAAAAAACTCAGTGTCTTCAAAAAGAAAATATGACAACAATGGAATAAAAATACATTAGGAATGTTAGAGAGACAAGAGCGGGGAATCATTGTGCATTAATCGGATATCTAAAACAACTCTTTAATTGGTCCAAAGTAAGTAGTGAAAGAATCTCAAAATAACAAACATGAAGGAAACGTGATTTTAAAAAGTACTGCATTGGAATGAGATGTTTCATTAGGACCAGAGTTCAGTTTGAAGCTGCAAACATGCCGTCAGTTCATCATCATGCTGATAAACGCTTTGTCCACAAGCTGCTCACGTTACATTTGGGCAAACAAGAAATGCAACCCGTTCAGAATTAAAGATAAATCACAAAAATGTCTCGGCTAATTTCCACATTCTCTGTGCACGCTGCGGTCCGTCAGCGCCGCGCACTACGCCGCCGTTTGCTGCCACCCTAATCAATGTTTTTTTTTCCACAGCGAGCGCCGCGTTCTGCTTTGTTTCAAATACGCTGGGAGTGTAATTGAACAGAATAGAGCAACCCAATATACGGACCTCAGAAAGACAAAGTAACATATTTTTTCTCTTTATTCCAGTGTGATCTTGTAGTTGCTGCTCATGGCTGCGCTCACGCTCCAGAATCAGACTCAGTGGGGCGGGGCGCACGGCATCCGACCAAGCAAAACTGTGGCGCTGACTGAACGCAGCTTGCACAAACTATATGGAAATTGGCAGTTAAGGGATGAAAGCAGACGGCAAACGGGTTCATTATTAAAGAAGCAAATTAAATGAATTTAAGAAACAATGAGACAAACAAAAGGAGTGTGAATCAGTCAAATTTGATTAAAGTTGAGGCAGAACCGAGTTTAGTTCATGACAGCAGAAAAGAGACGCTGTTCGACTATTCCTTTAATCTGGGAGTTCTCAACATGAAACCTCTTTATACTTTTTGTTTTAGGTGAGCAAGTTGTTCATTTGTAGAACTGCTTCAGCCTGCCGCCATGAAATAGGCTGTAACAGCTGCGACGAAATCCTCAGATGAAAACGAGGCGAGTTATTTTCTATTAAGCTCAAAAAAATCTCTTCTTCGACTTCTTGTGTCAAGAATTTGCTTCAATATTTCTGATCCCTCCCGAACACTGTGGTTGAATACTTTACCATAACAGCACAAAGCGTACTCTGTGTGTGTGTGTGTGTGTGTGTGTACCTTCGAGTTACAGGATCATTTACAAAAACACAGTTAATCATAGAATAATTACAAAAAAAAAAATCTACTCAATATTAAATTAGTTGCATAAAATAATCTGTATCAGAAACATTAAAGTCGCATCACATTCATTGCTCCCTTTCAGTAAAAACCTCCGCTCACTCAGACTTCACAGCTTCATCAGGATAAACGTGCAGCGACGACTCAGACGAGAGGGCTGGACTACAGGACACGTTCACCTTCTCCAAACCGTCTTTGAGGAATCCGGATCAACAAAGCCTGAAGCTCCAGTTAGAGATAACGTATCATGAAGCTGGTTTTTACCCGTCTTTGTTAGACTTTGAGTTTGACTAGTATTCTGTTTCGTTACCATAGCGACACAAATAGAAGTGATAAGCACCCAATATGTCGGACAAGGGTTCAAACTATATAATTAAAATTCATGTCAGAAGCATTTTTCGCAAGCGTGGTTTCTGTGTTAAGAGT
The DNA here is from genome assembly GCF_963584025.1 of Labrus mixtus. Lineage (NCBI taxonomy): Eukaryota > Metazoa > Chordata > Actinopteri > Labriformes > Labridae > Labrus > Labrus mixtus. The sequence goes on from NC_083613.1 coordinate 14,911,674, forward strand.
CACTTCTAATGCTGATTTATGTCAGTGTTCATTTTTCCGTTATTGATGCTATAGAAAAGATGTATGATGTCATGATTGACAGCTCTGTTAACAAATGAGGCCCCTGAAGCACTGTGTGGGATTAGAGTGGAGGAGGAGCGGTGAGAGGAAACGTAATGAACACTAACATAAGTTAGTGGAAGCTGCGTGATGTCATAAAGCGACTCCAGCAGCTGATTCCTTACTTTGCAGACTTTGACTCCGAATGTGTAATCTGTCAGCGGCCATCGTGGGAGTATTTTGGCTTCACTTTTGTTCAACAGGTTCAGATGCATCGGCCATTTTTTAAAAGTGTTTTAGCTCCTTTGCATCACAATGCGAGTACATGAGATTCCTGATGCACACAGTTTGATCTACGCTAACTGCACGGCCTTCTTTTGTGGCGTTATTACTGGGAATGTCAATGGCAAAATTATGAATGAAAAACAAGAGAGGAGCCAGCTTCATGATACTAAAAACTCTGAACACCAATTTACCCATTAGTCTCACTTCTTAGTCCAGCTCTCTGATCTGAATGTCTGCACTGCACGTTTCCTGGTCTGATGTTGAAACACTGGACCAGGTTTTAAAATGACACCCTGCTGCGAAATCTCCAGTTTGCTCCTCCGCTAAAGTGTTCTATTTGTTTTCTAATGACGAGAAAGATAACGCAAGGTCACTGCAGCTGCACCAAGGTCGAGTTTTTTTAAAGAAGGTTTAGAGGAAAATGTTGCTGAAGAGAAACAAGCAAATAATAAAACAACAGTCCGGGGACTCTGACAGGTCTGAAACAAAAAAAATATGAAGGTCTGGACTTTTCTTTTGTTGTGATATTTCCAGTAAGAGGAGAAGGAGGAAGAAGAGGAGAAGGAGGAGGAGGGGGAGGGTTGATCGATGGTGACATCAGTCTTATTCTCATTCAAACAAACGGAACACTTTGAAGAGCAGCCACATGTTTTTATCCAGAACAAGTCCGAGGTGAAAGACACAAACCGTCTTTATTTGTCCTTCTTGGACTCTGGCTCCTCCTCCTGGGCATCGTCTACCTGCTGCTCTGGCTCCTCCTCCTCGGGGACCGGGGGGAACTGTGATTGGCTGAGCTTTTCTCCTTTGTTCTTGTTGAGCTTCTTGGACTTCTGGTACAGTTCGTTCAGGTTGAACTCTCGGATGATGTTCTCCTGATGCAGCGGGACAGAGACAGTCACTGATGTGAGTTACTTTGAATTCAAAAAGATTTCAGAATTAGGTATCAACAAAGTTTCAGTGCTGACTCTTCTGTTACTACCTCTTCCTATACTAATGTCACTAAGAATAATTCACCCACTAATGCCGTCAAAAGGTGTACAAGACACACTGTTACTATATTTTTTTTCTCATCTAAAAAGTGAGCTATATACGAGAGAGGTATTTAATGGTGCTATTATCTGCAGCTGCGACCATCACAGACTGCACAAGATCTAACTTGATAAAAATTCATTCATCGAGTATTGCAAGCTGTGCCGGGGTACATAGTTACACAGACCAGGCTGGTGGCACCACTTATCACCTTTTCTCCCTCATCAGGTCATAATCCAGCGGTTAAAGAAAAAGGTGGTATACGTGTGAGTGAATAAAGATGTGGAGTGCTGGTTTGATTGATAAGACTCCTCAACTAAAGAGGTGGGCAGCACGACTCTTGGCAACTCGGTTGCAGGTCCATTCTTCTCAACTTTCATTGTTACAGCAGACTGAGAGCTCAATACCATACAGGGTCGACTTCACTGAATGCAGTGGATATCATCACACAGGAAGACATCTAAAACCTGTCTACCTATCATTCTCTGTGTGACTCATACCATGCCGCAGTACGTGGTGGTGATAATAAATAATATTCATATTAGGAATATGAATGTCCTCCTGTGTAAACTGTATAAGCAGCTAATAGCCCTATGATTATTTCACTGTTGGTCATAATGGTGGTCCTTGGAGAGCCAAATATTTTCTGAGGTGTTTAAACATCATTCTTCAAAAGCACCTGAGCCCCTTTAAATGAGGCTGAAAACATCTCTGGAATGAACGGTTAGCTGGAAATTAATGAGACACAGATCTTAAGTTTACTGGCCAGTCTGACCTCAGTGAAGCTCCATGACACCGCTCTGCACTTCTTGTCCACCTGGGGGCGCCGCATCACCTCCTTCCCCCCCTGAAACAACACCAGGGAGGGGAGCTGTTTGGACAGCGGGGACGTAGAAACCCTGTACCTACAGAGCAGGAATAAAAACCGTAAGAGACGACACGTTCACATTTCTCTCCGTCTACCGTCTTAAGATAAAACACGACTTACTTCTTCGAGACCTCTCCGTAACGCCCGATGTCCACTTTGCCAAACTTTAGACCGGCACAGTTATACCTGAAACACAAACCAGAAATACTCACTCCTGTTCATGCACTCGATATTTTTTGGAAGGGGGGGGGGGGGGGGGGAGTCTTACTTTAGAGAGAGATCAGCGTATACTGAAGCAAAGGACTGACACTCTGGAGACCAGTTGGCGAAAAATTCAACGATCCACGTCACACGACTGTCTCTGTCCAGCTCATCCTACACACACACACACACACACACGTGATTAAAGTCTTGAGATTAGGTTTCTATAACTTTGATACGATTCCATTTAACATCCAACAACATCAATACCTGTTTGGTTACCACGGCAACATAAATACAAGTCCTTGGCAGCCAATACTGCCTAATTTCTTATTTTTTTAATTACATCATAATGGAGATGCACTCCTGCATAATGTCTAGATTGCACAAATACATCGGCAATTCTTGTGTATTGAAGTGTTGCCAACATATTTGCGCAATCTATCTACGCAGTGCTCTCTCTTTCTTTTACCTGCGGCAGCTTTTGGTTACAAATATGACTGAGCATATGCAGTTTCTTAAAGCTTCAGCACTTTAATAATAACATTCAGTAAAACAAAGGAGACGGTATAGTTTCAGAACAAGAGGCTTCATAAAGAATGGATGAGGCTGGATGATATAATGTGAAGGGTAGGAGGTGTGAATTGGCGCTATACAAATAAAAATTGATGAATCAGATGGATAAAAAAGAAAGCTGTGAGAAATGGACCAACAGATGCTTCTTCCATCACTTTTTACTCACGTCGATGGTTTTGTCGCTGAAGTATTTGATGTACTCGGGTCCCATGTAAAGAGGAGGCTTACAGGTCATCATACACACTGAGGAGCAACACAACAGGATGAACATTAGGACTTATTCACTTAATTTGAGACAAAGCCGTTTTCACATATGCAAAAACACACTGCACTCCTCCTGAGGTAAAACGTGAAGTTAAAAAAAAAAACGGAAGTAGCGGACGAAGCACCAGAGTCTGCTTTACGACGCCATAATGAGAATATGGTTGCGTGCAAAGACTCTATGCACCTTGCTTCAGTCACAGGATACAGACATCACCGCCCTGTCCAACTGGCTCGAGGTGAATTCTCCTGATTATATCCTGCTCCGTTCTCTCATCAGCTCACTCTGACTTGCTTTGGGAAATTACTAGGGGGCTGACAGGAGAAACCCCGGGTTGGGGGGAAAGTCCGAGTGAAAAATTTGGATGTTTGCGTTCACACATGCAGCACCTCCAGGAGTTTTCTGCAGGTGTGAAAGCCCTATAAACGATCAATTTGTTTTCTGATTGCTTGCTTATTGTTTTAAACGTGCCTAATAAGGAGAGGGGAGTCGTTCGCTAAGAGTGGTCCTAACTTTATAAGCAAGGAGTCTATTGTTTTACTTATTTCAGGGTCTATTTGACTCATAGATACAGAATGTTTTTTAATGCTTCAGTAAGCGCTTCAGCAGCTGAAAAGTCAGTTGATGCATTTGTGTATGGTGGGACTAACCGATGCAGAGCGTCAGGTAGAGCAGTCCCATCCTGATGTCCAGTCTGAAGAACAGGATGACGTTAGCCACTTTGCTGAACAGGATGATGTTGCCCACGTGTTGCTCCACGGTAACTGACAAGGAGAGAGAGAGAGACGCTTTATGTTTTGTTTTTCCAAAAGACATTAAAAACATTTAAACTGGCAGAAAGTAATGTTGCTCAATTTTCATTCAAAGTCCAGAGCAGTTCTGTTTGTAAGATCAAAATAATGCGGTTTGAGTGAATATGATAGTAGATATTCAGTAAAAAATCCATACAGGCGTAAATAAAAAAAAAAAGAGAATAACATTTTCTATATAAAACCAGCAGAACGATCTGATAGACAGAACATGGCCTTGAAAAACAATAATTTATGAGTTTAGAGGTAGAGTCAGTAAAAAATGTTTGTCAAACTGGGCCCCTCCTCCTGGGCTCGTCGCCACCAGAAGCGCAGAATCGCTGCAGGACGTGTGAACGTTAACTGCTTGTACCTAAACTCTGTGTGCATGGGTGAAAGCCAACCCAAAGTTCACCCTCGTTTTGGAACAAACTTTATCCACTTGGCGTTTCGCCCCATATGATTATATTTGATCTTCTTTGCGGGATAGTCAGTGTCCTTCCTATTCATATTCGCAGGTTTGAATCATGTCAAATCGCTGAATTGTAGCCACTCCTAAATCCCCCTTCAAGCTGTCATTGGCTGGGGGAAACACACCAGCTCCCCGCCCAGAGACAACCAAAACAAACCATAACATGAAAATCCAGTCAAAGAACTCTCTGCAGACACAGTCACCACCACACATGTACAGAGGCCAAGAAGTGATTAAATACTTTTGTTAATATGTATTTTTTTAGGAAAAAGCTACTGACTCTTCCTTTCAGGATAACATTTTGCCCTGATCATGGTTCAATCACAACATGCATCCTGAATTTAATCTTCCTGAAACTCGATGTACTGTAGGCAGCAGTTTAGAGACACACTGTTATGTTATAAACTGATACAGGGAACAATGCTCCAATCTGGAAATTTAGAGCAAAAGGAAAACACTCACTCGCTCGTCTGTTTTTCATCATGACGATGGCACTGAGGAACATGAGGATCTCCACTTCTCTCTGTGAACACAAACACGATTACTAACCAGTCTGTTTACATCATTAAAGAGCCATAACAACATGTTTTCATGCAAGATGCTGACAGTACACATACTTTTGTTTTCAAGCTAAAAAAATAATAATACACATTATTGCAACTGTGTCGCCTTGGAAAACATGCAAGAGAGCATTTGCAAGACCATAATCTCACACTAGCATTTAGGAAAACTGTAATTGACCATCTAATAGTAAAAGGACCAATATGTTAATGTTAAAGAAAATACACATCAGTGCCTGAATAGTGTTCAACTTTATATCTAAAGCTTTATATATAAACTATAAAATGTATGACACTTTCTACAGCACGTGGACACCGGATGTTTGCAAGGCGACCTTGCGACGTGAAAACACGCAAGCATCCTTGACAATGTCATACCAAACTCCATATAAAAATATACACATTTTAATAAACGTCACTCTCTGAAGTAGATTCTTTCTAGCAATGTTAAACACATGTATGTTCACTGTTTAGTTGGGATCCACTGTTGATTTGGCTCACTATCTGACCTAGTGTAACCTTTTCCTTTTACCCTAATTGTTCTGCTAGCATCAGCTAGCTCCCGATAGCTTGTTACCTTTATGCCAATAATGAATGGCGTAATGTGACTACTTCAAGCTATCTCTGTCTTTTAATAAACACCCATGCAGAGTCTATGTGTGCCGTATACAAGATAACGATGTTACTGATGCAAAATAGTTGCTATTAAGATTTTAAGATGCGAGTTTCACGGCCCAAAAGCAAATCAGCATGAATTGTATATTTTTGTAATGGAGTTTGGCGGAGCTTTCTCTCCTTCAGCCAATATCAGCTGGCCTTGCCGTGATCCCTCTCCAGCGAACTCAAATGACAGACTAGCTGCCTAGAAGATACTGATTATATAAAAGACAGTGTAGTATTTAGTACAGACCCAGTCGAAGTCGCAGGGGTTGCCGTCCTCTCGCTGGGAGGACAGATGGTCGCAGATACCAGGCGTCTTGCGGACAGCTAAAAATGCTACAGACATGAAGAGAGAAGATACATAGTAAGGCTTCAGCAGCCACTTGTACACCAGCGGCAGGTGATACAAGAAAGCAAACAGCGGCGTTAGTAGGGCCATTTTTCTATCTTAGTGCCACACAAAAAATGAAACAGGAATCCTTCCCCGACAAGGCCGAGGTAACCGGAGGTAGCGCCGCTAGCGTAAAATGAATGCTCAGCGTTAACTGACGTCAAACTTGACGCTCCACAGTAGGCCGAATACTACTTCCGGTTTACACCTTCAAATTAAAACACATTTATAAAAACGTCATGTAAAGTCAGACATACAGAAGCATTATCTTGGGAAATAAATCTTACACTTGGTGAATATTATATATCATTTCGAATATTAATCATTTTAAATATGTTTCTTTTTAGCAAACTTAATTAACATTTGCATATAACGTTTTTAATTTGATGTAAAATATATAACTTCCTGTTTGCTATGGTTAATTCTTGATAGCTTAGTACAGAGTTGCAGGTTGTAGTCGCTAAAAGAAATACTCATTCAAAGGTGTGGAGGTCACTCAGGACGAATGTGTTACAACAGGCGCTGATTGGTGACTTAGAACAGGTCACTGCTGATTGGTTCCTTGTGAAACAATCATACCTGTCCCATTTTTAGAGCTTATATGAACTTAGATTGTGGAGTGTATGAATACATGAACTCAATGGTTTGTCCACTACCTTTTTAAAGCCTTGAGTTAAGGATTTTGGCTGCCAGCATGTGGGTTGGGGCTGCAGAGTGGCGAAAGTTATTCAGCCTAAGATCAGAGTTTTTTTGTTTTTTTTTATCTCGCGAATGAGCCACGTAGGCCTATATGCAATTTATTAGACCAGTGGTTAACAACTGGTCGAGTCTCAGGATCCACCACCAGCTCCTTCATGAAAAATCACTAACCAAAAAAAAAATGTCTGAAATAGGCTTCAGAGACATTTTGACATAATTATTTTTCCAGGCGCACGTTTGCGACCCACTGAAAGAAGCTCGGTGACCCATTGTTGGGCCTAATCCCACTATTGAGAACCGCTGTATTAGACTAAAAAAGCTATGACAGTTTGTGAGGTGTAGCATATTGAGTGAAATTACATCTAGGTCTTTACTTAAAACAATTGTTCTCATCACTGCCGTTGGCATAAAGCAAACAACAGCGCTGGTTCTAAAACAGGTTGTACAAATAAATCCATGTAGGCCTATGAGAAACAGTATGTTGTGTGTATTTCAGCCTATGTGTGTGTAGCATGTCTCAATAACAGAGTGTAAAAAATGAATTTCCTCTCAATAAATTAAAGTATATCTTCTTCAGTGACAGCCCAGAGGCCATGTTTTCTTAGTTTATACGGATATCTGCTTATTTGCTAACATGTTAAAAATTTTAATGCTATATTTTCCCTCAATGAAAACAAACAAGACTTCTTGGACGGTCTGTTAGTAAAATAAACCTCACATCAAGACAGATTGTTTGTCATATATTACGTCCATATTATTCTAAAAAAGGCTCCACCACCAGCCTGAATAAGCTGAGGTGACACTCTGCAGACAGCTAGCAGCTTCCACCTGTCAATCATGAATTAAGTGGAATATGAAGCTGTAATAAATTCTAAATAAATGAGGTGGAAAAAAAAACTTCATACGATGTACGGTTGTCACGAGTAGATAAATGAGCAGGAGACCCATTTTAAACCAGGCTGTACACATGTTTATATTTGCAGTAAAGTTGGTCATTTTACCATGGGGGGTCTTTGTATGGCACTTATTTTTGGAGAAGGCCAAAAGTGGACTCTCAAGAACTGCAGTTTTAGGAACTTCTCCACTGCATCTCCAGCCCCGACTGCAGCTTCCTTTACACTGCAGAACTTGTCATACTTGTACTTGTAGTTACTGAAGATATAATCACAGTCAGGGTGAAGGCGTCATTGAAACATAAATATTTCCTCCTCCCTTCAGTAGGGAGAAGAGACACAGCGAGGCAAAACTGAAAGCACTCTTGTGAAAAGAAGTCTCAACAAGTCTCTGGAGAGAAACACCTTCAACATGTTCAGCTTACAGTAAGAAATATGTGTTCTTGATTACTTTGTGAGGTGAAATTATGGGAATTGAATTAAGACATTCAGAAAATTTTAAATATTGAAAGCGCACAACAAAATAATCAGGTAGAGAATATGTGAACTATGGACGTAGCAAGTGGCTAAGCAGTTATTTTTTATACACCATTAAGAGATCGCTTGGAAATTTGATCATGTTGCTGAGATGGCAATGATGGTTGTCTCATGACAATGATGGTGTCATTTTTTTTCAAGATAATGAGACTATTTGTCAGGAGGAAAAGGCTATGTGTCCTTGAGATAAGAGTATATGGAAAACACCTGATTTCAGCCATCAAGATCATTTAAATAACTTTGATTTATGACTCATCTTTTTCTTAAAAAGTAAATCTCCACGATCTTAATTTGGTGCTCTTTGGCATCACCCAATGAGCTTGTGATGAACTATTATTGCATTTATGGCTGCTGAAAAATGTACATTTATCCTGAGTGCCTCGTTTGTACATAGCCATGCAGTTTGGTTCAGTTATTTTTCTGTAGGTTCAATATATTGAAATGTGAAACTTCTACTTTTCCAGGATAAAAGCAATGAGATTGTATTTGTGTTGAAACTTTAATGATTATGCTTGGGAAATTTCCCCCAGCTCTGCTATACAAGCCCTAACTGTCTTTTTGAACTTTTGACAGCCAAAGTGATCCAACTCCAATGGCTAAAATGGATTACCCATGACCCAAACCGCTGAGAATTGCACGCTCAACCAGAGAGTATCTGGATTTTAGAATTTGAAGTGTTCTGGTCTCTGTTTGTACTCTGATAAGTATCGTCCAATCACGTATCAGAAGGCGTTGGAGTATACAGGAAAAACAGCCTGTTAGGCAAAACACAATCCACCATTTTGACATCCAGACTCCCATCAGTGGTAATCTGATGATGATTTATTTATCTCAGTAGACAGATATCTACATCAATCTGTTCTAATTCAAATATTTAAATTAGAGTCGCAAAAGCCAGTCAGCGTTTAGATTTTCCCACTTCAAGAAATGAGTCAGAAATCATTTATCCAACCTCCAGTCAACTAGCAAACAATTAAAATGTTTTTTTTTCTTCTCCTCGTAAGGACAGACATTGACTTTTTATCAAATCTGCATCAATGTCTTTATTTCTGTTAACAAAGCACCAATTAATTGGAGGTGTTTCACAAGAAATCTGTTAATTCATACAGCTGAAGTGATCCAGAGTGAAGCCCCCGTGTGACTTATTATCTACAGTTATACTGAGACTCACCAAAAACAGATGATCCTCCTCCGGGGGAATAACCAATAGTGATGTGTAGTTCGTGAACGATTCGTTCAAAACGGACAAATCATCTGGGTGAACGAACTGAACTGAATCACTTACTGAAAAGAGTCGTTCATTCCTCAACTTCAGTTGCGCTCTCCTCTCTCCCGTCTCGTGTCTCTCTCTCTAAACCGCGAGAGTCACTCAAAGCCCGCCCTCCCTCCTCTCCTCAGTCAGTACAGTGTGTGTGTGTGTGTGTGTGTGTGTGTGTGTGTGTGTGTGACTGAGGCTGGTGACTCGCAGTCTCGCTCGTTCACGTTCAGTCAGTGTTTCGTTCACTGAACGTGCTGAGAGGAAGAGAGTGACTCGGAGTCGGAGCTTTCGTTCAGTTCGTTCACTGAACGAACTGAACGAAAGCTCCGACATGAATCACGTTCACTGAACGAACTGAACGTGTACTGAACGTGTACTGAACAGAACGGTCGGGGAAAATAAATGTGATTGTTTTAGCAGCTTTCAGTTTGCAAACTGTAACTTTATCCAACTAAATTCTCAGCTCATTGGCTTATTATTCACCACCAGCTGTTCTCAGTACGATCGCGAGCAGAACTAAACGTTCGGCCGTGTTTCAGCTTATTAAATTCTGATTCACAGACAGAGCTGCGGAGAAGTACTGAACGATTCGGTGAACGAATCTTTTGAACGAATCTCTTTACTGAACTGATTCTACTGATTCAGTACACTGAAAAGAACTGCTTTCCCCATCACTAATAACCAACCACTTCCCTGGTTTTTGTCAGGCCGTAAGAGCCGGGTTATTACAATTGTCACACAACGTGGCTGAGGTCAGAAAAATATGGCAGTGAACTGTCATGAACAGAATGCTCTACCTGAAAATAATCATCTCTGTTTATACCGTCCAGGCCGACAGCTCCTCATTTCCAGAATACTGGTGTCCCCAAATACTCTCCACCCCGGCCACACCGGGGTGTCACTATGACGACATGGAAAACACTACAGGGTCCAAACGGAAAAGTTTGTTCTCCAATGCGCTTAGTGATCTCACTAAGAAAATGAAAATAAGATCTCATACAGGATGACGTAAAATAAAATTGGGGTACAACGGGGTGCTGTGTTGATTTTTGATGTATGAGCTCATCGTCTACCTTTGTGGATTTACCACAGAAGAAGTTACAGTATGACCAACTTTAGGAAACATTCAAGACCTTTTTGATTGTTAGAAATGGATCTCCAAATGCTGATATTCCATATTGACCGTTCAAATTACGATTGTAGAAATTTTTATTTTCACTTTACACATCCAAAATAAATATTTTAATTGTGGCTTATCAGACATGTCTCAAATACTAATTTGGATCGTCATCCTTCAGCTCTTTGAAATTCAAAGGTAGATATCTGTGTTTGTTCTTCCACGAGGTAAAAGGAAATCACTGATCTGTGAATCAGTAATCATCAGTCTATTTGTGATATCTGCACGCTAACAGTCCTTTGATTCTGACGTTCTTTGAAAAGATTTGAAGACATTTTGAATAATTCAATAATATTTGTTGTTATTGTTACAGATACAATTTTTGCTGGTGTTTGTATGGCAGAAATCTGAAATGGTTACTCCTGTGTAGTCCAATAAGGTGCAATTTAAGAAATCATATAAACATCCTATGATTTTGACATATCAGTTTCATTGTAGAAAATTAATTTCAGATATTTGTAACATTTTAACTGCAGTATGTTTCTTAAATTCTCATTAAATAGTTAGAATCAAATTGTCAGTAAGAAATTAGATGTTAAAGGGGACATATTGTGAAAAACCCATCCAGTCCTTTGTTTGTGGTCTGCATAAGCCTTACAACACAGAGAAAAATGCTCTGTTTTTTAATTGTTCTGTTATTGTGTCAGTTCTTGTTTTCTGTGTGTGTTTGTCTCTATGTTAAACACAAGTAGCATTTATATCTATATCCTCTGGCTTTAACGGATCACTGTGGCAAAATTATCTTTTTGTTTTTGTTTCCAAACATTGTCCTCACGTTTTCTTCTCTTGAGAAATGTAATTTTTTACTTTTTATTCTTTTTTACATTGTATGAATTATGATGTATGATCCGTTTATGACTCAACATTATAACGTCAATAAAATTAATGGGGGTGTATTGCACTTCCAGGTGTAATCGAACAATGATGTCATCCTTGCTGCCTTCAAGACAAACATGACGTCACTTTTCACTTCCAATTTAAGAAAAATATAGGCTATATGTTTTTTCCATCTGATATCAGCATTAGCTTTTCTCTGTGTTATATTTGTGTTGTGCTAAAATGAATGACAAAGCAGATGTGTTAATTTTGTGTTATGGTGAGGTCTTATTGTTAAAGCCGGGAAGCTTCATGTGAGAAATAAATAAATAATGATCAAAAAAGTTCCATCATCACTTCCTCCAACGTGAGCAGGGAAATCATGTCAGTAGCACACAAGAGGAGGAAGACGAGGATGAAGATTATCTTTAAGTATGTTTTTAAATAATTCTCTAACATAATCTCTATTTTCTTATGCATGGTGTTGAAATAGTCAAGCCGCTCGTTAAAGTAGTATTTAATATGGATTTTTAATGTAATTATCGGCTTATTTATTTATTTTAGGTTGCAAAATGTGTGTCATTGTCCGTGCTCCACTTCCGGATCACCAGCTGGTCCTGGGTCGGTTTTTATCCTCAGGGTTTGTGACCCTCCAATCAGGAGAGACTGACTCCAGATCAGCTGTCAGTGCTCGACTTTGCCTTCTCGTCTCCTCCAATCAGAGCCGCGCAGTTGGCCCTGGCGTAAGTGTGTCAGGCAGGCGTCAAGCTCCACGGAGTCAGAAAGAGCAATGCACAAGAAGTCCATCCGTGCTTTAGAAATAAAAGTCTTAAAGGGATGAAACGAAGTGAAATTATACAGAAATAATCATAAAAAATATATATTACTCACCTGAACAAGATTATAGATTCGTAATATTACATTCTAGCACTAACATTTTGTCTGTTTTGAGCAGAGTTTTCTTTACTTTACTCATCCATACTGTTTATGTCCCTCAGTTTTACCGTGAGGTTCAGTTATCATCTCGTTATGTGAGGAAAAAAATCGCTGGTTCTCCAGACTGTAATTATTAATGGACGAAGCCTGAGTGACGTCACCCATCTGCCACTTTAGGGGGCTCTGGAGGCTCATCAATGGCTGTCTCCATGCTGGAAATCCTGTCTCACCCTAACTTTCAGTCAATTGAACGACAGGCATTGTTTGTAAACTCTCTCTTTATCATGTAATGCTTTTTATGACGTGTGCTGCTGCCCTCTTGGCCAGGTCACCCTTGTGAAAGAGATCCTGATCTCAATGGATAATTTACCTGGTTAAATAAAAAAATAAAAAATAAAAAACACTGCGGCTGTCTGTCAATCAATAACTCTTATGGATGAGTTATTCAAATATTCAACCCCTGTACAGAGTGTGCTGATCAGGACATGAGCTAATCAGACCCTTTTTTGTTTTTTGAATCAGGTTGTAAACATATTAATTTCTGCTGTAAAAATGAGCTTTTTTGCTTGCAGGGATAAAAATATATGTGCAATTTAAACGAAATCCATTAACTTTATTATTAAGTAGCCTAAATAAAGTTTATCTTCATACTACACGTGTTGCTGGATCTTTTTTTTTTTTTTTTTTTTTAAACTTAGGTTATTTTTACTTAGAGGACAGGATTTAAGACAGGAACACATTGACAGTTCAGTTTGAAACGCTTTTATTGTGAAGGGTCGTACCGGAAGTTGTGCGTATCGCAGCAGCGAGCTTGACTCCGGGCTGTTTCATTATGGTAGCCGTCCCAACTAGCGGCTCGTAAAGCAGGAATCCAGACGGGATTATCAGCAGCAGACACCGCCGAGCTGCCAAGTGATATCTCCGGCTACAATTCACCTCCGACACTCGGACCTCCATCCAGACCGACGTGAGGAGAGAGGTAACCCGCCGACCGAGTCTCTCTGCCCGCTTGTCATCTTCAGCTGCATTTATTAACGGTATCGAAGATTTTTTTTTTTCAAAATGAAAATGTTAACGATTAATTCTCCGGTTTATTCAGCCTCCCGTGCATTTCTTTATGATATCTTATATTTATTGTAATTTTTTTTTTTTTTATAAATTAAAATCATGTGTAAGTGAGGCCTGTAATTAATTTAAAGCCTAACAGTTCGGTCGATGTTAGAGGATAGTGATGATGGGCTGTTCGTCAACGCGTCGGTACAAAGAACCGACTCCCGCATGAGAACCGGATCCTGAAGTCTTTTATTTAATTTATTCCTTTTTTGATCGTGAAATATTAATAAGCTATAAACGTACAATTATGACATTGTTTTAATATTTAAATGTATTTATATTGGATTAAACCTATGTTATATATTTATTTAGTTGAGTACTGACATTTCCTCAAATATTTCCAACAGTCATCAAAGCCAGAGAAATTATTAATTTTATAGTTGTAACATGATGAGCCACCTTGACAGACAGAATGTTTATGGTTGACGTTGAAATAGGGGTGGGGATAAAAAACGTTTTATGTCTTCTCTTCTGAGACTTTGAATCGATTTAAAACTACCCAAATTTTTTTTTTTTTTTTGCTAATCAGTCACTCCCTGCTAAGTGCTAAGGCTAGCTCTTTAAGTCAGTAGAATGCCAAATGGAGCAGCAATAAATTCAGCCAGTCTCACAGATGACTGGAGTAGATCCTGAAGTATGTACTAATTCAAATATAGACTTTAATCCATAGATCCATGAATCCAGAATCATTTTGAATCGAACATAGATCCTGAATCGAATCATGACCCCAAGAATTGAATCGTGAGACACTCAAAGATTCCCAGCCCTACATGGAAACATCGGATATTATGTCAAAGACCGCTACATGAGGAATCAGGAAATGCAACTGAAAGCTGCCATACTGTTGTATCCAAGTATAATTTACATGACGTTTTTGTGCTGCTGTGATAAAAACGTCATGTCAATTATACTTGTATAAATCGTTGGTAAACATATTCTCTTTCTCAAGCCAGTGTCGTCCGTTCGTCTTTACTACGTCAACGCCGAGTTTGGGCTCCCATGATTCCCCGCTGGCCTCGACGTCATCAGATTCTACATATTGTACCTTTTTAAAGGGGCAATCCTATTACATCATGCTAAATGTCTTCTGGAAACATTACATTTTTATATAAATATCTGAAGACAAGCACCGTCAGACTTCCCATGTTGAGTTGGTTCCCCCTCTCTTTCTCAGCAGGGTTTTTCCTGGCTCAGAATGGGCCTTTGGGGGGTGACTATACGCGCTGTAGTAAACGTTCGACTCGCGTATAACAGTGTAGTTTACAAGTCTGTATTACCTTATTTGACAGAAATCTGTGCATTTCCTGTTATTTCTGACCATTTTATAAATAATATTATCATTATGCTTGGGAGAGGGAAGGTCACATCCTCAGTGCATTTCACCCTCTTCCTATGATGGCTGCTCTTTTCCTTTAAATTGTGTTTTCGTTTTACATACACATTTGTTTAAGTACATTTATTTGAGTTAAGGTATATATGTCAAATAATCACAGATTTAAGTCACAGATAATTTGGATCATTTGATCAGATCAGGAAATTGAGAAATAATAAAAATATATTTGCTGGCTATAACGCAGCGCTGTTTGACAGTCTGTGGAGAAGTTCACAGACTACAGCTGGCTGACGTTACGATTGTTATTGATTGTTGATAAAAGCAGACACGGTGGAAGTGAACGGAGTGAACCGACTCGGTCCATACGGATAGCGGATCAACCGTGTTCCGTTGCACAGTTGCACTACAAGTAAACAGGTGCATGCGGTGGTCGGCGTTCCGGTGTGTGTGTGCGTTTGCAGCCATGTATGTTGGTGTGTCGCGTCTCGGCGTGCCCCCCGCGATGACCCGTCTGCAGACAGCAGAGGAGCAGGGACAAGTAGCCGCAGCTACATCATACGCGGTTTAGTATAGTTTTAACATGACTGTTGGGATAAATATTTACCGCCATGAAGTGGATTGCTCTTTGAAATTAAAATCAACCCACATTTAGCGCTTGTGGGTGTCAGCGGAGCGTCCGGAACCAGTCAAAAGAAACGACCAGTCAATCAGCTGGCTATCCAGCGTGAGCCGCAAATGGGTGAGAGGGGAGATGACTGCTAGAAGTCAGAGATGTCGTATTTAAGTTTATGTTCTGCTTGTTCTACAGTCGTTTGATGTATTGATATTTTTAACATACATTCAGAGAGGATTTGATTTGCAATTTGAATCGTCTTTTTTTTTTCTTTTGGCGCTCATGATTTTCCTTTGGCGCTGGGTAAAACCTCTTTGGGGGGCGCCAAAGAATTCTCTATGCAGGAAAAACCCTGCTCAGTAATAAATAAATTATACTCTTGAAAGGGAATATTTTATATTTTCAAATGTCAAAATAGTTAAATTAATATGTCAGTGTTGTGTTGTCATTTTTAATTGTGTCATTAAGTTGGCCTCCAGGATAGTGATCCTTTCCATATTTTACATTCTAAACATCCGTATGACCGCATATCTCAATCGATGAAACCGTTTTCTTGAGAAAAATTTGAATGTGACCAATTTCTAAACCTTATTTATAATAAGGATAAGGTTTTTCAAAACAAAAGTTGTTGTGAAAATATTGTTGTTTCGAAATTATAAAGCTTGGTTTTGTTATAATAAATAATTTAAGTGTTACATTGGACAAACAAGGTCTAAATGTTGCTCAATTTGATTGTATTTCAAAATACTGAATGAGGAGCTGTTGAGAAGACAAAAGAGTTATCATCTTGATCATATTGCAAATCTGAGCCAAAAGATCCGATTCACTGAAAAAAGCTTAAACTCCCATCACTAAACCAAGAGGTGATTACCGGTGGCTACTACCCTTCATGGCTACTGTACACACTGTCAGCATTTGGCCCACAGATAAGGCTCTTAAATCACTATAACACACTGGTGATATTTTACTTGCTTGTATAATATTGTAAAGATCGTGTTTTTTTATGATGTCACAGTCCTGTAATTCCTCCACAGAGACTCTTTATGGCAGCTGGCTGCACAGCCCTCCTACCCTCCCTGGTGCCATGCAGCTGCAGCGTCAGTCATCCCAGCCTCCACACTAACGCAATGACGGAGGGAACCGAGCCTCCTCACGTACTGACACCATGCTGAGGAAGCGTTCAAGGGCTGCAGGAATTCTTAAAACCTTCCGTGGCAGTTTCATTTATGAGACTTTCCAAACATTCCTGTGACGTGGGAGCCGTGTAGAAGCACACCTGCAGCTGGTCTGAACCTGGAGCTGGTCTGAACCTGGAGTCTTGCTAAGGGGCAGTTTGGTTGATTGGATGAACAAATCTGAGAGGATTGTCGGACTTCATTTTTCACCTTTACTTCACATTTTCAAGAGGATGCTGAACTAATAAGAATTGAGACTCGTTAGAGTAGAATACATTTTTTTCTGTATTTGTGAACTAACTTCAGGTCTTCTGCAGCCTTAATGGACCTGTTCAGCAGGTGTAGTCAGATAGTTTTGTGGAAAAGTTAAACCCTCAAGTCAAAGCTCGTCCACATAACTTACGGGAGACGTTGGGATCATTCTGAAGCTATGATGGGGGCTGCCACTGTCACCTCGTGCATCCGGACTGCTGCGGTCTAACAGACCTCTTGGGTCAGCCTATACCAGCACCATGGATTACCATGCTGAGTGCTGCCTCTGTGATCCAGAGGAGGGTCACGGCGACCCAGACGAACCGCCGCTCCACAGTATCCATGCCCCTAACAGGATGCGCCCATCCTCATATCGAGCCCTGAGGAGCGCCGTTTCCAGTCTGGCTCGCATCGATGACTTCTTCTGTGAGAAGATCGGTTCAGGCTTCTTCTCAGAGGTCTTCAAGGTATGTGCCCTCGCTGAATGACTAAACTGAAAGCTCTCTGTTGTTTAAAGAAACCTCTGAGTGTGACGGGCGGTAATGAGAGGCAATTACACACGTAAACAATGGTGTTGTAGGAAACGTCTTACACTTTAGTCAGTACAGGATCACACAGATAATAAATGACACCAGTGGTTCCCCTAGGTTTACAGCTTTGGGGGGGTGGGGGTGGGGGACACACACACAACGACACGCCGACACACCGACACAAACACTTGAAGGAATCTTGGTGTTCATGCGTTACTTTTAATGACAGCTGTCCTTTTCTATTGGAAAGGTATCCTTAAATGACTTATTTCCCTGATTTCTATCCACTATCCTATTTCTACAATAAAGGCACAAAAAGACCAAAAATAAATTTAAAAAAAAAGCAAACTTACTTGACCTTCAAGGGGGGCGTTAGGGGGGCAGGCCGCCCCCCTAATATAATGGTAGTGGAAACACTGAACACAGTTCAGTTCAACAGATAGGATAGAAGCTGTAAGAATCTCTGTAACAATTCAGGCCTCAGCTGACAGGGAACCGGGTCCGTGAAGCAGCAGGTTTGGCAACAGGCAGTGTTTCCCCTACCATTATATTAGGGGGGCGGCCCGCCCACCCAACGCCCCACGCCCCCCTTGATGGTCAAGTTCATTTTATTTTCTATATAGCGCCAGATCACAACAGAACTCATAAGGATACCTTCCCTATAGAACAGGTCTTGACCGCCTCCTTTTATTAAACAAACTTAAAGAGAATTATGTTATTTATCTTATTTACACGACGGCATGTCATTTCTGTCTCTACATGGTCGTGCGTTTACAATTCTCCTCTGCTCTGTGTCGTGCACGGCAGAGTTTCGCCCCGATGCACGCACATACACACACACAGACACTTGCGTGCACACAGGTGAGTACACCCTCACCAGCGGGGGCCTGGGTGTGTGTGGTTGTGTCTGACGGACGCACACGCAATAATAAAAGGTCTGTAAGAACCATCAGAAAATAAAGTAGTCGGCTTAGTTGACTTCTGACTTTTCTAGGTATGTCTCTCTCTCTGCCGTTACTCAGGGGATGTGCTGTTAGCATGCTGCATTCAGGGGTGCTCAGACAATGAGAGATGCATTCAGGTGCACTCAGAAACGGGAGTTGCAGGAACAACTCGCAGCCCCGCCCCCCCCCAGAGCTCTAAACCTAGGCGAAACACTGGGTAAGAAGGCCGTATTAGCAAACAGTCCTATAGGGGAAAGGTAGAAGACATGTGGGAACCAGATGCAGGGTCAGAAAGCTTGCAGGTGGGCAGAGATGATCGGGAGCAGGTGCAACAACTCAGGCAGAGTCACGGAACCACAGGACTCCACAGCAAAGTGCACAGATACACTCACACTGATAGAACGCTGTTTAGAAAAACCAAACAGCCCGGGAGACGAGCAGACAGATTTGATTAGAATTAGAATTTATGATTTAGGATGCAGGCTCATCTTGTTTTCATACTAAGGACCATAACAATGTTACAAAATTCTGTTTGAATGCGCTGACTCTTTCCTGCCAACATAGTTCAAACTGATATTCAGATCAGGGGGTCACAATCAAAATCAAATCAATTGTGTTTTTCTGCAAAAATATATTACAATATATAAAAAAGTATAGAAAATGATGCCAGAAAAATGCAGTTTGCTATCCCTATACAGACGTATAGTTAATAATAATGTTTATTTTTTAAGTAGTTTTAATCTATTCTTCCCACTTAACACCTGAACCAGAAGGTGAGTTATGCATCACATACATGTCTACAAGAAGCAGATACACAGACTCTGCATGTGAACGGCTGCACTAATGTGATATCAGGGGGTCGTTTGATAAATGACAAGTTTTCCTTTTGCATGCATCAGCAAAGATGAGAGGCAGAGAGGTCACATTGAACATCCACTTCACCACAGTGTGCAGCTGTTTTTCTGAAAATCATCTCATCTGGGTTTGTTCAAATTGTGCCTTTTTGTTTGTATCTACACATCATTGTAACTTACGCTCCAATGATTTACAGACGGCTTAAATGAAGGAAATATTTAATTAGATAAACATGACTTGTTTAGCCCTGCTTCAGACACAAGTAAAATGTCAACATAGCAATGTGCTAATATGTGAGGATTTCATGTACACTCTCTTTGAAACCAAATGACTCCATCTCAGGCACTTTGATACTTTAAAATTACTTACGGTATAAAAGATCTTTTAAAAAATGTAAGGTTATTTTTCGGCTGTTTATGCTTTTATTGTAGAGACAGGAAAGTGGATAGAGTCAGAAATCAGGGAATGTGAGAGTGAGAGATGGGAATGATATGCAGGTAAGAAGCCACAGGTCAGATTTGAACCCAGATATCATGCTCATAGGACTACAGCCTCTGCACTTGGAGCGCCCGCACCAGCCACTAAGCCATCTGCTCACCAGGGTTAATTATCTTTACTTGAGCTCAGTCCTCAAACTCAGCAGAAGTGTTTCTGGAACTGGATGTGGTTCTAAGAAACCCTGAAGCTAAATGTGTACAGCACTTGAGTCCAAGACAAATTTCACAAAGGTGACAATAAAGCTTATCGTATCATTTGGTTCAGTAACTTCATGCAATATCTGTCTGTGGTAAAGTTTGTCTCAAATCTGTGGTAACCAGTAAAATGCAGATCCATGCCAGTATCTGTGTGTGGAACTAAATGTTTGACGAGACACACTAGCTTTCTCCAAAAGATTGAAATCATACTTTGAACATACTTTGACATTTTTCAAAAAATAATATCGCCTTCTTTACTTCAAATTATGTCATCGTATCTTATCCTGTGGTGTAAAATCATACCACATTGTAGCATTTCATTTTGAATCCTATTGTGTCACATATCATAGTATGGCATTGCATCGTATCCCAACCTATTGTAGTATCGTTTTTAATAATTTCATGTCTAATCAATTTGGATTTCGTTTCATATCCTGTGGCTTTGTATTTTATCATATTGTATGGCATCGTATCACATCATATTCCTAATTTGGGTAGAGCATGCAGAAGGCGAAGGTTTGTTCAGTAAGGTCTCCAGCTTGTGTTGATATTAAGGATGTGTGCACAACACAAACACGACCATACAGACAGCAGAGGCGAGCAGGAAAGAGTACAAACTCTGTTCAAAGTGAGTGATGTCATCGCTCATTTCCATCGGATTTCCCTACGTTGTACCAGCTGCATTCACACAGACTCACCCCGACTTCTCACTGACTGACTTTTACAGCGGACTGGCAGGAATGAAAGTGCTCATAAAGTCGGAGTGAACAGATTCAGATGTGTGCAGCTCACCCGGACACTACGTGTGTACTCGTAGCAACACTTCCTAAAGCCAAAGCATCCGCTTGTTCTCTTTGATGCAGTGTTGTTGTTGATCTGAATTCCCAGCGGGCAGGAAGGTGGTAGACTAATCTTGACTAGTTAATGGCCCCCCCACCTGCATCACTTCCCCCTGCAGCTGAGCGGCTCAATCCCATTAAGAAAAGCTGCTGTTTGACTACAGAGCAGAGCTTTGTGTCTTTGTTTTTCACTGTTGCTGCTTGTTGTTGTCTGCAGATCCTCATAGGGATTTCACACATGCAGATAACATTTGCAACTCATGCAACTCACTTATTGCAGGAGGAGCTGTATGTGTGAATGCAAAAAACCCACATTTTTCTCTCAGTCTTTATTTGGAGTTTCCCCTTCCAGCCGCGCTAGTATGTTTTCTGCAGAAAGTCTGAGTGAGCTGATGTGAGAACGCCTTAAGATACAATCAGGGGAATTCACCTCGAGTGAGTGGGAGTAGGTTGTGACACTTACATACAGAATAATGAGATTGTTGGAAGTAGGTAAGCTCTTCCTACCTTCAGACTGTTGGGCAAAATATTTAAACAAACAATCCTCAAAGACGGTAATGCTTCAATCACTGACTAGTTCATCTTTACTTATTTGTTATTTTGTGTGTATGAGACTACCAAATGCCACTTAAGCCAGGACAGGATTTCTTTGCATTGTTTTTACGCTTACATTGTGGACTTCTCTTGAATAAAGTAATGAGAGAAAATAGAGCAATTTATAAACACCCTAAGGTCACTACAGAGGGAACTGGAAGTGCAGTGAAACAACTTTCATAGTACAGTAAGCGCAGGTGAAAGAAGTCTGATATTTAACGGAAGAATTGCCGTCATTTTACACATAAATATATCATAAATCAAGTCTATCCTGTGTGAATGTCTCTCTAAGTCAT
This sequence comes from Labrus mixtus, assembly GCF_963584025.1. Taxonomy (NCBI): domain Eukaryota; kingdom Metazoa; phylum Chordata; class Actinopteri; order Labriformes; family Labridae; genus Labrus; species Labrus mixtus. Next base: position 14,933,360 of record NC_083613.1, read on the forward strand.
GACTGTCTACAGTGAGTGAGAAGCTCGAGTCCCCTAGGCTGTGTGGTTGTCAGAGCCGTGTTTACATGGACGGGACGGCCGGCTCCTCCCCTTGTGTATAAAAGCTGTTTCAGTCAAAGACTAGAGAGAAGAAAAACATACTCACTGATTATTTGAATTTTTAGAGAGTTTTTAGATCATTCTGTGTCAATTTATGTTCAATATGAAGCTACGAGCTAACTAAAGAGTGCTAACATTAGCATGCTAACACAACAATGCAGGATACAGGAGATTATGGTCGCTCCAATTCATAACTCCTCCATGGGAATGTGAGTTGGAGGCGTGAGGCTGGAGGAGAGCAGAGGCTTCAGAATAGCGGAGGTGTCGCCAAACAGCAGTTTGTTTTAGTTTCATGTTGGAGCATGAAGGGCAACATCTACTGGATCAAAAAGTCACACATTCTTCCTTTTAAAGGTCCCATATTATGCTTTTTCTGGTTTTATATGCTCTTTAGTGTGTTTTCCAAGTGTCCTGTGCATGTTTAGGCACATCTATTTGCAAAAATTCAAAGTCTGCGGAAACTCGGCTTCTCCTACGTCCTCCTGTTAGCTGTAGCATTAGCCGCATGTAACACTCGGTTCTAGCTGCCCTCGATAAAAATTTGTCAGTCCGACGTCATTGTCAGTGTGAGATCACTGATCTAAGCCCATTGGCTCGTTGTGGCAAGCCCTGCAGCTCATGATGCACGCCCGTTAACTTCTGTAGCACGCCCACAATATGCCGTAGCCTGCGGTAGCACAGTAGTGCTAAGGTGCTAATGTTTATGCTACCCTCGGACGGAGCCAGTGGCTGCATTCCTAATATGGTAAAAGAGGCGGGACATTTCCGAGAACCATGCTGAGCAACTGACCAAGAACAACAGAGCGGATCGGCAGACCAATCAGAGCAGACTTGGCCCACATGGGGTCTAACAGTGTGGGCACAGCAGAGTGCAGCTGACGGACTCAGAGTGTAGAGGGAGCAAGGAGAAGCAGTACATGAAAACAGACACTTATTTCGGACTTTAGCTATGGTGAACGTACAAAAGTAGGAACATAGATTAAATATACGAACCCCAAAAAGGGCATGATATGGGCTCTTTAAGGAAGAATGTGTGACTTTTTGATGGAACTGATGAAACAGGAGGAAAACATGACTTCAGTGGGTTCATGATGCATAATGCACAGGCTGAGTGTAACATGGATGACTCCTTATAGAACTTGAACATCTTTACTTTTTCATTAGATTTCTGCATAATTTATATAAATATACCTAAAAATGCATATGTGATACACATGTCACGTGTTTGTGCATTACATCTGTGCCATGTTGGTCATACATGTAGTTAACGTGTGTGTGTTCAGTGCTGCATGTAAGCTGTGTTTTGAACAGACAGTGTATATGCGTGTGTGTGTGTGTGAGTGTGTGTGCATGTTGCCTGCTTGTGCGGAGACAGTCTGAAAAGTGGGACCTGTCCTCCAATCATCCTAAGTAGATTACTCGCACACCTCCGTCCAGACGAGCGATTTAGCATCGTTTCAGAGCTAATCTCCGTCCATTCTAACAGACCTGAAAACACAGGTCACATGAACGTTCATGCACACTGAGCATGTGCGTGCCTGAGTATACAGCCTCAAACAAAGCTGATAGGGCTCATCACACACAGGAATCACTCCAACAATATATTCAGTCGTAGGCAGAAGTAGAGTCATGAAATGCAGAATGTCAGAAGTGCAGAACTGCACGAGAGCAGTTAGAACAACAAGGTGAGCAGGGTTTAGTTATATAGTTTTATTCCAAAATGTTTTGGTTTCGGAGCCCAAAAGTGTCACAGAAGCAAGGATGATAGGCTTAAACCTAGACAAAGTTATGCTTTTTAAACAATGACTGTGTAAGTGGACAAACCATGATGACATCACTAAATGGTTTCTGATCCAACGTTTGAACCCTTGAGTTTTGCATTTTGGCCATCAACTTCTTAAATTTTTGTAAGCCATTTTTTGGAGCCACTTTTTTGTTATTTGCCGTACTGGATGGCCCAGCACTAGAGGAAACCCTGTTCCATCCTCTATTTAAGTCTCAATCTGAATTTCTACATCAAAATACTGAAAACCACGCTGCTCCTACGAGATGCTGTCTGTTCACTGTGCTTGTTTACATCTGGGTAGTAGAGCGGGAAGAGCAGGCCAATATAACGCATCGACAGCCCTGATCAGAACTAACCTAAGAACACAGCTATCAGCAGTGTTTTGAGCTAAATGCTAACCTTAGATTGCTAACAGTAAAAGTGGGTGATGGAATGCAATGGATGTCCCTTATCTAAGGTCAGCTCCCTTACCCGTGAGTAAGAAACAGAAGGAATACACAGCTGATTTTAGTGTTTTATAGAAGCTCTGTTTATTTGCAGATGGGAAAGGTAAACACGCGAGGATCTCTTTTTGTGGACATTAGTTTTATTCTAAACCGCACCTTCAAAAGGTGTAACAACATTAAAAGCTTCAGTACACAATGTTCTCCGAAGTACTTTCACACCAAGCACCTCTCCTCTGGTTTCTGATGTCTGCGTCTCTGGGCGTGAACTTGTACAACAGCTTCGACTTTTTCAGATAAGAACAGAGGTATGTGCAGTCCACTTAGTATTAACCCTCACCCTGAGCAAACACTCAGGCCAGCATGTGACATGGCCTAGCTTTGCATGGTCATGGTTGGGAGAAACCTGTGGATAGTGTTGAGTTGATCGTGGGTGTCAGAGACGGTCTGCGTTGACATACTAGAAAATATTTAAAAGTACAAAGATGTAGTCATTGATTGAATCAGAGGATCGCTTTATGCTTGCATGCAATTCCAATTTCTGTTCAATCAATCAATCAATGAGTTACTGGAGAGAACAATTGTAGTCAAAGCACGTTTACATTAAGCTATAAGGGGACTTGTTTGCTGAGTTTTCGACAAGTTGAGAGGGTGAGAGCCTCCAGATGAATGATTATAAAAAGTGAGTTGGTTTTGTCCTACATGTATGCAATAGGTCTGACGCCCAGCGAGTCTACAGCATAAACACGAAAAACGTTTTAGTTTCAAAGCTAGATATGGTTTTAAAAGACAACTGATTAAAATGTGAAACCAATGCAGAAGTGTCTTGAACCTGCATTTTTTCTAATCACCAGCTGAAGACCCTTAAACCCCCAAAGTAGCCCCTATAAATAATATGAATCAGAATTCACTTTGGACTTAGTTTGTTCTGGTTTTTATTCCTCCTAACCTTCTGTCTTTAGTAAATTCTGCGCAGTGTGTCGGCGCGTGTGTGTCTCTGAGGCCTCGGTAATGGCTCTGTGGATTTGTGCAGATCAGGAGGAGTGATGGGAAATCCAGAAAGCCTATTAGTCCAACGCTATTAATACACCCACACTCATGCACATGTAAACGCGCACACACACACACACACTCATGAACCTGCAGGTCCAGACACTGAATGGATTGTTTTGTCCACCTCGGCCTGCTGTTGCTGCTGCTCTCCGTCCTGACAGCTCAGATCTACAGAGCATCTTTTTGTCTGCTTCTCAGTGACAATGAGAGTGTGAGATGTAGTAACAGATTAACATCACTGTGCGTCCAAAACAGTAAGGTTGATGCTTTACACATCGCTGGCAGCAGCACATATAACCTTACAGGGGATCATTTGTGAGTATTGATTATGGGGTCAATAAAAACCTGGCTGTTGTCGAGATTGTTTACTCTCTTATCATTTCTCAGACAAAGATAGTTCATGAGCTCAAACGGCAGAATGACTCACTGACGTCCATGATCCCTTTCTCTGTTTCATACGGGTCCTGTATGCGTCAAACTATTGATCCCTGTGATTCTAAGGCATATGACTGTTCACAACATTCTGACCTGAGGACATCCTTTAGACCGGAGTCTTCCACATTGTTGACTCTTGACTCGGTTTAGTTTCATACACAGGTCCGTGGTGATTCATATCCTCCAAAACAGTGCCCTGCCGACTTTGTTGATGTGGTTCCCCGCTGACATCTGTCTGATTAGCTTCACCTGTAGGTTCAGCTCGTAGGTGGAAGCTCAAACTCAAAGTACTTTGCAGATTTTTTCATTCTGTTTGATACAAGACGTGCATTAATTTTTACTGAATCTCCAATTTTCCTGTGAAATCTTTTGTAAGATCAGGAGTGTGAGAGTGTGTCAAGTTCACAGATTAAAAACGTGTCGACAAGCCTGTTTACATTCTGCCAGCTTACTGTTTAAAACCTGCATTCGTGATCTGCTGTTAAAGTGAAATGAACTAAAGCACAAAGTATGTTTATTTGCTGTCAGATAAATCACACATATGCAAAAACAACGTGTCAGCAGGAACAGCTAGCTCAGTTTTACTTCAACTGAAAAGCGACCTCACCTGCTCCCTCAGTGTGACTCTCTCCCTCATATCAAACCTCCTCTGGATGTTTTCCAGGTGCAGCATCGGATCACAGGGCAGGTGATGGCTCTGAAGATGAACACGCTGGCCAGCAACAAAGCTAACATGCTTCGAGAAGTGCAGCTCATGAACAGGCTTTGCCATCCCAACATACTCAGGTAAGTCATTATGGTGAACTTTAATGAGCTTAGTTATGGCACTTTTGAGAAAAAGCCGTCTGAAAGGGGCTGTAGATGACTTATTAAGACAGACGGAGAAACAGCCGTCCGGAAGATTGATTTGTCTCTGTATAAAATGTACATTTTGCTGTCAGTGAAGAGTATGCTGATAATGCTGAAGTCCTTAAGATAGAACATTTAAAAAAAATTAAAGATAGTTAAATATTGATTCACTTCAGCATCCTTATCTTATGTTTGTGACACTTCATCACTTTTCTAAAACACTGTATCCTTACCCATTAATAGTGAGCATGCATTCTTGAATTAATTAATTAATTTCTGGTTGTGTTAACCTCTATAACTTGGGATTGTTTTGCCCATGTGTGCCTCTCCTCAGGTTTCTCGGGGTTTGTGTGCATGAAGGTCAGCTCCACGCTCTGACTGAGGTAAGACCGTCACTCACATCTCTCCTTTTTAAATGTTGTCCTGTGAACCTGATCCCTCTCTTCTTTTTTTTAATAAACGTCCCTGTGCCATATAGCTGTGACTACACTGACGGTTGACACAATAACTGAAGCAACTGATGGCAAAATTATTTGAGATGTCACTCAGCAGATGTATCTGCCTTAAGGGTGTGTATGATTGGGCAACTAAATGGTTAATTGTTGCCACCAGAATTGCCCGTGGTTATGACAAGTTGTTTATATTTTTACATGTTGCGCTTTGATGCTGAAGCTGTAACGCAAACTTCTGTCACTAGTCGGGGCTGTAGCTCTGTTTAATGGGCCTGCTCTCGCTCTACCACCAAGATGTAAACATGCTCATAGAACTGATAGCATCTTGTGGGAGCAGCATGGTTTGGCAGAATTCTGATCAAGTAAATTGAGATAAAAACATATGTAAGCTGTGTCATGTTAAACTGTCTTTTCAACCAGAACAATGTCAATCAATCAATCAATCATTATTTGTAGAGCGCCAATTCATAACAAGTGTTATCTCGAGACGCTTTACAAAAGTGCATATGGGATAATATGCAGGAAGGATTTCTCCTTTGTATTCCTCTTGTTCCTGTTGTCCACATTTCCTTGCCGCTGAGGTGGAGATCAGAGCAGGCCGTTCATGAATGAGGACGGTGTAACCACATCACAGACATGTGGAGGTTAACGTGAAGGGAGGCAGTGCTCGCACTGCTAGCGTCAGCCACACTCAGCAAACTAAATTGCATTATTTAGTTTTTATTTTATTTACCCGCAGAAAATTTTTTGGTTGTTTTCAGGGTGTTTTCTGACCCTTAGCTGAGTTGGTTAATCTGAATTAAAAATTTCCGTTTGATCGACTAGGCAGTTAGTTCGATGCTAGGAACATCCCAAATTTGCTTTAAACAAAAGAAGTTTGCAAAGAGTGAATCTATATTTGAAAATTAGCTTTACTTTTCTTAAAACGCGGTACACAAGAACTATTTGATGCCTCAATATGTTCAAATAAAAAAAAAAGGTCAGAATGTCGTAAATGTAAAAACTTCTTGCAGTAAACATGAGCTGACTCGCCCTCTCTCTCTTCTCTCTCTGCAGTACATAAACGGAGGGAACCTGGAGCAGCTGTTGGACAGCGATCTGTACCTGTCGTGGGGTGTCAGGATGGGTCTGTCTCTGGACATCGCCCGAGGGCTGAAGTACCTGCACAGCAAGGGCATCTTCCACAGAGACCTCACCTCCAAGGTACGGAGCAGCCAAGCGGATCAGGAGGCCTGCATGAGTTAACTTGACAAGGGGGCGGGAAAGTTACAGTTTGATTTTAATCATGATCTCACAGGTTAGAGGAAATCGACTGAGGCAGAAAGCATTTTGCAAAGGATTGTGGGTGTATACTCAGACTTGCTGATTAGTCAACGGTGAAACAGTGTGTATTTTAAAGATCGATATTTGGGCTTTTTACGCCTTTAATGGAGAGACAGGACGATGGATAGAGTCAGATTCAGGGAGAGAGAGCAATGACGTGCGGGAAAGGAGCCACAGGTCGGATTTGAACCCGGGCCGCTGGCTTCAAGGACTACAGACTCTGTACATGGGGCGCACAAACTAACAACTACACCACCAGCGCCCCAAAACAGTGTGTATTTTATATTCAGAGAAGGCCAGTTGTTTTGAAAAGCATTGTTGTGTCTTAAGCTCATCAATTCACCCTTAAGGTTTGTATGTTGAATGCTGGTGAACAGTGACTTAATCATACCACAAGGTGGCAGTATTTGTCTAGTAATGTTTGAAATGCAGCTCCAAGTGCTGTTAAGAAAATGTCTTCATACTAATGTAGTCTATGGTAATATCTGAGAACATGAGAGAGAAAAGTAGAAGTGAAATCTGCACAAAAGAAAGTTGAAGGTTGTAAAAACAAAATCTGTTTTACAATCCACATCAATCAATTTAAATAGTTTGCGTAACTCAAAATCATAACTGATTCTCTGTACTCTGTACCGAATAAAACAGGTTGAGACGGTACTCTTTGTCATATTATTTACAGAGAACAGACATTAATCCAACACGAGCAAACACTTTGTCAACATTCAGGAAAGTAAAATGTGAGGTAAAACCCTAACCTCGAGCAGAAGCAGACAGACTCGTGCTGAGATACAGAAAGAGAGAGATGAGCAGACAGACAGCCGTCCGCGTAACTGTTTGCAATTGTGTTTCACTTTTATGTGATTATTAAAACAATGCAAATCGAACAAAAGTTCCGTTCGTTTTGTGCTGCTGCTTTGGCACCTGAGAGATTCACGTTATCGCTCCCTCTGCAGAACTGTCTGGTCCGCTGTGATAACGGCGTGTTCACGGCTGTGGTGGGAGACTTTGGCCTGGCGGAGAAGATCCCTGATTACAGGTCAGTGGGAGGAAATGAAAAAAACTTACAGCATTTTTTTCTTCTTCTAGTTTTCGAGTTACAACAATCACTTAGAACACAAAGACAAATGGATGAGCCTCCACTGGCTCCCAGTTACTGCTCGCTTACAAAACAACGAAAGAGAAGAAAACAGCGTGAAGCAGTTTCACACGAGCAAGGCGCTCGCCCTGACTATGTAATATGAACGTCATCACTTCCGCTCACTTTGGGAGCTTGAGAGCTAATAATTAAAACATACCTGTAATGTTTGAGATTAGCAAATGAAACACCCTCTAGAATAAACATATTCATTATTATACTGTATGTGAATGAAAAACTGCACAGAACCAGTTTTCATTCCGGTCTTTTGGACCTTTTGGTCTTTGACATAATGCAGGAGTTTTTGTTATTAGATTGCATTTTATTATAGAATATATTCTACTTTTAGTCTTTGGTGAACATTTGAAACGTTGAAATCGTGACAGGATCCCACAGAAAATCCCTCTCGAGTGTAGAGATGTTTACTCCACGGACTCTTCCTCTGTCTCTTTGCAGTGACTGTGTGGAGAAGCAGCCTCTGGCCATCGTGGGTTCCCCCTACTGGATGGCTCCTGAAGTCCTGAGAGGAGAGCTGTACGATGAGAAGGTGAACCTGCTTTCTTACTCTTGAAATGATGAGAAAGTTTCATTTAGACTGTACACAGCATGGTGTTCCATAAGCTGTCAGGCTCTTTACAGAACCACACAGACGTGGGCTCAGGTAAGATACAAATTCAAACTTAACTGGGGCGGCAGTGGTTCAGTGGTAGAGTCGGGCCTCTGTCAACCGGAAGGTCGGGTCTCTCCTGCAGCCACATGTCGAAGTGTCCCTTTGGGCAAGACACTTAACCTCAAGTTCATCGTCGGTGTAAATGTGTATGAATGGATTAGTTTCTTCTGATGGACACTTTAAATAGCAGACTTTACCATCAGTGTGTGGATGTGTAGGTGTGACCTGCAGTGTAAAAGCATTTTGTGCAGCCAAAAGACTAGAAAAGCGCTATACAAGTCCATTTACTATTTACCGTTACTTTTCTGCCATATTAAATTAGTTGTATGTATGGCATGCAAAATCCATGTAGGTAAACTGTTTTTAAATGAATTTCCCTTGCTGACATGCACTCCTCCAACCCTGCTCAGGTGGACGTGTTTGCGTACGGCATCATCCTCTGTGAGATCATCGCACGGATTGAAGCTGATCCAGACTTCTTACCGAGGACAGAGGTGAGGTGCAAACTGAGTTTTAGATGTTATCTTACAGAGCCATGAACACTAGTATCAGTGGATTGTCTGTGATTCAGCAAGAGCTGCAGGTAAGGTTGTAACTGTCAAATGCATACATTGTCCGGCGCACCTGTGCGGGTTTCGCCCTTCCGCTGGTCACTTCTGCTTTACACTTATTTCTGTTGTTTCTCGCGGTTATTGTAGTCTCACACGACTTCTGCCAGACCCTTTCATGATGTAATCGTCACAATTTTAAGTCCTAAATATCAAACATGTTGGATATAAATTGGACGATGTTTGATCAGATGGGGGTTTTTAAGATTGTATCTTTATACAACTCACACTACAAGATAAAATGGGAAGATAATGATGGAGTCGGGGCCTTAAATCAGGCCAATTATCCTGCAGTCTGAGCCAGGCTTAAGTCAACAGAGTCTGTCCTAATAATGGCCGTTTTTTTGCCTTTATTTCTACATTAGTTTAACATATTAACAGCATCAATTGAACGATGAAAATAACATACTGGTGAGCAAAAAAAGTTTATGAGGCTTCACAATTCATCATCACCCCCTCCAGCTCGCATTTTCTGCTGTGTTCTCGGTTGGCTCCTCACATCTTCACAAAAATGTTCCTATCAGGCTAGCAGGAAATAGTCCTCTAAAACCAGCATACCTAATTTTTCTGTATTTTTGCACGTGTGACAGCAGCTTGTGTGTGTGTTTCCTTGCAGGACTTTGGTCTAGATGTGGGTGCTTTTGAGAACTTGGTTGGGGATTGTCCTCCTGTGTTCTTTAGCCTCGCTGTCACCTGTTGTAATGTAAGTGTACACACACACACACACACACACACACACACACACACACTCAAGGTCAGGCAGTGCATTACTGTAAGTGTTTTCACTTTCATATGTACTCTGATACCACACAAGGCTTTTTAACCACTCAGAGACAATGTTTCTTTAGCTGCAGGGACTTTCTGGGGAAACCCAGAACATGTTAGTGTGATTCAGAAGGAGGAGACAAACTCTTACTTTTACTCTTCCCCTCCCAATAAGTCCCTGCTCCAAGGGTAGGGCTTAGATTAGATGTTTATTGCCATCTGCATAGTTACAGGAAAGGTACATTGGAATTTTTGTGCTTGACTTCCAAAAGTCCAATTTCAAAAAACACAAACAACAGAATTAAGAAAACCCCTGCGAAAAGAAGTTCCAAAAAGTTGCAAAAAAGTCAGGTTAGTCTGGGTAGAAAAGCGACCTTTGTTTACAACCTGGCAGTGCTATAACAGCCCGAGTTTAATTGATGTTAAGATTCACATTTGTCATCATAACTATACCATTCCTTTTTTGGTTTGTTGTGCCTTCAGATGAGTGCAGAGAGGCGTCCCTCCTTCTCCGACATCGTCTTCACACTGGAGAGCATAGAGCAAGAAGAAGACGCAGAGAAGCCCATCGCACTCGGTAAATACACTGACCCCAATCTCCTCTTTGGATATTAAACATTAAGGGTTATGAGGTTTTTTCTTAACCTGCACCCGATTAATTATGTTTTTCATTTTGTGTAAGCGCAAAAGATGTTATTTTTTTTAAAATTGCTCCAGCTGATTGCTTTAGCATGCAGCCATGAAACAGGGCTTCATGGTAATGGCTGTAACGTAATCCTTGGGGTTTAACACTCACAGTACTTTAGGTACACTAACCCCCAATTCACACATATTCCGTGCGCGCCACGGTTTTGCTCCGTCGGACGGCTCGCGCCCATTCACACTGGATCCGTTTTCTGGGACGTCAGCGCAGCAGAGCGCACCCATGACACATCACAGGAGAACTACAAGATCCCGTGGAAATAAAGAGAAAAACATGCAAACAACATGTTGCTTTGTCTTTCTGAGGATGCATTGTTGTTCATTCGGTTCCTGTTTTGACGTAATGTTGATAAAGTGATGAAGAATACAATCGCGAGTCCGTATATTGTGTTTTATTTTGAAATTGACCGGATGTTCTGTGCGTTTCCTTGTCTGACTTCCTGTCTGGGCTGTCATATTCTGTCCAGCTTGACGTGTGCCTGCAGCGTACTCCGGCGAAAATAGACTCGCTGCGTATTTGAAACGGAGCAGAGCGTAGTGCCGTCGGTGGCACGCGCCGGAGATGGACCGCAGCGCGCCCTGTGTGAACACAATGATTGACTAGAGTGGCTGCTAAGTACAACGTAGTGTGCGGCGCTGACGGTCCGCGGCGCGCACGGAGTATGTGTGAATTGGGGGTAAGAGCGTTTTAACATTAGGCACAATGGTTTTGTATACCGTGCCCTCTTCCGCGCTGGCCTGCTTTCGCATTTAGGAAGAAGAAGAAGCAACCATGGCAACCACTCGCATCATCAACAGGGAGATGTTTGTTCATGACTTGTGCAGACAATGGAGTCAATCATGCTACTGTGGATGTTGTTGTTATTTCTGAGATGCAAAAAAAATAATTTTAGGGACTGTACTTAAATTCGGCTAAATCCATACTTAAATATTCAGTCGTGTTGCTTCAGGCTTGAACATTTGTACATGTTATTCCTTCAGAGACCAATCATGTAAAAAGGATCAAAACTGTGGAGTTCCCCTCAATGAAGGGACATTCGGAGGCCTTTATTGTTTCAGCTGATCTTTTGCCTTAGTAGAGCTAACGTCTTAACAAACTTACATTTCTTTCCCTTGTCTTTCTCATGCAGAACTTGTGGCAGTAAATGTCAGTCCATACCGGCGCCTCAGCTCTCCTGGTCAACCCGGTGACCGCAGCCAGCACCGTCTTGGTGGCTTGGCAAGGAGTCAGTCAGACATGTTACCTCCAACAACACTGACCCATCCTCTCCTTGGGACCCCAGCGCGGGTCAACCCCTTCTCCCTCCGACAGGACCTAAACGGGGGGAGGTGTAAACTCTTAGACACGCCCAGCAAGTCTGTCATCTCCCTGACTTTCACCCTCCCGGCGCTCCGCGACCCTTGTGCCTCCCCCCACCTCCTCAGAGGGATGCCAGGGTCGAGAGCACCGCCGAGGAGATGCCAGTCGCTCCCCTGTACCCCTGAGCTCAGCCGGACTGTAGCCTTGCCAAGAGACACAGGGCGTATGGAGGAGGAAAAGTTTGAGGCCGTCAGAGTGGGAGTCGTTACAGGAAGGACAGGAGAAGATGAGGATTACAGCATGAGGAAGAAAACATCAGAGAGGGATGAAAGGGTGCAGGTAGACCCCCTAAAGGTAACCGAGAAGAGAGAGTTGTTAAAGGAGGGGGGTGGGGTGGGACAGGATTCAGGTTCTTCTGTCGGGTTGGAGACGGTGTCTCTCGAACGGTTAGAGGAGGAAGAGGAAGATGAGGAGAGTGTATGTCTAACAGAACCTATGGACTGTACCAAGTCTCCAGAGCCAGCAGAGGGAGCCTTGGAATCTACACTTGGTAGAGCCCTGCTCACCTCCACTTCCTCCTCCTTGTTACGGACCAATGGCTGGCGACTTCCCATTTCCAACGGACCACCCTCTTTGCCTCCTCTGCCACGACTGGACAACAACAACGGCTCCGCTGCTGTGATTGGCCAGCAGGTGCAGTGGGGTGGAGGTGGGTGCTCAAATGGTTACAGCCAAGCCCAAGTCCTCTCCTCGGAGGCCAGTGGCCCCTCTGAGCCGGATGAGGTAATTTCCTGTCCTGGCTGCTGTCTGGTGGGTCTGAGTTTCCCCTCGGTGTGCCTCCGTGGTTTAGCTGCCGTGCCTACCCCCCGTCGAAGGGCTTCGTTACCACGGCAGCGCCCCTTCCGGAACCTCAATGGTACCATAACTGGTGGCAGCGCTTCATCAACAACAGCAGCAGCCACAGCAACCAAAGCTCTACTCTGTCGCAGCTCGAACGGACTCGTAGTAGCCGGACCCTCTGTCACATGTGAGCCAAGCCGGTCCCTGCCAGAGGCCCAGACATAAGCCTCCTCAGAGGGCATGACGTGCACCAGCACATAATGTTGATGGACAACGGAGCAACTCCAAATGTTGCTTTGCTAATACTGAGAACCTAATACTGACCCCAGCGAATAAGGTGTGTTGTTAATCCAGCGCAGTTACAGCACGCAGTAGTTGTTGTTGATTGAGTGCCACCGTGGAGGGGTTGAGGATTTAATCACAAAAATATCACAGTGACACTAACGAACACAGCAGTTTGAAGTAAGAGGGATTGAAGGCAGACTATGAACACTTCAACAAGACAGGTTTAAACTAAAGCAGTAACCGACTCAGAATTTTGTCAGGCGAATCAAATTTGGCTTTACATACAGAGTTCGACTCGAGTCTCATGTTTACATATATCAAAGTTTCACCATAAAAGGATATTAGACCATTTCCAGTCTTCTACATTATTTGTTTCGCAGGTAAGGTAGCCATCAATTTTCAACTTTATCGCTCAAGCAGATGAATGACTTGCTGCAGCTAGAGAGCTCAAGTTCAGCTCAGATAAACACAGATGCTTTTGAAGAGGGTCAGATTGTTTTGGGAAGGAGGATAATCTGCGGATCACTCAGCTACTGTCTGTTGAAAATGACACTGAAAGTCTGTGTAAAGTTTACAATCTGCCATGCTGTTGTTTCTGCATTGAGATTCGACTGACAAAATGTGAGTTGGCTCTGGCTCTTTTTAACTGATGATTGAAATCATCAGTGTTTCCCCTACCATTATATTAGGGGGCGGCCCGCCCCCCAACTCCCCCCCCCCAAACCTTGAACGTTTTTTTTTATTTTTTTTTTAAGATTTATTTTTGGGCTTTTTGTGCCTTTATTGTAGGGATATGATAGTGGATAGAGTCGGAAATCAGGGAAAGAAGTCATTTAAGGATACCTTTCCGATAGAAAAGGACAGCTGTCATTAAAAGTAACGCATGAACACCAAGATTCCTTCAGGTGTTTGTGTCGGCATGTCGGCGTGTCCCCCCCCCCCCCCCCCCCCACCCCCCAACGCTGTAAACCTAGGGGAAACACTGATCATCAAATGTTAAAGTGGCAGCTCTGGTTCAAACACACAGTCAGGGTCAGTAACTCTTTACTGGTTCTGATTCAAACAGAGCAGCTAGTCTGTGATGAACACCTCATCAGTACTGAACCAAATCAAACTGGACTCAGTTTGCACTCAATGGTGCTAAATTCTGTTTTTGAGGATGTCACGGGGGAATTAAGTGTTTGGGGCCAATTGAATAAGCTAATTTATAGTGTAATTGCAGTTTATTACAAAATTGTTTGTACATAACTTTTTCCCTTTTTTAAGGTCAATGGGAACATTTTTCTCAAAGTGAATTGCTGAAATCAGCAAACGTTTCGACCTGTTAAAAGTTTATGTTCTGGAAGAAACAAAGACATTGGTCAGAAAAGTGACCTCAACCGTCTCCTGTGCACATTATGATAGTTTACAGACAGGCGTCCTGATGACCTTGAGCTTTTTTTTAAGGACATCCTTGCATGTCGCTCATCAGACTAACCACCACTGTCCCGCAATGATAAGATGTGTTCAGACTAAAAGTGAAGGATAATTAGACCCTGCATTACCTGACCAAGTTTGATTGCGGGATCATTTGTGTGTCTTTGTTTGTTCAACACAACCCACAAATATTCTCCCATCCAGACACTTAAAGGAAATAACGTGTCCAGGTTCATGAAGTCCCATGGAGGCGTAAACTGATCGGTGAATTCCCTCTATTTCTCTATGAACTGTGTTTAGATCAACTTTCTTGCTGTTTCCAGTTACTTGAGGCAAACAGGTCGCAACAGGACCAGGATTGCTTCGATGGACACCAACTAGCAGTGTTCTATTTTAGCTCTCGAGCACCTGTCCATCCTTCTCCGCTGAGTGGTAGTTTTACCGTATCGAACATGTCGGCTGAAATCTGGCATAATTAAAATGATTGAGCTGGTAGCATAGTGGTTAGTGCGCATGCTAAATGTACAGAGGCTAACACTCAAAGCGGGCGGTCCAGGCTCGGATACGTGAGACGAGATAACTTTAAAAAACACTTTCTGATCACACAGCAAACTTCTTTGCTGAAAATTAGGCCAATGAGGAAGTGCAAAAAACTGCAGTTCCACAAGTGTCCACTTGAGGCTGGCTGCAAAATCCCCAAACGTCACTTACACAATTATTAAAAAATTCCCATTTAGATATTTAAATGTTTACAGCCAGATTCAAAAAACTAATTTGGTCTGAAGAGCTTATATATTTATCAGATCACACTGTACAGGGGGATTCATTTTTATTATAATCTGTTTTTATCTGCTTCGAAAGTTTGCTTCAGAACCCAATGGGTGATGTCACTGAGGTAAGGTCCATGTTTTATGGTGCTCTCCATTTACCTCGGATCTCGGATAATCTGGGAATGAAGTCCGACCGAGTAAACAGCATTCCAGTTGCGAGTTGGAAGTAACACGGACGCCTCCTGGAGTGCTTTTGTTTTGTTAGCTAATACCAGGCGATGCCAACACACATCGTGTCACATGACAACATGTCTACAGATAGAACTTAGCACGATACTGTCGGTGTGACTGATTGGTTTAATTACACTAAAAGAGGACTAAGCTGCTAATAAACACAATAGTTACAGCTTAAACGTTACTCTTAATGCACGTAGCAGCCATGTTGGATTTTAAATCGGGCTACTAAAGGTTCTCTGAGTTTCCAAGTTGGAATTAAGACTTTAAGGAGGCGTTCCTGATGACGTATCAGACCGGCAACTTGAAATTAACAACTAACAAGATCAAATGGAACGCACTATAAAATTATACAAACTGTTTTTGATGCAAATAGAACGTCAGAAGAATCTCAGGTGCTGCAAGGTTTTTAGGACGCAGTGACTGCAGTGATTGTGCGGTTTGGCTCAGTGTCGTGATTTGTGATGCTCAACTCACAACTCACAATGCCAAGCGAGAATTCGCCTCTATTCTTTTCTGTTTGCCTCTTTAAAATTTTCCTTTTAGTCTGAACACAAGCGGAGGCTCTGCTGGGAGAACAGATGATGATCCAGCTCAGTGTGGCTGCAGGTTCATGAACGTATGCGGGTGGGAAAAAAAAAAGGTTTTGATTCTAATTTAAACTGATTAATTGTAGCGCATTGAGGGATATTTATAGATTTTTTTTAAAAAGCAGACTTCCTACAGTTTTTATAGCAGTTGACCTAATTGAGTGTGTGTATGTATGTATGTGATAGAGAGAAAGAGAGAGACTGGTTTCTCTTCCTGAGCTTGTCATGTACCTTTTTTATTTTTGCACTTCATCTTGGAGCACTTTGCAGTAAGACCCCATGCTTTGACTAGGCGGTGCTTTATTTAAACCTGTGCTACTGGTGTTTCATGTGTGTGTGCTTCTGGCCCAACCATTAACACAGCGTTCATCCTTTGACATCCAGTCCCGTCTCACATGAATCTCATGTATGTCCATGTACATTCTGATTACTCTGTTGTAACTTAAAAAGTGGCATGTGAAGCAGGTATGAATATTTATTGTACAGATCATTCCACACACTGTGTGTGTACAGTATGTGCTGTTGACTGAAAGGTAGAGCGATGGATCCTCGCAGGATAACTTTCATCCCAACATTTCTGATGTTAAACCATGGATCGCTTCATTTCTAGTTTGGTTCTGTTCTTGCAGGTAGAAACCTGCGTGCAATAATCTGTAATAAAAGATATGGATGTGCATAATCTCTTTCAGTTTCATTTATTTATATAAATAGTCTAAATATAAAATCCACTTCCATGTCTTCCTCTGTCTCTCTTGGCAGCCTATCAGAGGGCTTCAACTAAAACTGTCACTCAAGGTTGAATGAGTTCATTATGTGACCGTGATGGTGTTGACAGTGACAAATCATAAGAGGGGAAGAGCCAGCCTTGCTCTCCCCCTCCAAAACATTTTTATACACACAACTTTACCACGAGCGAGGAGAGAGACAGACAGAGCAGCTGCAGTCCTGCGCTCACAAAGCAGACAATGACCTTCTGTGTCCTCGCCCGTGATTTATTTCACTCTTGCAGCTCTCTGACAATGAATTTGTGTGCCAAGAGTTTTATTATGTGCGTGGCATTTAATATCTGCGGGTACGAAACAATAGATTTACTCGTGGCTTCAGTAACTTCTTTGACTCCATACTTTCCATCTCTGGGGGAATATGTGAAATGAAACTGCTGCAGTTTCCTGTAAATGTTGGAGGGAGGGGTGAGCAGCAGTTTAAGTATCGAGTTATCTGAGGGCTGTGAAGACGAACATAAAAAACATGTTGCTTCAAAGATAAGTAGAGTAATACTTAAACAGAGAATCTGTCAGGGTAATCAATCCCAGGGGGGAATAAATAAATGTTTAAAATCATCCAATAAAAAAATCCCAGTCCTTTAATGAAGCAGGAAAGAAACAAGGTTTTTTTTGTATGATTTTTGTTTGTCTTTATTTGATAGGGAAGTGGATAGAGTAGGAAATCAAGAAGAGGGAGTGGGGAATGACATGCAGGAAAGGATTTGAACCTGGGCTGTCTGCTTCGAGGATTATAGCCTCCGTACATGGGGCACACGCACTAACCACTAGTCCATCTGCGCTCCAAAAGCTACAAGGTTACGGCATTTAAAAAAACAACAATCTCTTAGAAGACAGTTCTGTTTCCATGATCTTTCACTCGGACATGGTGTAATAAGGTACTCCCGTTGACAGACTTTGATCCTGAAATAAAAAAGTTGAGTTGAATAATAACATACACGGTTGATGTTTTACCTTCTTAAAGTTTTTAGAAGAAGTCTAGAAATGAAATAGAGGGGTTTATAGGCGTGATCAAATGCATGATCAGAGTGGATTTAGAACAAGAAACTTCACAGAAAGGTTTCGGGGAGATTTATTTAAACTTGTTGAAAAGAAGGAGACTATGTTACCTTTAATCTGCCATGAGCGAAAAATGGTTAGAGTGAGATGCAGGAAGAAGGATAGAGACAAACAGATCAACAACAAAAATTAATAAAATAGATTTATAACTACAGTATTAGTAATCATGGTAAACAGTTTGACAGCAAAAACTTGCTAAAGTTTATTTAACAAATGAGCAA
Source organism: Labrus mixtus (assembly GCF_963584025.1). Classification (NCBI taxonomy): domain Eukaryota; kingdom Metazoa; phylum Chordata; class Actinopteri; order Labriformes; family Labridae; genus Labrus; species Labrus mixtus. The sequence goes on from NC_083613.1 coordinate 14,951,177, forward strand.
ATGAAATCTTTGAGGCACAAACATATACAAAGAGGGGTGTTAATATTTCCAAAGACTGTTAGAAGCTCACACAACCAAAGCTTCACTTTCACTTTCACATATATGTGGGTGTGGTTTGCAGCATGGAGTTGTATGACAAAGAGGAGAAGCAGCAGAAAGACTCAGACCTCTGAGTCTGCTCCACTTGGCACCTGCACTTTGAAACCCCAAACATGGCCAGCAGATACAACTACTTACGTGGTAAGTCATGATACCACTGTGCTCGTGTTGTGTAAGATTTTTATATCCAACAGGAACAACAACAGAGGAGCCTGTATTTCAACCAGCATCTACAATGAGTGACCGTTGAACGGGAAGCAGTCAAAGCCTCCATTGATAATTTTATTAAATATAAAGGGACTAGGTTAAGGGACCTCAACCTTTCTTTTTAAGTATTTAGAGAATGTAGAAATGTTCATGACTTTGAGGAAGCTAAAGATAGACAAGTTGTAAATTGCAGAAGATTTTACTTATGCTATGTTTTTAACTGTGAAGATACAGACCTGGCAAAGCTATCAAGTTAAAAACCAGCATTAATAACACTATTTAAAACAGAATTACTGGAGCAGGAATTTTAAAGAAAAGTCTAAGATGGCACCCATGAGTGCGGCTGCCATCTTAGACTTTTCTTTAAAATCAAGGGATTAAAATATTGTATCTAGGATTATTCTTGGACCTTGAATGATGCTAATACAAAGCTTCAGAGTATCTCAACATCAATTCAAATCTAATTCTATCTATTCTTCCTTGCAGAAAAAAAAGAAATGACTCTGAGGATGGTGATGGTGGGGAAGACAGGAAATGGGAAGAGTGCCACTGGAAACACCATTCTGGGACAAAACTGCTTTGAATCAAAGTTCAGTTCAAAGTCTATGACTGTGGACTGCTCTATTGGTGAAGGTACAGTAGATGGACAAAAGGTTGCTGTTATCGACACCCCGGGCCTCTTTGACACCAGGTTTGGCATGGACAAGACAGCTAGAGATATCACCCAGTGCATCTCTTATGCTGCTCCTGGACCCCATGTGTTCCTGGTGGTCATCGGACTGGGCAGATTCACTGCAGAAGAGAAGCAGACAGTGCAAAGGATTCAAGAAATCTTTGGCCAGGCAGCAGACAGATACAGCATGGTTCTCTTTACTAGGGAGGATCAACTTGACGAAGACCAAACCATTGAGGACTTCATAAATGATGACCAAGACCTGCTGGAGCTCGTGGACAGATGTAACGGCCAGTACCATGTCTTCAATAATAAAAAAAAAGATCCCTCTCAGGTCACTGAGCTGCTCCAGAAGATTATAAATATAGTCCAGATGAATGGAGGAAGCCACTACACCAACAAGATGTTCCAAGAGGCTGAGAGGGCAATCGAGGAGGAGAAACAACGCATCCTGAAAGAGAAAGAAGAGCAAAAAAGAAGAGAGAAAGAGAAACTGGAGAGGGAACTTCAGGATGAATACGAGAGAGAGATGAGGAAAATAAATAAGATTCTCAGGGCTGAGAGAGAGAGGGAACGGCAAGAGAGAGAAAGGGAAAGAAAGTTGGAGCAGCAGATTAGGGAGAGGGAGAGGATGGTGGAAATGGCAGAAATGGAAGCTGAGAGGAGGAGAGAGCAAGAGGAACAAGAGAGGGCGATAGAAAATATGAGAATGGTCCTCCAGCAACAACAGGAAGAAGCACTGGAAGAGGAAAGAGCGAGGTTGAGAAGGCAATCACAGCAACGAGATGATGAGTGTATAATTCTCTGATAAGGTTATTTGTGTAAGAATTTTATGCAAACAGTAGGATAAATGGGAGGATAGAGATGCACCCATTGCAATTTCTTAAGACAATGTTATTTCAGCTGATACCGCTTTTCCGATTTTGTTTCTTTAAGAAATTATATTTGATAGTGGAATGTTTTTTTTAAACTGAAAATCAGTTGTTAAAAATAAAATACTGGCTGTTAATCTACTGTGTCAAACCCTTTATTGCCTGTATTCTTGTGTTTTTATGTCAGAATTTATGGTGGAAGTTTGAAAGTCTCTTTATCCCTCCTTCTTTAATGTAACTCATTTGTCAGGAGGCCTAAGACCCGCCTCAGCTCCAGGTCTATGCCTGGTGTTGGGTTGACCAAAAGTTAGGTTAAAGAGTAACTAAACCCTAAAACCACTTTTTTCAACTATAAACCTCTGTATCTGAGTATTAAGTAGTGTTATGGATCAATCCAAGTCCAAATCTCGACATTTGAGTACAAAGTATTGAAATTTTAAATATTGTGTTAGAAATGTGCATAGTGTCTGCCCTTCCGTTTGAAAAACTTTAACAGCTGTGTAGTACAGTATGACGTAGGAGTGCATCCCCACGTCACCAAATCTATAAAAGCCTCGTCACCCGACTCGGCGAACTGTGGGGAGTCAAGTGTATGTGTGTGTTTGTGTGTGTGGGCAAACATTGTATCATGTTGCGGCTGATAAAGGCGCGAAAGGAGTGAGTGGGGGAGTTTACCCACCCCGCCCCCCTCCCTCTCCAAGTTGATACATTCTCCTGCTTATTCTGCTCCGGTCCCCGGCATCATAACGTTGCCTCTCGCACACACCTGCCGAACACACACACTCGCCTCGTTCTCTCTCTCTCCTCACTCGCTCCCCCCACCCACACGCATGCGCACTGAGCCCTGAGCCTGAGCCACTGTGTGTGTGGGGCAAACATTGTATCATGTTTTGGCTGATAACGGCGCGAAGCAGTGAGTGGGCGAGTCTTCCCCCCCCCCCCTCCCTCTCCAAGTTGATACATTGACATTTTAAATGCATTTTTTTAATTCCAGGGTAACGCCTATGGGTAGAGCAGTACAGCTGGCGACCGCCATCGACGGAATCCAAAAGTCCCTGTCAGTCCTCCCCTTCAGCTGGCAGGCATTAAACAAGTATTTGCCTCCGCACCTGTATATCATGTAGGCGTGAATAAGAAAAGAGAGAAAATGTCCCACAATGTGTCTACCACTTTAATGGCATGACTCACCCTCCACTTTGACAGTAAACCCTTGTTGAGCTGCATAGAGCAGCCTAAGCTATGCAGTCTCATGGCTTTTCAATGTTGCTAGCATTGTCTTAACATCAGAGCTCCAGATATCTGTGGTAAGTATCCAGCCTGTAACTCCAGTAAGAATTTCTTTTGCACATGTTCAGAGGTCTAAAAAAAAGTATTAATGTGTTGAAAAACTCTACCACGCCTCTAAACCTTAGCTTTCTATAGTTATTGCAAGGATTGCAATCATAATGCACAGGCAGTGCACAAAACACAGGATGTACGTGCACGAGGTTGCCTTGAACACAGAATAGCATAGAAATGAAATGAATAGCTCAGCCCCATGGGTAGTTTTATTTCCTCTCATACTCCATCTGCCTATATGAGTCAGTATCGGACTGATATCAGGATTGGATCGGTGCCTTCATATTACAATGTGAAGTCTATCAACAAATTCCTTGAACATAATAAAAACACTCATACCCTCCCAGTAATAAATTCATGATTATTTCTTTGAACCCAGGATAGTAAGTGCTGCACCAGCATTAACAAAGAATACAAGTTTGTCATAGTTGCTCTCAGATCTAACGAACCCCATGACCTCAGTTTGTCTTCTGTTCCCTCTGTGCATCGTATATGATCACTCCTGTAAAGTTGTTATTTTTCACTGTTTGGAGATTCCCCTATGACTCTTCACAGACCAACAGGTTTCTGTATGAATGTAAGCAGTTATTATGAAAGTGTTCAGGTCCCTCTTGAACTCTGTGACAATGACATGTAGAGTTTCACAGTTTCAAGGTTCCCTAAAACCACCACACAACAAAAACTCAAATCGAAGCAAAAAACAAGGCTTGTATTGCAAGTAATAAGAAAAAAGAAATCTGCCAAAGGGGAAAGAAAATGTACTTATTGAGTGTCTTGAAATAAGATGTAGACCAAGACCAAGGCAGGGCGAGGCCAAGACAGGACCAAGTACATAAACATCAATGTAAAATCATCAACTTGTGTGCAGCAGTCACTCACTTTGACCGGGGCATAAAAATCAAACAGCAAATGAATTTAAGTTATTTGTTTGTTTTGTTGAACTGACATCCGTATGAGACGGTTATAGGTTTTCAGTTGGTTACTAATAACATGACCAGTAACTCAACGTGTACATGATATTTTTAAATGTTTGGAAACACTGATTTAATTAATTTTTTATTGAATACATTAAGTCACTGCTAACCAAGATGCATTAATGACGTTGAATACAATAAACTCTTACTGTGGAAACATTGGAACATGCTTTTCTATTTGCCTTTAATATGTGACGCAGTCCACAGTATCTTGTGGCTCTTGAAAGAACTGCTGCTATTTCTTGTAAATGCTGAGGGAGTGGAGGGTAAGTGATAAGGTAACCAATGGGATTTCCCAGAACCAAGTGAGCCCAGATGACATATGGGAGCAGTCTATAAATAAAGGGCTTATAATAAGTGATTTGAAACCGAAAGGGAAAGAGACTCAGCAGGGGAAACAAGCAAAGTACAGTTCAGAGGGTTTGAACTGAGATGTTGGTTAAATAATGATCATGACAGTTGATGAGTCACAGTTAAGATTAGCAATTAACAGGTCATGAATGCATTTTCAATGTGAAGCTCTTAAGTGTTCAAAGGAATTCTACCCTTTATGATGTATTGGCCTTACAGGATTCACATTAATATCTTATGTACATATGTTTTACAAAAAACACACTAGATTTCTATTTTCTGTGATAATTTAAAACATACAGATGTATTTAAAAAAATTAGAACGTCGTGGAAAAGTCATTTTTGCCCTCTGTAATTTAACTCAAAAAGGGAAACTTTATATTCTAGATCCATTACACACATCACACGTTTCAAGCCTTTTAATGTTTTGATCTTGATGATTACAGCAACAAGTCCAGTGTTGAATTAACGCCCACAGAGTTGATTTCAACCTTTTTTCAGGGTTTATATAGCTCCACACTTTCTAGAGTCAAATTAACACTTCTGAAATAGTTAAACATTTAACACTGATTGAAATAAGATGTAGACCAAGACCAGGGCGGGGCGAGGCCAAGACAGGACCAAGTACATAAACATCAATGTAAAATCATCAACTTGTGTGCAGCAGTCACTCACTTTGACCGGGGCATAAAAATCAAACAGCAAATGAATTTAAGTTATTGGTTTGTTTTGTTGAACTGACATCCGTATGAGACGGTTATAGGTTTTCAGTTGGTTACCAATAACATGACCAGTAACTCAACGTGTACATGATATTTTTAAATGTTTGGAAACACTGATTTAATTTATTTTTTATTGAATACATTAAGTCACTGCTAACCAAGATGCATTAATGACGTTGAATACAATAAACTCTTACTGTGGAAACATTGGAACATGTTTTTCTACTTGCCTTTAATATGTGACGCAGTCCACAGTATCTTGTGGCTCTGCTGCTATTTATTGTAAATGCTGAGGGAGTGGAGGGTGATTTTAAGGGTTAGCATAGTTTCACTTTCATTGTGATAAGCAATTTGTGGGTTGGTGCACAGAGACAGTATATAAGCAGCAACAGCACACACTCAGAACTCAGTGTCTTCACTTCATCTGCACCTTCTTCTCTATTCTTTTCAGCTTGAACGTTGCTGACAACTACTACAACCTGAAAATGTCTACAGGTAAGTCATGACAATGAATCCATGAGTTCAATAATTTTGTGGCAGTTAATCAAATCTTTATGCTTATTCTTTACATCTGAAATGCTAGAGTACATTTAAGATTTTTCAGTTAGAAAAAAAATGTTTCTTTGGCATTTGATGACTGATAAAAAAAAACAAAAAACTGGTTCTGTTTCTGCTTCTTACCTGAGAGAGGCATTGTCTAGAGAAGGGAGGGACGATGCTGAAGGGGAAACATAAAGAGACTACATTGACAAATTACGTTTTTTCTTGCCACTGTAACTTTGCTAAATGTTGCTTAGTGCTCATGATGGATTAATGTTGGGTCTTTGTAGATAATATACCAAAGAGTAAGGTATTTTACCTGCTGTTTTGTAACATAACAAAGAGTAAGGTCTTGATTGATTTTTCAGTGAAATAAGTTAGTCTTGAAAATGTGTTTGAAATTTCCTTATGTGTTGTGTGTGAACAGCTGATGTACATTAAAGTTCATCCTCACTCTTTCACACAGGATACAGCAGAACAAATAACCAGGAGCTGAGAATGGTGATGGTGGGGAAGACCGGCATTGGAAAGAGTGCCACTGGAAACAACATCCTGGGACGACAATGCTTTGAGTCCAAGTTCAGTTCAAAGTCGATGACTGTGGACTGTTCTAAGGGCAAAGGTACAGTAGATGGACAAAAGGTTGCCGTTATTGACACCCCGGGCCTCTTTGACACCAGGTTTGGCATGGACAAGACAACTGCAGATTTAAGCCAGTGCATCTCTTATGCTGCTCCTGGACCCCATGTGTTCCTGGTGGTCATCGGACTGGGCAGATTCACTGCAGAAGAGAAGCAGGCAGTGCAAAGGATTCAAGAAATCTTTGGCCAGGCAGCAGACAGATACAGCATGGTTCTCTTTACTAGGGGGGATCAACTTGACGAAGACCAAACCATTGAGGACTTCATAAATGATGACCAAGACCTGCTGGAGCTCGTGGACAGATGTAATGGCCAGTACCATGTCTTCAATAATAAAAAAAAAGATCCCTCTCAGGTCACTGAGCTGCTCCAGAAGATCAGAAGTATTGTCCAGATGAACGGAGGAAGCCACTACACCAACGAGATGTTCCAAGAGGCTGAGAGGGCAATCGAGGAGGAGAAACAACGCATCCTGAAAGAGAAAGAAGAGGAAATACGCAAAGAAAGAGAAGAACTTGAGAGGAAAGTACAGCAAAAGTATGAAAAACAGATGAAGAAGATCAGTGATGAACTCCAGGCCGAGAGAGAGAGAGAGAAACAGGAGAGGATGAGGGAGAAGCAGGAGATGACCGAGGAGAGAAAGAGGGAGAAGGAGGAGAGAGAAGCAGAGAGAGAGAGAGAGAGAGAGGAAAAAGAAAAACAGCTGAGTGAATTAAAGGAAAAGTTTGACAGTGATCTGAAAGGCCAGATGCAAAATCTGCAGAACCAGCATGAATCTGCGGCCAGAGCTGAAGCGGAGGATTCTAATCCGTTATATTTTCTGGTAAAAACTGGCCAAAGTATTGTTAATGGTGTGAGAGAATTTGGAAAGGCATTGAAAAGCTTTTTTGGGTGAGCGGTCCCACTCTTAATGTGGTTGAGAACAACATTGTTGCCCAGAGTTATCTTCAACGATGGTGATTCTCTGCGATGGTGATTCTCTGCGATTCTCTGCTTTACTGTTATCCATCATATGATAGAAATGTTCTCACTGTCATCTGATGACCTTTCGGCTTTTCTTCAGATATGTTGACCTCTGCCAATGTTTGTATGAAAAGCCTGTTTAATCTAATAACTGTGATTGTTCCAAGCTTGAATAATTCCTGTCATCTCTTATGTAGATCATTTAAGCATGTTCAGGAAAAATTGTGTTAAAAGAATCAAGAAATAAAAATGTGAAAATCAGACTAAATCTTTCTCTGAGTTATATTTAAATCAGGGATGTAATTGGTAAATAAGGAAAATATACCCTCCACCCACACTGCACAACAGAAGTACAAAAAAGTCGTATTAAATACGGACGTTTCTCAAGGGGTTTTGCATCTCATAAAGATGACAAAGTTATAATAATGTCTTAGACAAAGTGCAAAGAAGGTGACAATATTGAATTGTTGTCAATGTGTTGAATTAACACATTGAAGGAGTTCACTTGCAATTGTTCTGTAATTATAAACAATAAATTACCGTATTTTGGGTGCCTTGACTTCCACTTTCGTTTGCGAGGTATCAATATTTGATTTTTTTCGAGAATTGTATCACAATTTGGTATTTTGTTGTCGTGACAAAGCTATAGTCAGATGTATGTTTCCTCTTGAACCACAACATATAGGATCAAATGTTAACATCATGTCACGTACAGGGTTTCAATTTGTATACAAAATGTAAATGTAAATTACAAATGAATCTAGTTGAAAAATATCAATCACAAAAGGAAACATATTTAAGGCAAAAAACAAGAGCAGTCTAAAATAGTGACTTATGGTCAACAATATATTCAGTTATTGATATAAAAATATTCTTATTAAATTACCATATTTCTCTAACATTAAATCAGAATATTCTTATTCCCAATGGTCCTTTTTGCATTTACAGGCTGTGCTGCCATCTTGTGGTAAAATTAAATTATAACAAACAATGTTCCATAAAACTTTAATTATTGGGTGTTGAAAAAAGTTTGGATAGTTCATCCTTCTGGTGCTCTTCAGTGAGGGGATCCAACTTAGAAGCTTTTGAAGAAGTTTGAGGCACTCAGAGGGTTAAGCATAAAAAGCCTTTAATTCATCGGGGCTATAGATTCATAAAAACATGCCAACAAGTTTCAGCCATATAGGCCTTCATCAGGGCAGATACAAAATGGCCACCAAGCTACTTCCTGTAAAGGTTTAGAGCAAGTCACATGATCAGAAGTAGCCACATGGTTTAGTAAAAAGGTTACACATTTGAACAAAGAAAGTTAAACATCAAAATGTATACATGATACCAAGGCAGATGACAATTACAATATTTAAAAGTGACTAAATATACAAGCAAATGACTCAAAATTGCTAAAAAAAACCAAAACCAAGACAACTTGGTTGAAAGCTCTGATTGAGCTTAGTATATGATAAATACCTGAAATTTCTTAAGAGTTACAGCTGCCATGATGAACCTCTTTAAAATGTAAGGACCTTGGATATTGTGGATTTTCTGTACTAATGGCATGTTTGTGTTCAGCCAATCTTGCCGTCAGTTTACCAGAATGAACTGGTGTTCAACATTTCTGGCTTTCCACTATCACCCAGCCATGTCTCAGTGTTGTCTAAAGGTCTTACGTTTGCAAACGTATACAAAGGTATTAACCTTTGCTTGTACATCACATGGATGTATGGATTCATGAAAATGAAGAGTTAAAGATTGAAAAGATACAAACAACACTTTACTTTCCCGTCGAGTTTGAGTCCTCCTGTGAAACCAGAACTCAAATTGGACTTTGAATAGAAATTCACACCATGAATATCTTAACTTAACCAGTCTTTGCCTTACCGTGTCCAAACATTTTATAAAAACTGCAGTTCGTCAAGTGGCTGCTCGAGGCTGACTAAAAAATAATCCCCTTACAGGCCCAATATTACATGGCTCAACTTTACAGCAGAGCAGAGGTGTAAAGAGTACTAATATATTCTACTCAAGTAAAAGTACTGTTTGCTAAAATTTGACTTAAGTACAAGTAAAAGTACCAGTTTATAAAAGTACTCAAGTAAAAGTAAAAAGTAACTTGTTTAAAATGTACTTTAAGTAGAAGTTACTTAGTTACTTTTTTAAACAAAGCAGCTCTTGTGTGTCATGAAAAAAGGACGAGAGGATATTAATCTCAAAGTTTTTTTCATTAAAGGCAAATCTTAGCAAAGATTTATCTTTTCAGATAAACATATTCTTTTCTACCCCATTGACAAAAACAAAATATAGCCTACATAATGATGGATAAATAATAAAGGATTATATGTTCAAGTAATCGTTAACCGTTTTATGAAGGGAAATGATTAAACTATTTAAGAAAATACTAAAAGGGTCTTTGTCTCAATCATAAACAGTGTAAAGAGTATTGTTTTTGGTAAGGTAAGTGGTAAGGTAACCAATGGGATTTCCCAGAACCGAGTGAGCCCAGATAAACATGTGGGAGCAGTCTATAAATAAAGGTCTCATAATGACTCATTTGAAACAGAAAGTGAAAGAGACTCAGCAGGGGAAACGCAAAGTACAGTTCAACATCCCAGTTTGAACTGGGATGTTGGTTAAGTAACGATCATGACAGTATGGGGCGCCGATTGTAAAGTTGCGCACACTACAAATAACAACAATATTTCTCCACATTTAGCCCTAAAACATCACTTTTTATTCACATTTAGAGAAATATTTGTGAACTTTGTCACATTTACTTTTGTGAATAAAAATGTAAGATAATTTCATTGGCAAATATAAATGTTAAATATTATATCTAAATGTTGAATGTTTTATCTAAATGTTAAATGTTATATATAAATGTTAAAAATACATGTCCTGATTCTAAATATTTAGCTACATTTCTAAACATTTAGTTTACATTCTAAATATTTAGCTTTGATCCTATATATTTAGCTAAGATTGTAAATATTTATAATCAAAGCTAAATATATAGAATATAAACAAAATATTTAGCAACGACTTCTAAATATTTGGCTAAGACTCTAAATATTTAGCAACGATTTCTAAATATTTAGCAACGATTTCTAAATATTTAGCTTTGATTTCTAAATATTTAGCTAATATGCAAATTCACTCTACCGCCAACCGGAAGCACCAAAATAAAAGTTCAAGGAAGCGATCCAACCAGTCTCAGCTACAGGAGACTGGCGGGATTTTGAAAATGTCAAACGAATTAGCGGAGAATAATTGGAAGGGACGTTTTGGCCGCAATTCAGGGTTTTCAAAGCACTACTTCTTCGGTGTCGGACACAGGATAGAATAGAATAGAATTACTTTATTGATCCCAAACTGGGAAATTGTGGTCTTCCACAGCGCCATCACAGCACTTGGTACGTTTCTTTTCTAACGGCTTGGATCGCTTCCTCAAACTTTTATTTTGGTGCTTCCGGTGGCATATTGGGAAAGTTGAGTTTTGTGATCAATATCTCTTCAAGGAATAGCTACATAAAACAAACCCCAAACCAATGCTTACACATTGATAAAAGAAGTTCACATGACTGAATAAATGGGGTGGGGGCCCAATATATGCCTATATGTAAAAGATGTATTTGAAATACATCTGTAAATTTAAAATGAACAAAACAATTGGTGAGAGGAGAAAAGATCTCCACATATTCAACATTTAGTTATCTGAAAGGTTTTATGAGTTTTAGTTCTGCTTAGTAGGCTAATGCAACAACATTATAATAATAGCAACCTAAAAACATTTCAGACGTTTTGCATCACCTTCTCTGTCTTACCATTGACAAAAGGTGAGGCTAAACTAAAGAGCAGTAGAAATGTTGTGTTTGTGAAGTTACATCCACTAAAATGTGAATCATTTACTTTGAATTTATGCTTTTGCTGGTCAAAGTAAGAGCGAATGCGTTTTTTAGAGGCCTTCTTTATTTTGGAAATTGCAAGTCAGCCTCCACGAAGGCGGGTTACCATGGAAACAAAAAATGTCCGCAGTGCGAACACCACCAAACACAAGAGCGCGTCAACCAATCACAGGCGGGAGACGACACAGTACTACATGCATACAGGCTGTATAAGAACAGGAGCTCTACCAACCAACATTCCAATTCAGCTTCGTCATGCCTGAACCACCAAAATCCGCCCCCAAGAAGGGTTCCAAGAAAGCCGTCGTCAAGTCCACCAGCAAGACCGGCAAGAAGAGGAGAAAGACCAGGAAGGAGAGTTATGCTATCTACGTGTACAAGGTCCTGAAGCAGGTTCACCCCGACACCGGGATCTCCTCCAAGGCTATGGGCATCATGAACTCCTTCGTGAGTGATATCTTTGAGCGTATCGCCGGGGAAGCTTCCCGTTTGGCTCACTACAACAAGCGCTCCACCATCACCTCCAGGGAGATCCAGACCGCTGTCCGTCTGCTGCTACCCGGAGAGCTGGCTAAGCACGCCGTGTCTGAGGGCACCAAGGCTGTCACTAAGTACACCAGCTCCAAGTAAACCTGCTGATTTATCAGCCACAAAAAGGTCCTTTTAAGGGCCACCCACTTGACCTACTAGGAGCAGGAATCCTGAAAGTGTCTGAAAGTTTTACTTTCTAGTAGGCTACATAATCAATCAATTGAATAATATAAAACATGTAAATCCTATAATGATTAATTATTATCTAAAGACTATGACGCTAGTGATGGGAAAAGCAATTATTTTCAGTGTACTGACTCAGTTTAGTAAAGAGACTTGTTCAGTACTTCTCTGCAGCTCTGTCTGTAAATCAGAATTTAATAAGCTGAAACACTGCCGAACGTTATGTTCTGCTCGCGATCGTACTGAGAATAACCAGTGGTGAATAATAAACCTATGAGTTGAGAATTTAGTTGGATAAAGTTACAGTTTGCAAACTGAAAGCTGCTTCAACAATCACATTTATTTCCCCGACCGTTCTGTTCAGTACACGTTCAGTTCGTTCACTGACTTTAACAGTCACAATATTTTTCACATTGAAATTAACACACGGTACTTTTACCCTTTAATGAGAGATAAGCGGTTAGTGTAGATACCTTGCCCCCCATGCCCACCTGAAAAGTTACTTAACCTATACCATATGAACCTGAGACGCAGACTCCGTTGAAGCGAGCTCCAGGTGACAAACACAAACCTTTTTCTACATTTCATTTAGCAAACACTTACAGGTACATCTGAAAGGGAGGAAACAAAATCAGTAAGTGCTAACCAGCAGCTTTGTAGATGTTTTTTCACACCAACACAACAGAAGGTTAGACGTGTAAAGGTTTAGAGAAGCACACACACACACTGTATCAGAAACAGACTGCTTTTAACTCTGCTTATCTTAAACTGAATAAAAAATATTACTACAAGACTTTCTTCCTTTGTCGTAAAAGCAAGTACTTCCAGTCAAAAACTACCAGTCAGACATTCAGGATGTATTTCCTCCATTAGAAATGTTATAAAGACGTTAACATCTAAATTCTTGAGCACAGAGAAAAGGAGCAGAGTTATATCTGAACATTAATTTAGCTTTCGTCTGGTACACTGAACTGTAAGTGTTGTGAGGAGCAGGACAGTGAGTGATGTTAGACAGATTTATATAACTTTTATATGCACAATAAAAACATTTACACAAAAAAAAAAAGATTGACAAAAAAGTGCAGTAAGACGCAGAAACCATATTGGAAGGCTCCACCTAAATTATGTCAATATCATCAAATTATAAAAAACATAATTGACTTACAGAAAAGAAAATGTTGTACTGCTCATAAATAATCTACTAACAGTAACAAAGGGTACTTGTGCCCTAACTAAAGGATAAGCGCTCAATGAAGACCCCCTAACACTTTTTTTTTCTTGTGACAAAATCAAGTTTGTCGAGTCAAAATCATTTTACTTGTCACAGTTAATGATTATTAGCCTACAACTAAACAGACACTCAAGACATATTTCCTCCATTAGAAATGTTATGAAAACTTTAAAAGCCTATCTAAATTCTTGGCACAGAGAGAAGGACCAGAGTTATATCTGAACATTTTTAATTTAGCCCGCCAGCTTTGTAGTCTGATGCACTGAACTGTAAATGTTACTGACAGACTGTTTATTCATTTGTTTAGAAAATAATAATCATTAGGGCTTACTACAGTATCAATGACATTCAAACGAAAAGCAGGAAATTAGAAGTTTATGAGTGAGTGTGCAACATCTGTTTTTACATTTGTACTGACCAGAGCAAAAATAAGACTAATAAAGTAATTAATATAAACAACATGAATAAAGACTGTAATTAAAGAACAGAAGAATGTCCTTTCATTTTACAGAGAAACTGTTTTTTTTTTTTTTTGCCAGGTGGGACTACAGAGGCCTTTTCACATAATTCGCTGCCTCTAAGTCTCTTTAAAGAATTGACTTCTGCAAGTTAAACTTTTAGAAGAATGAAGATTAAAATCTTTATGAGTGGAGTGAGAATGGATCTGTGAATTTAGAAAAGTAAGTCTTGAGGCGCTCAGGTATATTCACCTGGTTGGGTCGCCATCTTGATAAAGCATTTTTAGGAGCAGAATTTGATGGAGGATTGTCTTTGAGTGTTTGCACTGGTATTATAGGAACCTGATGTTATTTACATACTTTGCTATAATTTTTTACTAAATAATGTTTATTGTTTCATGTGCGATGTGAATAATGTTGATTGTTGTCTTATTTATGGCTGTAGCAAGGGTGAAGAGTTAAATACAAATTTCTCACTTTGTGGGAGAATAAAACAAATCTTGATGGAGTCGTAGGAAAAGAACTCGCCCAAAAATATAGGCCTATGGTAAGTAAGTAGGGTAAAGTAAGTTAACTTTATTTGTACCCGTATAGATTTGGTTAACAGTGAGTGGGCCTCCTTTAAAACACAAACAACATAGTCTCCATGTGATGTCAAAAAAGCTTCTCACATTTTTTGGGTTATACCGATTAGTTCAGGGTTCATGGTTCTTTTGATAACGGGAATCTTTATTTGCTACACTTCACAGAATTTCCTGAAAATTACAATTGAAGTCATGTTATTGTTGATCACATCACTGATAACAATTATGTTCATTTCCTTTCAACCATAGTTTAGAAGGCGCTGGAAATACAACTGAATGCAAGCAAAGTATTACAAGTAAAAATCCTAAATCATATGTAAATTTTAGTTAAGCACTAAGTTTTAAGCTCATTTGAAATTGTGGGTGGCTCTTAAAAGAGCCGTTGTGTTTATTTAAGCCGGTTGTGGGTGTTTATTTCTTGGCAGCCTTCTCGGTCTTCTTTGGAAGCAGGACAGCCTGGATGTTGGGCAGCACGCCGCCCTGAGCGATGGTCACTCCTCCCAGCAGCTTGTTGAGCTCTTCGTCGTTGCGGACAGCCAGCTGCAGGTGACGGGGGATGATACGGGTCTTCTTGTTGTCACGGGCAGCGTTACCGGCCAACTCCAGGATCTCAGCGGTCAGATACTCCAGCACCGCCGCCAGATAGACGGGGGCACCGGCTCCGACACGCTGGGCGTAGTTTCCTTTACGGAGCAGTCTGTGAACACGACCGACCGGGAACTGGAGTCCGGCCCGGGAAGAGCGGGTCTTTGCCTTTGCTCGGGCTTTGCCGCCGGTTTTACCTCTTCCACTCATTTTCAGATATGCTTTCTTGAGTTAAAGCTCAGAGAAATGATGCTCGATACCGGCTACAACCGGCTTTATAAGCCCACTGAGCGCGCGGTGTCGTTCCACTGGACCAATCAGAAAAGAGGCCTCTAGTGGGGCAGCAGGGGGCGGACCACTTTAAGATTTGGCGGACAGTTTGAAAAAAAATTCTCCAATTAGCAGCGGAGATTGAGGCAGGGGCTCGTGCTGCATTCAGGTGATGTCGGTAACATCATAAAACAAGTTTTCGAGTTGTAAAATGCGCATGAACACCTGCTCGAGTTGGAACAACAACTCGGAAAATAATTAGGTGCCCGACTTGATGACAGAGTCGTCATCACCTGGGGGCAAAATATGTTTTGTTAATGTTGTTAATGGTAACATACTTTTTATTAATTCATGTAGGGCTATTACACACATTTAACTTTTAACAGTTACATTTCACTGATCTTTCACTGTTTTCTGTTGTTACAATATTTTGACTTCTCGTACTGAAATAACGACTTCTCAACTCGGAAAATTGACCACCCGAGCAGCACTTGAATGCAGCATCGTTCCCTCCGGCTGAGCTCGAGGAGCAGCCCGTCACCAATCAGAGGCCAGAGCTCTGAAGCAGCGTCACAGTTTCACATCCGCTCCTCCGCTTTAAGAGCAGCTCGTCTCCGCTGATTTCATTACATTTTTTCTCCCACTCACAGAAAGAAGAGAAGATGGCAAGAACCAAGCAGACCGCTCGTAAGTCCACCGGAGGCAAAGCCCCCAGGAAGCAGCTGGCCACCAAAGCTGCCCGTAAGAGCGCCCCGGCCACCGGCGGCGTGAAGAAACCTCATCGTTACAGGCCCGGTACCGTGGCTCTCAGAGAGATCCGTCGCTACCAGAAATCCACCGAGCTGCTCATCCGCAAGCTGCCCTTCCAGCGTCTGGTCCGTGAGATCGCTCAGGACTTCAAGACCGACCTGCGTTTCCAGAGCTCCGCCGTCATGGCTCTGCAGGAGGCTAGCGAGGCTTACCTGGTCGGTCTCTTCGAGGACACCAACCTGTGCGCCATCCACGCGAAGAGGGTCACAATCATGCCCAAAGACATCCAGCTGGCCAGAAGGATCCGCGGAGAGAGAGCTTAAACTATCTGCTCCTTAAACAACATCCACAACGGCTCTTTTAAGAGCCACCTACCTCACACTAAAGAGCTCTATCCTACACAGACTTTTAATAATATTATACATACAAATGTGATGAATTATATTTTGTTTACAATTGTTCTGTTCCTATCCATTTAGTGCTGGACATATAACAAAAACAATATAGTTGGACAAATAAAACAAACAATAAAATATTACTACATCCACATCATTTATC
Organism: Labrus mixtus; assembly: GCF_963584025.1. Taxonomy (NCBI): domain Eukaryota; kingdom Metazoa; phylum Chordata; class Actinopteri; order Labriformes; family Labridae; genus Labrus; species Labrus mixtus. Next base: position 14,967,606 of record NC_083613.1, read on the forward strand.
GATAATCCTGAGTAATATTCCAAGTGCCTGTCCCACAGTCCGATTGGGGTTAAACTGTGACATCAACCAATTTGCATTTGTATTGTGCCAATAATGACCAATGTTATCTACAGACACTTGAGAGAAAGCATTTAATATAGCCTATGTAACTGTTATATACAAAGACCCAACATTAATCTATGATCACTAAACAACATGCTGAGGCTTAATATTAAAAACAATAAAGTATACAAGGCTATCAGATAAATCATGTAAATGATGTAAAACAACAAAATGTAAAATACAGAATTGAAAAGTAGAAAGTAAAGGTCACTCCGAGACAAAGATATCCAGCTGGCCCGGTTTACTATATTGACGGAAAATAAATATAGAGGTCACTTGTGTCATTGTGTTAAAAAAATACCTTTATTTATTTTTTTACTTCATTTTAGATATTGACAATGTTAAAATGGGGTATACTTATAAACAAACACGGCAGGGGTCAACCAAGACAAAAAGTAAAACACAGTGAAGGGTAAAAATCAAACCCAACACAGGTGATTTAGCCAATAGGTGCAGCAAGCATTGAACTTTGACCTTACTTCACTCCACTTCCTGTGGTTATCAGAGCACAATATGTACCGTTAGCAAAGGGGAAAAATTTTATTGTTTTCTAGTCCACTCAATCAAAACCTGGAATCGAGTGTGATGAACCAAATAGGGCTCATACAGGTGATGATGACACTGAGGTGTGTTTACGTATAGGTAGGCTTTTGACGTACATCTGTATCCCATGAGCTGAATATCTAGTCTTGTGTTAACCACAGAATGTTGCAGAGTGGGTACCTGTGTGCGCACACGTGTGTGTCAAGGCCTCCAGCGTTGCAGTAGAAATTCAACTGGTGACCAACATCTTAATTCTCAGAGAACCCTCGCTTAAAAGTTGAGCTACCCCATAGCACCAGCAAAAGAAAAATCCCTGGTGCTGCCACTGTTCAGGGCCTTTGGTGTTGGTGGGATAACTCGGAGCTTGAGGAGGAGCACAGGGCTTTATCGGCCGTTTGGTGTCGACAATGTCTTGTCAGTAGATTGTATTTCTTACTTGACATATATGATGACTGTGCAAACATGTGCCCAATCATTCCTCAAAACATGCAGCCGCACACAGCTAAAAAGGGGCCTGGTGTTTAATTGGGATCATGTTATAGGCCTAATTAAAGTTTTATGGAACATTGTTTAATGTAATTTTACCACAAGATGGCAGCACAGCCTGTACATGCAAAAATTACCATTGGGAATAAATATATTCTGATCCAATGTTAAAAAAAATATATGGTAATGTTGGTGTGGTTCTTGTTTTTCATATTTTTTATACAAATTGTAACACTGTACATCCAAATATTGATACCTGTCTTGATACCTCACAAACTAAAGTGCACCCAAAACTGGGTAATTTATTGATTTTAATTTTTTTAAAATGGCAAGTGAACTCCTTCACTGTGTTAATTGAACAAAATGACAACATTTCTTCTTCTTTATTCTTCTTCTTCTCCACTTCTTCAGCTTCTTTGCTCTTTGTCTATTTGTATTATTGTAACCATGTCATCTTTATGAAATGCAAAACCACTTGAGAAACGTCAGTATTTAGTACAAATTTTTTGTACTTCTGATGTGCAGTGTGGGTGGAGGGGATATTTTCCTTCTCAACACATCACATGCCTCATTTAAATATTACTCAGAGAAAGGTTAAGTCTCAATCTAACATCTTTATTTCTTTATTAGTTAAACACAATTTTCCTTAACATGTGTTACAGGAGTCAGTCTGCAACGGCACTTATAATGTAGAAAACGTTCACTTTATCACTCCACAGGCAAGGATGGCAAAAAATACAAGCTGTCGGTAGGCCTACATCAGCACCACGTGCATTGCACACAATTCATTAGCAACGCAAGCGCAGACTGTTTACTCAAACCACTTCTTTAAAGGGCCCATATTATGCTTTTTCTGGTTTTATATGCTCTTTAGTGTGTTTTCCAAGTGTCCTGTGCATGTTTAGGCACATCTATTTGCAAAAATTCAAAGTCTGCGTAAACGCAGCTTCTCCTACGTCCTCCTGTTAGCTGTAGCATTAGCTACATGTAACGCTCGGTTCTAGCCCCCCTCGAAAAAAAATTGCCAGTGTGACGTCTTGTCAGTGTGATATCACTGATCTAAGCCTATTGGCTCGTTGTGCCAAACCCAGCAGCTCATGTTGTATGCTCGTTAACTTCTGTAGCACGCCCACGATATGCCGTAGCCTGCGGTAGCACAGTAGTGCTAAGGTGCTAATGTTTATGCTACCCTCAGACAGAGCCAGTGGCTGCATTCCCAATATGGTAAAAGCGGCGGGACATTTCCGAGAACCGTGCTGAGCGACTGACCAATTACGGCAGAGCTGACAGGCCGACCAATTAGATCAGACTTGGCACACATGGGGACTCTGAACGTGGGCACTTCAGAGCTTTAGAGAGAGAGTCAGAAGCGAGCAGGTGCATGGAGCGGCAGTACATGAAAACAGACACTTTTTTCAAACTGAGGATGAACTTTGAAGTACATCAGCCGTGCTTAATTCAATTTTTTATACAAAAATCAGATTAAGAAGCATCTACATGCCTGAGTTGAAAGAAAAAACATGTTTGTTGGGTTCCTATCCCATAATCACAAAATAATGTAAGGGTTCGGCAGTTAACTCAACTTTGACGCTAGTCAGTTTGATATCCAAAAGGTTGTTTTTAGCAGTGGAAAAGTAAACACAATCACAGAGGAATATTTATGTTCAAAAAACAAGTGAGGACCAACGTGAAACTGCACTGTATCACAACAAAGAGGGTTATTTTATAGAACAGCTGCAGTGACGAAATGAAAACATGTCAAACGCATTTTCAAGACTAACATATTTGACAGATATAAAATGTAATAATAAATCAAGACCTTATTCTTTGTTATGTCACAAAAGAGCAGGTCGAATACCATATTTGGTATATTATCTACAAAGACCCAACATTAATCCATCATGAGCACTAAACAACATTTAGCAAAGTTACAATGGCAAGAAAAAACTTCCTTTAAGAAGCAGAAACCTGAAACAGAACCAGACTCATGTCACAAGTTTTTTTTTTATCAGTCACCAAATTACAAGTAAACATTTTTTTGTAATTGAAAAATCTTAAATGTACTCTAACATTTCAGAGGTATAAACGAAACATAAAAATGTGATGAACTGCCACAAAATTATCGAAAGCCCCCTTCTATCTAGACAAAAATCTCTTAAAGCAAAAATAAATACAAAAAAATAAATACTGTACTACTTTTTTACGACCTTTTTGACCTTTTATAGGAAACATTATAAATCACTCACATTAAGTTTAAAAACTAAAGCTTTAACGGAAACCCTTTTCACACATACGGAAATCTCCTGAAAAACTCTGGAGATTTGGCTACCCGGAGGGGCTTTAGGCTATGTGTGAACGCAAACAGCTGCATTTTTCGCGTGGACTTTACCTGGAGTTTCTCCGGCCAGACCCCTAGTATTTTATCTGCAGAAAATCATGATGTCTGAACGCGGCAGCATATACTCCGGAGATTTCAATTCGAGCCAATGGGACCCAAGTGACGTTTATATACAGTGACTGCCTAAAGTGTCTGCACGCGACCACTACGATCTCCGTGCACGTAATTAAATGGCTGCATTATGTTTTCTGTCAGTATGTTGTTCTCCTCTCTTTTGTGGATGTTGTCATTCCATTGGACTACACTTAGCATTGATATAAAGGCAAACATTTTCATTATAACGTTGTGTAGCGGACTCTGTTGCTTCGGCCACTACTTCCGCGTTGTTTATTTCCGTCACATCTTACCTCAGGAAATCCCCCGACCCCCCTCCTCTCTGATTGGGAAAGTCCCCCGCTGTGAGGAGCACATGTGAACGGCTAGGTCGGGAGAATCTCCGGAGAAGTCCTCCTGCAATTATCTAGATATTATCTGGCGTGCATATGTGAAAACGGCTATTCCCTTATGAAAAAGGATAAGTGGCCATCAGTGAGGGACGAACCCCCTCACCCTGTAGCACCCTCATCCCAACACTAATGCTCTGGCCTTGGTTAACTCATGAACCGATGTGCGTTCTTTTACACAACAGAAGTTCTAACGGATAAATAAAGTTATTGGACTTTGAAAGAGCATTGCCACCTTCAACAGACACAGACTCCCATTATGCCAGCTAGTATCAAAATATTGAGTTCACAATACACTTTCATCTTGATTTTTAAAGATTTCCAAATTTTATGAAGACATGAGATTGAAGCCAATTCATGTATAAAAATCATTATTTCAATAAAAAGCAAAATATCCATATTACTTAGTTTCTTTACATTAAATACTTTTTTAATTTGTAAAGCTTTAAGAGAAGGGGCGACTGAAAGTAAAACAAAAGAAGGCAAAAGCAGATAACATCTTCTACTGGTTAAATTAATTTTTAATTGTAATAAGAGGTGTCATTATAAATCCTTAACACTGACATTAATGACCACCACATCCCAAAAAAACGATTTTAAATCTAATGAGTTAAATTACTCTGTTGGAGACAGTTGATATTTCATATAAAGGTGCTGCCATAATAACTCAAATAGATATCTTAAAGCATATTAAGACTTAAAAGATGGACATTTAGTTTTTCTAATATAATTGAAAGTTAGCTCAACTTTTCATTGGACTTCTGACTTGAAGTAACGGCCTGTTGTCTGTATTGTTGAGTCTCCTGTCTCTCATGTTCCTCTCATGGCTCCCATCTGCTGACAAGCTATATGGAGACTCTGTCATGATTTGGTCTGTTTAGAAGGGCGAACAAAAACTTACTTCAAAAATCACAAAGGTAAAGACCACAAGGAGTCACGAGGAGACACAGGTAACAACAACGACACTCAACATACAACATCTAAACTCTGATTAACAAAACTAAACAGACCATATCATGACAGACTCTGAGTTCTAGCAGAACTTGGTACCTGCCCACAGAGTCCAAAATTTTTTGTTCGTCGTTCGTGAACGATTCGTTCAAAACGGACGAATCATCTGGGTGAACGAACTGAACTGAATCACTTACTGAAAAGAATCGTTCATTTCTCAACTTCAGTTGCGCTCTCCCGTCTCGTGTCTCTCTCTCTAAACCGCGAGAGTCGCTCAAAGCCCGCCCTCCCTCTCCCTTTCATGTCAGTGATACGTACTGACTGAACCAACAGGACGGAGTCGGTCGGGAGCCCTGTGTCGCTCAAGCCCGCCCACCCATCTCCCTCTCATGTCTCGAAAATTGAGGAAGTAGAAAATATATTATTTAACATTTAGGTGTCGTGAAAATGTATGTGCTTTTTATAGCTGCTGTCAGTTTGCAAACGACTTTTATATCCAACTCAATTTCACTCAGCTGACTCATCCACTAACAATCGTGTTTCAGTCAGGACAGTGTGTGTGTGACTGAGACTGGTAACTCGCAGTCTCGCTCGTTCACGTTCAGTCAATGATTCGTTCACTGAAAGTATTGACTGAAGCTCCGACACGAATCACTCACTGACTGACTGAGAGGAAGAGAGAGTCTCAGAGCTCCCGTTCAGTTCGTTCAGTGAACGAATCACTGACTGGCTGAGAGGGAGAGAGAGACTCAGAGCTCCCGTTCAGTTCGTTCAGTGAACAAATCACTGACTGACTGAGAGGGAGAGAGAGTCTCAGAGCTCCCGTTCAGTTCGTTCAGTGAACGAATCACTGACTGACTGAGAGGGAGAGAGAGTCTCAGAGCTCCCGTTCAGTTCGTTCAGTGAACGAATCACTGACTGACTGAGAAGAAGGGGAGAGAGACTCAGAGCTCCCGTTCAGTTCGTTCAGTGAACGAATCACTGACTGACTGAGAGGAAGAGAGAGACTCATAAAGTAGCCTAAGCCCATTATTATTTTTTTAAATATTATTATTTTTTATCATTTTTTTGCCTTGCGTATATAATTTAAAATATAACTGTTCTGGCATAGGATATATTTGTTGCCATGCATATTTTCTGCTGACATGTAGCCTATATTAATTTAAATTAATTGTCATTCATAATGTTTGCAAACTGAAAGCTGCTTTAACAGGCACATACTTTTTCGCGACACCCAGCCTAATTGTTATTAAAATATTTAGTGCCGTGTTTCCTCAACTTCGAGAGAATTGAGACCCAGGGCTCTTGTTCATTGTACTAGTACGTCGTTCAGTGAACGAGTCATTGACTGACTGATGCTCAGTGATTGATTCGTTCACTGAACGGGAGCTCTGAGTCACTCTCTTCCTCTCAGTCAGTCAGTTAGTGATTCGTGTACTGAACGTACTGTTCTGGTCGGGGAAAATAAATGTGATTGTTTTAGCAGCTTTCAGTTTGCAAACTGTAGCTTTATCCAACTAAATTCTCAGCTCATTGGCTTATTATTCACCACCAGCTGTTCTCAGTACGATCGCGAGCAGAACTAAACGTTCGGCCATGTTTCAGCTTATTCAATTCTGATTTACAGACAGAGCTGCAGAGAAGTACTGAACGAATCACTTTACTGATTCAGTACACTGAAAATAACTGCTTTTCCCATCACTATTTAGACCATCTACTTAGTTTAAATGTGCACATCATTATAGTACCTCAAAATGGTAATATAGTAAGCTACGACAAAACATAGTAATAGAGAGCTGCTCTTATCGGATGCTGTGGGGGCCCTTAAAAGGGCCTTGGGTTTTCAGAGATGAATCCGTACAGGGTGCGTCCCTGTCTCTTCAGAGCGTACACCACATCCATGGCGCTGACGGTCTTCCTCTTGACGTGCTCGGTGTAGGTGACGGCGTCACGGATCACGTTCTCCAGGAACACCTTCAACACACCGCGGGTCTCCTCATAGATCAGATCGGAGATACGCTTCACACCACCACGGCGAGCCAGATGGCGGATAGCGGGCTTGGTGATTCCCTGGATGTTAGCACGGAGGACTTTACGGTGACGCTTAGCGCCTCCTTTACCGAGTCCTTTACCTCCCTTTCCTCTTCCTGACATGGTTATGAATTGATTTTTAAAAGTCGAATACCATTTGCTAAGGCTAAGGCTAAATCATCAGGATCCTGGTGGGATAGTTCAGGGCTTCTGCCCTTTTCTATCCATAGGGTGGGGGGGTTCAGTTATGTCAGCTGAGGGGGCAGGAGGCAGAGGACTTAAGGTTTACAGGGCACATGCAGACCAAGGCACCAAAATTAAACGAAAAATAAATAAAAGAAAACAGTCAAACAAAAAGGAAATGTGCGTTTGTGTCTATGTAAAATGTATATTGTCAATTTGTCTTTGTGTGTGCATGATGTGTGATAAATGTTCAGGCAGCATCGGCTGGGAGGAAACTACTGGGTTATGGAGGGTTGAGTTGCTGGGGTTTCTTTGGTCAGTTGCAGGATAAATGACAGGATGGTGTTGACTGTTTGTTGTGCTTCCATGATGGTTTTCCGGAGGGCAGGGTTGTTTCTGGCAGATGATAGATACTTGAGGGCTATTGCTTGGTGTCTTTGTGTAATGGTTTGTATGCCAGATATGGAATGGATGTAGTGGTTGTTGATGTAGAATGGAAGTCTATGGGCCAGTTTCAGTGCTTTGTTTTGTATAATCTGCAGGCGTTGGAGTTGATGGTTGGAGATGGTGATCCAGGCTGGGGCGGAGTATTCAAACAGTGGACGAATGTATGAAAGATAGACTTTGATAACTGTGGAGGGTGATGCGCCATGCTTTCTGCAGAGGGCTTTGAGATGGTTCAGTCTGCTGTTGGCTTTTTGTTCCAGGTTTTGATGTGTTTGGTCCAGCTCATGTTGCTTTGAAATGTTATGCCAAGAAATGTTGCGTCCTTACTGATTTTGATTTTCTGGTTGTGTAATGTGAGGTTGATGTGATGGACCTGCAGGTTTTGGTTTTTGGTGAAGATGACACATTGTGTTTTGATGGGGTTGAGGGTGATTCTCCAGAGGTTTGACCATTCTTCTATTTCTGTGATGCATTGTTAAAGTTTTGAAGCGGCAAGCTGTGGGGATTTAGATGTGGACCAGTAACAAAGATCATCTGCAAACTGTGAAACTTTGGCTATGGTGACTGGGGGGTAGTAGATGTCGGGGATGTATAAGAGAAAAAGGAGGGGACTGAGAACAGAACCTTGGGGAACTCCTGCTTTGGGGGTGGAGATGGAGGTGGAACTTTAACTTTGATATGTCGATTGTTGAGGAAGCTTGAGATGATGGATTGGGTGGGTTTTGGTAGTCTGAGGTTATTGTCTATTAATCTGTAGATGAGTCCATTATGCCATAGTTTGTCAAAAGCTTTTTCAATGTCAAAGAATATTGAGATGGTAATTTGTTTTTTATTGAAATTTCTGTTTATGTCTTCTGAGAGTCTGAGGATGTTGTCTGTGGTGGTTCTGCCTTTCCTGAAGCCGGCTTGGTGTATTGCGATGAGTCCTAGTGATTCGATATGGTTGGTGAGACGGGAGGTGAGTATTCTTTCAAAGAGTTTTCCGATGTGGCTGAGGAGGCTGATGGGGCGGTAGCTTGTGGGGTTGTGAGGGTCTTTGCCAGGTTTATGGATCATTGTAACAATTGCTGTTTTCCAGGGTGAGGGAAAGTGTCCAGTGGTGAGGCAGGTGGTGAAGAGCTGTCCAAGGTACTGAAGGTAGGTAACTGGGGCTTGTTTAATTAGTATGGTGTCAATTTTGTCTTCTCCGGGTGCTTTGTTTTTCATTTTCTTCAGGTGCTGTTGTAATTCTTGGGTTGTGACTGGGTTTGTGAGGGGATGGTGCTCAACAGTGGGATTATCTGTGTTGGTTTGTTTTGTATCATATTTTAATATTTCGCTGTCAACAAGGTTTTTCCAGGTGCTGTCAAAGTTTGGCGTATGAGTGTACGTTTTCCAGGTGGTTTCGGAAGAGTGTGGCCTTTTCTTTATTGTCGTTGATGATAGTGCCTGCGGATTTGAGAGGTGGTGTGTTGTGGTTGTTTGCTGTATTTCTGTTTATGCTCTTGATTTTTTGCCAAAATGTCCGGGGGTTTGTGTCTCCGTCTAGTTGTCTGTAAAATTTGTTCCAAGTTTTCTGTCGGTGGAGGGCCAGTTGTGTTTTTATGGTCCTTTGTAGTCTGTTTATTTCTGTTTTGGTGAGGGGTGATCTGGACCTGATGAATTCTCTGCACAGCCTTCTTCTGTGTCTAATGAGATGGAAGAGATGTGGTGGTTATGACTGTGTTGGGGTTTTGGCAGATTTTGTGGGTATGGTTTCTTCTTTCGCTTGGGTGAGTAGGTGGCTAAGGAGTGCTGCATGTTGATCCAGGTTCTGGGGAGCGGGAATTGGGGTGATGAGCTAGAGTTTTTCTTCTATGAATGATCTATAGGTATCCCAGTTTGCTGCTCTGTAGTTGTAGTTTGTCTTTGTCATTGATTGACAGTTGAAGGAGAAGGTGGTGAGAACTGGTAGGTGGCAAAAATGCCACAAGATGCCCAACAATATATATATTGTCAGAGGACCTAAAAGAAGACATGTCGCATATCTTTCTTCTCTCCTGCCTTTAGTTAACTCAGTCTTTAGAGCATGAGCGCCCCCCACTGACAAACAGTAATATCCTAATTAATTCATGGAGAGGCACAATAGCAATGAAATATTAAAACAAATAAAATACATTTTATATATGGAAAAACTTGGAAATTCAATGCTTTTTGTATATTTCATATACCCCTATCCAAATATAGGCTTACTAAATGTAATCCCTGAACTTTGAAATAAAAGCTAAAATAATTTTCTAAAGATCTGTACTGATGCACATTGAAGTGAAAGACTTACAAGACAGCAGACTGTCTCTTTGTTACTGACACCAGCGACTCCAGGCTGCTCTTTATTTAATAATTCACATTGATACGTGTGTAATTGAAAGTTACTGCAGATTCTTTGAGTAGGAAAAGTCCTCTGCTGTCGAGTTGTCACTACCCACACTGCATCAAATAGACGATTTAGCAATGTAGCGACACTCAGAATAACAGGAAGACCTCTTGAGCAGAAGCAGAATAGGGGCGGCTGTGGATCAGTTGGTCAGTAGCTTGTTTCACAACTGGAAGGTTGGGGGTTCAATCCCCAGTACAGCTCCTGCAGCAACATGTCCCACTTAACCCTGAATTGCTCCAACTGCTTTGTCAGCAGGGTACAAATGTGTATGAGGGATTAGTTACTTCTGATGGTCACTTTACATAGCAACCTCTGCCATCTGTGTGTGAATGTGTAGGTGTGAAATATGGTGAAAACAAGCTCAAGAGAATGAGATAGGGAGACATACACAAGAAAAAATGAACAACAGCTATGAAAACTCATAAGGGAAAAATTAAACAATTTTATTACTTAAAGGCTACATAAACATTTATTGTTTAAACATTTATAGGCCTATAAAGATGTCTTGTTTTTTATGGCTGAAAGTGACACAGCTTTTCTTTTTATCTGCGTGAATCACTAAGTACAGTTGTTGTCAACATCACACAATAAAATGAGTTATTACATGCAGTACCAAACATTTCATTTATATGATGAAATGCCCATGTGGTGTCGCCTTTATTGGAGAGACTCAGCGTTGTCTAAACATTTGCATTGCTGAACACAGAAGAAGCATAAAATAGTAGAAACCAAAGAAAGATGGACGCTCTAACCTCCCACGTGCGGTGCTTTATAATGCTTCAGGTGCTCAATTAAAGTAGGAAAAAAAACAGAAGCTGTGTGGATTTGGTCAAAACAGAATAAAACAGATGTTATTGTTCAGGTAAGAGAGGAAATTAAAATACTTCACTATCACTGACTTAAACTGGCCACACACACGAGATGATTTTAGGCCCGATTTTCCGCCTAGAACGATCGGGGGGTGTGGTCATATTCTAGGCTTGTTGTATCCAGTTTGTCCAAAGTGTGTGGTGTCCTGGTCGGACTGCCTCCGGCGGAATACCCATAGCAGCTAATGAGGGCGAGCAGACTTTGAAGAGATTTTGCGTAGTCTGACAACTCTCCTTAAACTAGCACTTCAAATTGTATAAAGCCGCACATAATCCATCTTCTCAGCCAGGATTTAATCAGTAATGTTTTTCTAGTTTTTATTGTTTTTCGCTGCAAAACAAACCACACAGAAGAAAAACAAGCTGACAATGTTGATTGTCTTCCATATTTGTTTTTCTTCCGAAATCACAATTGATCTCATGAGTTTCTAGATCTCATGTCTGTGCAATCGAAACGGCAGGTCGGAGGTCTCCTGGTCTGGCCAACTCGTCTAGTGTGTGCGTTTGGAGGGGTTATTATTAAAAATCTGAGGAAACTGTCTGTGGTCTCCCACATTTTTAAAATCAGTTAAGATTTGTAAATCGTTAGTGTGTGGCCAGCTTTAGTGCAATAATCAGCCTTCACCATGGATTTCAGATATGCACAAGTATAGCTAGAGTTCAGTTTTTTCTCTGTTCCTCTTCAGAGGACTTTCCCCTTCCTTGTGGAAAACTTTCCCATCGCTCCACTCTCTCCACTTCAGACGGACTCCACTCAATCCGTTCTCCTTCAGCCTGTCCTGGAACTGGAAAACACAAAGAGAAACAATTTTTAAACATTCACTCCAATCTGTTTTGTTTATTGGAGGGGAAACAGGACAGAACGACAGTCAAACAAACAAACTAACAAACAATACAAACGCCACAGGAATTCAACCAATTCAAATTTGTGTTAAAAATGCAGACTTGCCTTTTTTAAGATGTCTGCTCTCACAGCAGGATCATTCAGATCCACAGAGGAGTCCTCCGGCTTCATTCTCACCTTTATAAACTGCTTATGAGCTGGTGCACAGAAACAAAGAAGACAAATGTGTCATGGATGTATTGTTTTTCTGCTTTCATACTTGCACAAAACTACTGAAAACTAGAGGTTAGCTGCATGTGTGAATGTATAAAGACATGAGAGAGCAGGAGCGGGTGATGACTTGTATCCTGAGACTGATGCACAACTCATATAAATGAATATTGACTTCTCACATAGTTAGGTATAGGCTAGTATAATAGTAGTTTTGTTTATACGTTATGCTTTTTCTCTCTTAAATCAAAGCACATGTTAAACACTTACCACTGTTGTAGCACACAAATGGGAATCGCTTTTCACAGGACACTGGCCTCCATTTTCCTGATAATTGCAAATCCACAGCGCCACATATCACACTCATGGAGGCTAAAGGGTTTGAACCTCCATCCCAGAACCGGAACGACGAGCCACTCCCATCAGACCAGTAGCTGTCAGGATCTCTGTACAGACCAATCCATGCCCAATCCTTAGTCAATACCCACTTTCTTGGCCGCAGGTTGTGGATCTTCTGGTTCTCTGCGTCGTTTCTCACAGTTGCTAGGTCTATGAATTTCTCCCTGCAGTACCTCTGAGCATTGGACCAATCCAATCTTTCATTGACATGAACAAATTCAGGATCCTGTTGTGTTCCTGCAATAACAGTTTGAAAGTGTTTAGTCCATATAGTAAACTTCAAGATAAACCTGCCTTAAAACCAAAATATTTCACGTCTCCTCTTACCTCTGTAACAAATGAATTGAATCTTGGAAGAGCATTCATAGTCCCACCATCTTCCATCATCTTCAATATCCACACAGAACTGATTACCATGGAAGTCGGGTTCTTTTTTAGCTTCCCAGTTTCTAAAATCAGCCCCACTGCCATTGTACCCGTCCGACCATTTCCATGTGATTTTACTGTACACGCCGATCCAGGTCAAATAATTTTGATAAAGAGATGGGACTGTGGATATAAGTTGCTCCATTTCTTCCATGTTTTCGACAGTGGCCAGGTCTGTGTATACCTCTCTGCAGTAGGTTTGAGCTTCAGTCCAAGTCATGGGCTTGGCAACATACTGGTACTTAGGGGGAAGGTACAAGGAGACAATCCAGCCTGTGAGAACAAGATAAACCCAAACAGCTGAGATAAGACGTTTTCACATACGCTGTCTTGAGAGTTTCAGTATAGGATAGCCCCTGAAATCCTCCTGATCTGGTTTCTTACATGCACCTCACAGTGGGAGACTGTCCCTGTCGGATGGAAGGGGGACGGGGGGTCTTTAGCAAGACATCACATGAAAAGAACAACGTGGAAGTGGCGCACAAAGAAACAGAGTCCACTAGACAATGCTCTAAGGTGAATATTTTGCCTTTATAACAATGCTATGTGTAGTTTGACAGAATCACAATATCAACAAAAGAGTGGAGAAGAACAAAAATGGAGAACAGAAAAAAATCAGTTTGTTTACATGCTCTGAAATCGTAACAGTCTCATGCATGCAGTCTTGCACCATGCACCGAGTGCGGGGAACAATTAAACGTCACTACCCCCTTCACTCACTCAAGGTGAATTCTCCTGATTATATCTTGCTGCGTTCTCGCATCAGCTCACTCGGAAAATATATCATAAAAAGAAAAGCTATCACAATGTCATTTGAAATCTTATTCTCATATAACCTACTTGTTTCGAGCATCAATGACTGCCCCCTGGTAGGGGTCTGGACAATCGTCTGCCAAACTGCTTAAATTTAGTGGTACTACTAACAAAGTATGTGTATATTTTTTAAATTGATCACAAGTACACCACTTGTGATCAATTTAAAAAATAATACGCAGTCAGAAATCAACAGAGGGAAACTTACTGACCTGAGAAACACAGGACACACAGGAACGTCCTCTCCATGGTGCTCTGAGGATTGATGTGACACTCCAAATAGACAATATCAGTGAAACCATCAGGCAAATTTAGGGAAATTCAAAACCAGCTCCTTTCCTCTGTATCAAAAGTCCACAGTGCTGTTAAGTTCATTATGCAGCTGTAAGTTTAGTTATGGGTGATGTAATGAAAATATGGATGAAGGCCTGACATGTTTGTCCCTTTCATTTGAAAACAACTGTCAATATGCAGTATCGAAAATCTAAAAATGATAGTCCTCCTGACTGAAAACCATTAAGTATGCATAACTGACAAAGTCTGTGCAGCCAGAATATTCTTCCAATCACAAGTTCATTTTAAAACATTTCAACATAAAAGTGATCTCTAAAGCTGGAAATCAGCTGGATGCAAAATGCTGAGAAATGCATCCACCCTTAAACTCTGCAGACTCTACAAAGACAAACGCTTCCAGCTCATTTTAAATTTTTTTTTTTAGTTTTAGTCATAATTGTGCATTAAATTACAAGTGATAGTCTTTGTGAGTGAAAAACAGAGGGATGCATTTCAGCATGACACAAGACTTGTGCTGCAAGACAATATGCATCCACTGTGCTGCATCCACTCAAAAGATTCCTTTCTGGACACAAGACTGTTACCAGCTCATAATCTGGGCCTTTGTTGTTGTTATTAGAATGAAGATTTAATTACAAGTGTGATGGTCTTTTAATCCTATATTAACAAGAGATGCTGCCAGAAAATGAATGCTTTACAGATTCCTTTACTAACATAATCAGTCCATCCCGTTTCATCATCATTAAATAGTGTTTATATTACACCTATCAGTCTATTAACTTACTTACTAATACCACACATCCTTTAACATTACTATATACTTACCATACTGACATGTTGCTAAATATTACTTATTCATTGTTGTCATTGCTCTGTCTGTCTCTATACTTCCTTCTGCATCTCTCTCTATCCCACTCTCCAAGCAAGACAGACTGAGAGCTGGAGCTGGGGCGGGTTTTAATCCTTATGACAAAATCGCACCCACCTGTCAATCATGTCAGTTACCCCAGTACAGTGTGTGCCCATGAGGAAACCTAGTTTTTTGGTACCAGGCTGTAAACTTGTTTCTGCTGTAAAAACAGGCTTTTATGGGTCTCCTCAACAAACTGCAGGATTTTGCACATCTGCATCAGCTTAATTTTTCTTCACCGGAGGTTGATGCTTGGTTTCAATCAATTTTTTACTTGAAAATCCTGGTAAATATTCCAAGGGAATATATGATGTGTGTGTGATCTGAAAACATGCTTTAATCTTCTTTTGCCACAAAACAAACAAATAATTTAAAATGTCTGTCAGCCACAATGAGTCCATTTCTAATGATAGAATATTCAAATAACTCCAAACAAATGTTATATCAATGTTTGTCTTTCACGGAGATGAGCAGGGTCATAAAAACAAACATTTACTGGTTTTTAGATAAGCACAATTTACAAGTTACTTTTCCATTTCTTTTCCATGGATGACATGTTATTGTTTAATGTTTTATGTGTATTTATTTAAAAAAAAAACTTCAAATTACTTTTTTCATACCACAAATGGGTGAATATGTGCAAGATAATACTTAAACCATATAAAATGGAAAAAAACATTGCATATCACTAGACAGGTGCATAGGAGAGCAATGTGTCCATTAAAAACTTGAAGATAAACTCCTGCACACTGTCTAACTTGCAAACAAACATTTATTGGCAACGTTTCGGTACTAGACCTTCATCAGGCAGAAATCATTTAATAAAGCCGTAGCCTATATATTTTTGATTATACACGAATCAGGCTAATACAAGGTTATTATAGCCTATAGGAGCTGTTTACCTCGGCACTCACTGAAGATAAAAATTGTAGCCTACAAACTATTTGCTCTCTACAGCTGAGATTATTCAGTATGTTTAAGAATCAAATTAAGCCGGTTTCCCCCTGCATATAACTGTTTTATTTTATGGATTTACTATGAAAATCAGCTGAAATGTTCACGGTGTCAGTGAGCAGTCTGACCAAACTGCAGCCTAGACCTCAGCCATCATCAGTGTGTTTGCTGCCATCAGAAAAACGTGATTTTATCATAAAGTGATCATCAACAGATGTTTGTTTTCACTCTGAGTCTCTGAACAAACATCCACAGCTGCAGGAAAGAGACTTTTCATGGAGCTCTGATGTGATTTTAATGATTTTAGGAGAGAAATGAGCGTGAAAAGCCGCCGAGCAGAGCCGGTCGGGACGGTGAATGTGTGAGGTTTGGAGGCTCCACAAAGAAAAATGATCGAGCAGCAGAGCTCAACATGACTTCACTATGAAGAGACACAAGTCCCCTATGAGCTCCTTTACTTTCAGCCTTCAGCACGGCTCCTACATTTAGTTAGGACTCTTTTTATCACCGACAGAAAACACAAGTTGACCGATTTTAACACGGCACAGAGAGACGCGGAGTGAGTTGAGTCTCTACGGTTCTCATGGTGTGTTTAAGAGCAGCCTCGAGCGCAGAGACTCCAACAGTTTATCCACTTCCTGTGAGACAGACACTCCGAGAAAACTATGGCAGAAGAAGTACCAGCCCCGGCCAAAGTGGCAAAGAAGAAGGCCCCCAAGCCGAAGAAGACCGGCCCCAGCGTCAGCGAGCTCATCGTGAAAGCTGTGTCCGCATCCAAGGAGCGGAGCGGCGTGTCCGTGGCCGCCATCAAGAAGAACCTGGCTGCCGGAGGCTACGATGTGGAGAAGAACAACAGCCGCGTTAAAGTCGCCATCAAAAGCTTGGTGGTCAAGGGGACTCTGATCCAGGTCAAGGGGATCGGAGCCTCCGGCTCGTTCAAGATGAACAAGAAGGCTGAGGAGAAGACGACCAAGAAACCGGCAGCTAAGAAAGCGGCTCCTAAAGTAGTCAAGAAGACCGTAGCTAAGAAACCTGCGGCCAAGAAGCCCAAGGCATCGCCAGCTAAGAAGCCAGCCGCTAAGAAGTCCCCGAAGAAGGCCAACAAACCCGCAGCTGTCAAGAAATCAGCCAAGAGCCCAAAGAAGGCAGTAAAGAGTACCAAGAAGGTGGTGAAAAAGGCCCCCGCAGCCAAGAAAGCCCCCGCAGCCAAGAAGTCCCCCGCTAAGAAGGTCGCCAAACCCAAAGCCAAGAAGGCAGCACCCAAGAAGAAGTGAGCTATCAATCAACGACCCCACTAAAACGGCTCTTTTAAGAGCCACCCACATCAAACATAAGAGTTAATTTCTACCTTTTTTTTTTTTAATACTTGATAAACGTATTTTTATCTAAATTATTATTATTATTGTTGCTTATGTTCTCTGAAAGCTCTCAAAGGGCATTGCCTGTAGATCACCCAACAGAATAAAACTGATGTTTAATGTCCATGTGAGATAGTGATGGGAAAAGCAGTTCTTTTCAGTGTACTGAATCAGTTCAGTAAAGTGATTCGTGAGCTGAGAATTTAGTTGGATAAAGTTACAGTTCGCAAACTGAAAGCTGCTAAAACAATCATTATCATCATTATTTTCCCCGACCGTTCTGTTCAGTATGTTCAGTTCACTGATTCACGTCGGAGCTCTCGTTCAGTGAACGAACTGAACGAGAGCTCCGCCTCCGAGTCACTCTCTTCCTCTCAGCACGTTCAGTGAACGATTGAATCATTGACTGAACGTGAACGAGCGATACTGCGAGTTACCAGCCTCAGTCACACACACACACACACACACACACACACACACACACACACACACACACACACACACACACACACACACACACACTGTCCTGACTGAAACACGATTGTT
Source organism: Labrus mixtus (assembly GCF_963584025.1). NCBI lineage: Eukaryota > Metazoa > Chordata > Actinopteri > Labriformes > Labridae > Labrus > Labrus mixtus. Next base: position 14,985,208 of record NC_083613.1, read on the forward strand.
AGTGGATGAGTCAGCTGAGTGAAATTGAGTTGGATATAAAAGTCGTTTGTAAACTGACAGCAGCTATAAAAAGCACATACATTTTCGCGACACCTAAATGTTAAATAATATATTTTCTACTTCCTCAATTTTCGAGACATGAGAGGGAGATGGGTGGACGGGCTTGAGCGACACAGGGCTCCCGACCGACTCCGTCCTGTTGGTTCAGTCAGTATGTATCACTGACATGAAAGGGAGAGGGAGGGCGGGCTTTGAGCGACTCTCGCGGTCTAGAGAGAGAGACACGAGACGGGAGAGAGGAGAGCGCAACTGAAGTTGAGAAATGAACGACTCTTTTCAGTAAGTGATTCAGTTCAGTTCATTCACCCAGATGATTCGTTCGTTTTGAACGAATTGTTCACGAACTGCACATCACTAATGTGAGAGATTATGAGAAAGTACTTTATCTTTTGATTAATGGTAAAGACATAATTGGATTGGTTTCAAAAAGAGTGATTAATCAAGTGATTGGAGTTTATTATGGCTGTAAACTGACTAGTACTAGTTTGGTATGCTCATCAGCAAGTACAAATATGTCTGTATTATAGAGATCTGGGTACACCTTTATTCACTTTTAATTAGAATTGCCTTAATTAAAAATCTTATGAGTGCATCGTGGATGGGTGGAAATAAAACACAAATAGCTAGAACAAAAACATTTATTTATTTATTAATATTTGGTGATTTTAAAACAAAAAAAAGGAATATTTAAACAAAAGTTCAGCAACCGAAGACATCTATAATATATTAAATTATTTTTAAATATATAGACGGGATAAATTACTACCTGAGCGCCTTTGTGGCACTCCCTGGTTAGTCTCTGTGAACAGACTTCCTGTGAGCTATAGTTCTGTGGATTTATTTATTTCACAGATGAACAATTATTATCAATAATAATGCTTGTAGTTTTCTCCGAATCATTCACTGACAAGAACATTTTCCTGACTGGGGATGTCAAACACAATGATTTGGCAAACCAGATCCAACAATGTTATTAATGATTTAGTGACTGTTTTTAAAAACATAATGTTACCTCAGGCGGACTAAAACCATACATTCCCTCTGCAATAACCATTCTGAACAAAATCAGATAGACCCCCCTTTTTAGAAACTGTTGTTTTTAAGTCCTCTTTTAATGTACTGCACTTTCTGTTTTTAATGTGTGTTTATTGTTCAAGCCTTGTTAAAGGAGAATTTCTGTCTCTGTTGGGACAGACAATAAAATCTATCTACACACCCGAAAGGACCGGTCCTGTGTAACAAATTTGGTGTTCTTCAGGTGGTAGGAATGGTGTTTTTATTATCCCTTTCTTACCATTTTAGCCTTTAAATAAAAGGTTCATATTTAGAAAATATGTAATGATGATAATGGCAGATGTTCAATTTTAGTGGTTTAAGAAATACAAATAATGTTAGCATCAGTCTTATTTAGAAAGAAGACATAAACAAAAGCAAATAAGCTAGGCTGTGTAAATTCTTTAGTGATCTATTTTGGACAAACTGTATAGATGTAGGCAAGTATTGTTTTAAGATTATGTTTGTACATTTTTTTTTTTTTAATTCATTACCCAGTCCTTTGTATATATAATATTGAAATTAAGTTGGTTCATGTGGGTAGCTGTAACCAAGTTCATAGTTGTATAAACTAATAATCATACTATGGTGAAGTGATGAATTTTACACTTTACACTAACAGGAAATGAGCGCTTTTGTCATAAGGTGTGTGGCCCTTAAAAGGACCTTTTTGTGGCTGATAAATCAGCAGGTTTACTTGGAGCTGGTGTACTTAGTAACGGCCTTGGTGCCCTCAGACACGGCGTGCTTAGCCAGCTCTCCGGGCAGCAGCAGACGGACAGCGGTCTGGATCTCTCTGGAGGTGATGGTGGAGCGCTTGTTGTAGTGAGCCAGACGGGAAGCCTCCCCGGCGATACGCTCGAAGATATCACTCACGAAAGAGTTCATGATGCCCATAGCCTTGGAGGAGATCCCGGTGTCGGGGTGAACCTGCTTCAGGACCTTATACACATAGATGGCATAGCTCTCCTTCCTGGACTTTCTCCTTTTCTTTCCGGTCTTGTTAGCAGACTTGGCGACGGCTTTCTTTGAGCCCTTCTTGGGCGCGGGTTTTGTTATCTCAGGCATTGTTGACTTTACTCTAAGACGAATGTTATGCCAGTGCTCAGGTCGCTCAATATATACGGCCTTGATGCAAAGCAAATGTGCTGTTGCTCGTAAACGATTGGCTAAGATTGGAGGGCGTGAGGCTGAGCAGCAGAGGGGTAAGGCTGAGCCCTACTCAGCAGTATAGCCAATACATGGAGTCTGGGCCCTGTGTTACACTCTGAAAATCAAGGATCAAATCAACACAAAACCTGTTACAGACCAACATAACAGGAGGCTATAGACGTGTTTTATAGACGTACAAACTCTTATTCAGACATAATCAAATCTATTAATCTCTCTTCTCTAACTCACTGACAAATATTAGATTCTCTTTACTGATCACTAAAGTCAACACAATACCTTAAAAATGTGTACACAATATAAACTCTATTTCAGTTTTAATAAATAAAGAACAAAGAATAGATTACTCTCAGTTCTAGTGTGTAACTGATTTGTATAGTTACTTGACGACATTATGGTTTCAGTCAGTTCTTAAGAATTTGTCTTTGAAACCCTTCAGACCTCTACATCTTTCAACCCAATTATTTTACTTTTTTAACATGTCACGGTTTATTACTGAGATTACAACTGGTCACATTGACTTTTGAGACGTATTCCTCTCTTAAAATGTTATAAATGCCAACTTTAAACTCATAATTAAAAGCAGAAAGAGGCAAATCATCTGCTCACTATAAGGTTTTAGAATAAATAATAGATCACTGAAGCTTGCTTTTCTGAATAGTTACTGATCTTTGTAAGAAGAATAATCAAGGCTGATTATCTGATCAATAAGATTATTTTAGAATAGAATAGAATAGAATAGATGTTTATTGCCATTTGCACAGGTACAGAGCAGTACAGGTACATTGGAATTCTTGTGTGTTTCTCCCTGAGTCAGCTTCTACAAAAAAGTTTAAATTATATATAAAACAGAATAGCATTATAAGAAAAAAAAAGAGTAGAAAAGTACAAAAAAATAAAAAAAACAAAAAAGTGAATTAAAATAAACTGTACAGAAGCTATACACTGTATTAAAGCAAAGATATAATACCAAACAAAATAACAAAGGGGAACACTGTACAATGAGATGAAAATATAAATATGTTTTCTTGTCTCTAACTTTCTACATCTCTTATTGCACCTGAGGTTATTGCACACATATTTTTCACATTATATAATTGCACTGCTTTTTGTTTTTAAGGTTAATATTGCACACTTGTATTGCACTGTGAGGTGGTCAACTGTCCATTTAGTCTGTGAGGGGTGAAGTACTTCCTTCCCATCTTAATGTCCTGTGCTACAAGTCTCACAGCAACAGGGAAAAAGCTGTTGTGGTAGCGGGCCTTGTGGGTGGAGATGCTCTCTGGCCTGTGATGTCGCATGTTATAGCCCAAGTTCTTCCACCTGAACCGAGCATGAGCTGGGTGCTGTTTGTCCCTGAGGATGCTCTGTGCTTTTCCCCTGCAGCGCTGTGTGTACAGTGTGTCCATAGAGGGGAGGTTGGAGCCAATGATTCTCTCTGCAGTCTTTATGACCCGTTGAAGCAATTTCCTCTCAGACAGTTTGATGTTTCCGAACCACTCATTGATTCCACTGGTGAGGGTGCTTTCAACGAGTCCTCTGTAGGCTTGGGTGAGGGGCTGATGTTTAAGTCCAGTCTTGATGAAGTAGAGCCGCTGCTGTGCTTTCTTCACTGTTTTAGCAGTGTTTTGGGCCCAGCTCAGGTTTTCCGCGATGTGAAGACCAAGGAACTTGTAGCTGTCAGCCCGCTCCACCACAGTCCCCTTAATGGTGAGAGGCTGCAGAGGGGGGGCTTTCCTCCTGAAGTCCAGAATTAACTCCTTTGTTTTGTCTATGTTCAAAACTAAGTCATTATCCTCTCCATAGACAGTGACTTTGTGGACCAGCTCCCTGTAAGAGGACTCATCCCTCCCTCTGATGAGGCCAAGGATGGTCGTGTCGTCTGCATATTTTATGATGATGCTGTTATTGTCCTGGGGGGAGACGCAGTCATATGTGTACAGTGAGAAAAGTTTTTGGCTGAGGCAGCAGCCCTGGGGGGTTCCTGTGCTGACTGTGAGCTCAGCAGAGACCTTTGTTCCCATCCTCACCACCTGTGGTCTGTCTATAAGGAAGTCTAGGATCCAGTTGCGGGTTGGTGTCGGTACTCTTCCCAGTCAGCTTCATTGGCCGAATGATGTTAAAGGCAGAGCTGTAATCCAAAAAGAGGAGGCGTGCGTATGTGTTGTTAGTGTCCAGATGTTCCAGTGTGGAGTGGAGTGCGAGGGCCACTGATCTGTTGGTGCGGTAAGCAAACTGCAGGGGGTCTACAGTGTCTGGAATCACAGAGTTGGTGGAGTGTAGAACCTGCTTCTCCAGACACTTCATGGCCACCAGAGTGCCACTGGCCTGAAGTCATTCATTGTGGTTGTGTGTGGTTTCTTAGGGACCGGAACTATGACAGATGATTTAAAGGTGCATGGGATGGTTTCCTGCATGAGAGAGGTGTTGAAGATGTCTGTGTACACCTCTGCCAATTGTTCAGCACAGGCTTTTAGGACTCTTGGTGCCACCCCATCAGGGCCTGCAGCCTTGTGGGGGTTCACCTTCTTTAGAGCCCGAAGGACCTGTGTGTGTGTTACTTGTAGTGCGGTCTCCTCTGGGTTATGGGGGGACTTTGTAGGGGTGTCGCTGTTCTGTGTGTCGAATCTGCCATAGAAACTGTTCTGGTTCTGGTGTGTCTGGTAGGGTGGAGTCACAAACTTCGACTCTGTTTGTGTTACTTCTGTAGTTGGAGATGGACTGTATTCCCTGCCACATACTCCTTGTGTTATTGTCCATGTAGCAGCTTTCAAGTTTTTGGGAGTATGTTCTTTTGGTAGCTCTGTTGGACTTTTGTAGCTCGTACCGTGCATGCTTGTACTCCACGGTGTCCCCTGACTTGAAAGCTGCACACCGGCTCCTGATCTTCATGCGTATATCTGCATTGAACCAGGGCTTTTGATTAGGAAACACACGAATGGTCCAGGAGGGAATACAAACGGAGGTGCACAAGTCTATATAGCTGCTTACAGTGTCCGTGTACTCATCAATGTTTGTTGTGGCTTCCTTAAAAATATTCATGTCTGTGGCCTCTAAGCAGCCCTGCAGTTCTGCCAGTGCACTGTCAGTCCACATCTTCACAGTTCTGACTGTGACTGGGTTTGCTTTCAGCTTTGTGGTGTAAGTAGGCTGTAGCAAGACTGCTAGGTGGTCAGACTTTCCAAAGTGAGGTTTGGGGACAGCAGCATAAGCATTTTTGATGTTACTGTAACAGTGATCCAATGTGTTGTTACCCCTGGTGGGGAAGTTAATGAACTGGTGGAGTTTGGGGATACTTTTCTGGAGGTTACAGTGATTGAGGGAGCGGTCACACTGGTCATCCGTACCGTGCCCAAGCACGCTTCAACCCTAAAGTCCAGTTTGCTTGACCAGTGTGACCGCTCCGTATCGTGCTCAGGCACGGTACACTTTGGAGAGGTGTGCTTCGGCACGGTACACTTCATGCACGAGCACAAGCATGCGGGTACACAATGCTGACAGCCTTCATTCTGGAGAAATCCAGAGTTTCATGTCTGTATCTGACTAAAATGACACAATATAAGCCAAGACAAGTAGCTGTCATGTTCTCTGTGTTGTTCTCCAATGTGCGGGCGTCCGCGCTGACTCGCGCCGACTCGGCGTGCCGGCCAGCATGGGAATGGCGCAGCGGGGGGGGGGGGGGCTATACACTGTATTCAGTATAATGCATTGCAGTTCTCTAGGTAGTTAAATGGTCTGCACTTTACGGTAATAAACTCCCCGTCTTCAGTACATAACTGCAATATTACCGTGTTGTTGGTGCTCCAGGACTTTTTGACAAGAATCGCTGTCCCTCCCCCGCGGGTCTTGCCGCAGTCCGCAGCCTTGCGGTCGGCTCTCAAGAGCGTGTAGCCTGCCGGTGTTATGGCTTCATTGGAGTCCTGTCTCCGAGCCACATTTCATAGAAACACAGCACAGAGAAGTCCTGAATGTACCTCTGCGTAGCCATCCTACTGAGAAGGTCGTCCACTTTATTTCCAAGTGACTGGACGTTGGCGAGAAGTATAGCTGGGAGGGTTAGCCTACCCTTGCTAACCAGGTGTTGGAGTCTTCGTTCAGCGCTTCGGGGTCTCGGGGTGCCAGGCAAACCCCTGGCCCTGCATTGTTCCGGCATGAAGGTGTAGCTCCGGGAAGGAGTAGAGCAGTTTGGCGTTAAAATGTCCTTTGTGACTCATCTCACCAAGCTGTATCAGTGTCGCCCGATCATACTTGACACTAGCCCTAACGTACCGCACATTAAACGAAAGAAAAGAAAACAATAACACGAAAACTACGAAAAACTTCACTCGGAGAGCTACGCTATGTCGCCCACAGGGGAGCACCATCTTGGAATCTAATTATCAATTATCTTGGAATCTAATTATCAAGATTAAATTGAAGTCTCATGTTATATTTTATTTGTTTCTAGTCAACCCAAAGACAATAGCAATCAGGAAATACACAATAAAAATCAGAACAGAATAGATAAGGTAATCACATTAAAACAAATGTATACAACTGGAATATAAAGAAGTGAAATTAACTTTACAGGACAATGTTATTATTTTGGTCCATATTAAGAAAGGGGAAAAAACATATATTATTACATCTGTTGACCTCTGCTCAGGGCAAAGAAAAATAATCTTCATGAATGTACACTACACTACCCCTCCTTCATTGCTGGTTATAAATATGTATGTTAGTAGTTGACGTTGTGATCTTTTTAACTGATGTGAATTCAACATCTGCAGTCCAATTTATGATCCTCAGCTGCAGCTTTCAAACCAGGTCAAATGTTTCCTTTACAGCACAGTTTGTCACACCAGGTGGCATGCAGGCTTAATTTCTGGATGTGGGTTGAATTGTTTTGTTTCATAATTGGGAGTATTAGGCTAATAGGGTTGACTAAGGAGGATCCCCTTGACCTGAAAGATACGGCACAGTTCTCTGTGAAATGTAGAGAACAGCTAATTGAACTCAACTTTCCTGCATTAAACACACATAATGAGAAACAGGAGTGAACCCATCACAGAGAAAATGACCAATTTATATCTCAACATTTCTATCTTCTTTAGCTCAAATGCTCTGTAGTCATTTACATTCATCTAGAACTGTTATGAGGAGCTGGCTGCTGAGAGCTAACAAGAGACAAACTTAATATTTGATGAACCTGAATGGATGACAGAAGCAGCTAGAGGCAGATTATCTCGTCACTTCAAGCTTTTAACAAACTGAGAACATGGAAGCTCACTTTTCTTGACAATGACTGGTTTCGATCTTTGTTATATGCATGATGATCAAACAGATTAAGATTAAAGATTATTTGCCGCGTTTCTGATTTCTGTCAATGCTGTTGACTTTAAATTAAAGCTTTGCCATGTCAACTCTGAGTAGATGTCAGAGTGAACATCATTTGATATGCTGACAGAACCTTAGTGAAGTCATTTTTTCAGAGGAGATAGGAGAGTCTCCATGCTCTTTTGTACATAGCTAATTCCTTTGATAAACTGAACTGTATACATTTAATTTTCATTAACATGCAGCCTATTAGGAAGGCATAGCTGTTTTGCCTTCACTTGTTTTTCAACTATTGCTTAATCTATTTTATGTAGATTAAATATACAAACCCCAAAAAGGGCATAATATGACCTCTTCTAATTTTTTTAGATGCATCTGTATGTTTTAAATTATATCAGAATATAGAAATCTAGTGTGCTTTTTGTAAAACATACATAAATTATTAATATGAATCCTTTAAGTTCAATACATCATAAAGGCCTTCCACAGTAGGTCTAAGAGTTTATTGTATTCAACGTCATTAATGCATCTTGGTTAGCAGTGACTTAATGTATTCAATAAAAATATCAGTGTTTTCCATACATTTTATTTCATACTCAAATTTAGGAGTTGTGATTTCAGTTTGGAAAATTGGAATGTAGTAACAACAGCACAAATGCGTTGATGCGACGAAGAAGATCAGTGAAATGTAACTGTTAAAGTTGGTGAAGTAAGGTGAAATATGTGAATTCATTAAAAGTATGTTAACATTCACAAAATATATTTTGCCCCCCAGGTGATGACGATTATGACATTGACATCTAGAACCGCCACTGTTCATGTGCATTTCACAACTCGGAAACTCGTTTTTCTCCGATGTGTCCGACACTATTTGAATGCACCATCGCTCCCCCGGGCGGGGCTGAGCGCTGTGCCAGCTCGAGGAGCAGCCAGTCACCAATCAGAGGCCAGAGCTCTGAAGCAGCGTCACAGTTTCACATCCGCTCCTCCGCTTTAAGAGCAGCTCGTCTCCGCTGGTTTCATTACACTTTTTCTTCCACTCACAGAAAGAAGAGAAGATGGCAAGAACCAAGCAGACCGCTCGTAAGTCCACCGGAGGCAAAGCCCCCAGGAAGCAGCTGGCCACCAAGGCTGCCCGTAAGAGCGCCCCGGCCACCGGCGGCGTGAAGAAACCTCATCGTTACAGGCCCGGTACCGTGGCTCTCAGAGAGATCCGTCGCTACCAGAAATCCACCGAGCTGCTCATCCGCAAGCTGCCCTTCCAGCGTCTGGTCCGTGAGATCGCTCAGGACTTCAAGACCGACCTGCGTTTCCAGAGCTCCGCCGTCATGGCTCTGCAGGAGGCTAGTGAGGCTTACCTGGTCGGTCTCTTCGAGGACACCAACCTGTGCGCCATCCACGCCAAGAGGGTCACAATCATGCCCAAAGACATCCAGCTGGCCAGAAGGATCCGCGGAGAGAGAGCTTAAACTATCTGCTCCTTAAACAACATCCACAACGGCTCTTTTAAGAGCCACTTATCTCACACTAAAGAGATTTACCTTACACTTTCAATATTGAGGCATGTAGGAAAAGTATAAGCCTACATAATCGTGTCTCAAACAATATTCATCTGTGATCATTAAATGTTTCGCATTGCACTGTTTTTGATCAACACAGATCCATTACTGGAATGACTCACTTTGTGGTGGGAAGTCACATTTTCTAAATCAAAATATTCTCTAGAACCGCTACCCGATCTTGAGATAATCAGTCTAACAATAAAGCTTTAGAGATGGGGGAAGTCTACTGATGCTACAATGCGACCGCTACCATCAGTGTGTGACGTGCAGAGTAAAAGCGCTTTGAGTAGTCGGAAGACATTGACCATTATTCAACAGATGTCTGGATGAGTCATTAACAAGTCCTTTTTCATTTTTTGGAAGTGGGATAACATGGAAGAAGTTTGAAACAGTTCATGATTAAGTATCAAGGATAAGGTTAAATCTTTTTCCCACTGCACATTTTTTCTTCCCTGTAGTGGGTCAGTGTCTTATGTAACAGATCTCACCTTCTCGTTATTTCATGAAAATGAACGAGGGGCCACAGGATGTTCAGTGTAACTTTAGAACATTATTACACCTTTAGGCGTTGAACTTCTGTTCGGGAGAGGTTCAATGGCCTGAAAGGGAAGCTGTGGATGTAACATTCAAGCCATTTGGCCTGGACACAAAGGGTTATCAGTGTTGTGAACATGACTCAACTAATCAACAACAGGAGCTGAATTAATGTTTTGGCCTTTCTTAATGGTGAAATTTGCAGTTTTATTTTTTCATTTTTTTTATTTGCATCAACAAATTCACTTTTAATCAGATTTTCTACATCAAAATACAGGGTTGCTTTATGTAAGGAAAGGAAAACAATTCAAACAATAAATGAGAAAACTTTGTGATAAGACAAAGAGAACATAATCTTCTCTGCATGTTTACGGTTGTGTTGAACTTGGTGAAGTTAAAAGCCGATAAGCTACTATGTTTTACCTATAAGGACATTTTTGTAAAATTGATCAGCATCGCTTCCTGTTTGTTTGCTCCTGAAATGAGGACTCAAATTAAGATGTTTTGGTATACTGAAGTCCTAAGATTTCTTTTTTTTGACATGATGACGAGTTATTATTTTATTTATTTTCTCGATATTTCAAGACATTAACGCGTTATAGGAAACCCTACATTGTTATGCTGGGATAAATCAATAGGCCTACATGAGTCAATATCATGAGAAGCAACAGAAATGTAGGCCTACTCTTTATTAGGCTACAGAAATAAATGAGTGATGTATGGAGTAATGTGTGTCTGTGATATGACCGCTAAGGGTGTCCATGTTTTGTAAATATATTTATCAAATACAGTTGAATTTTTTTAATGTTCTTGTCCTCGCTAATGGTCAGACTTTTGGTTGGGTTTTGTTAACTTTTTCCATGACTCTTTCAGCAAAGACGAGTAACAGACATTTTCTTCCAGGACGATGTGGAGCTCACTCAAGCTGTGTCTGAGTCACTTTATTCTGCCGTCCAGTCGGGGGCGCTAAAGCTAAGAAGAGTTAGTGAATAATTAACTAACAGAAGAAGAACATGCGCCATGTCTTCATTTAGGTCCTCTGATGATATATATATTGATGTGCATTTCCCAGCAGCTGATATTAGATTTTAAATCATCAACTCATAACGATGTCTGGAAGAGGAAAGGGAGGTAAAGGACTCGGTAAAGGAGGCGCCAAGCGTCACCGGAAAGTCCTTCGTGATAACATCCAGGGAATCACCAAGCCCGCTATCCGCCGTCTGGCTCGCCGTGGTGGTGTGAAGCGTATCTCCGGTCTGATCTACGAGGAGACCCGCGGTGTGTTGAAGGTGTTCCTGGAGAACGTGATCCGTGATGCCGTCACCTACACCGAGCACGCCAAGAGGAAGACCGTCACCGCCATGGATGTGGTGTACGCTCTGAAGAGACAGGGACGCACCCTGTACGGATTCGGAGGTTAAACGTTCATCTCTGATAACCCCAAAACCAAAGGCCCTTTTAAGGGCCGCCCACTTTATCAGAAAAGAGTCATCATCCATTAGCAAGTAAACTACTAAACCATTAAGCTTAACTCTATTGTATGTAAGGTTACAAATGTTTATATATCGGGCAGCAATCCTTAAATGTAACATAACAGTTACCCAAACGTTTATATTGGTACATAAATACAGTAGACAGGTTTGTGAAGAGAATCTGTGACTAGTTTTGAGGCTGAATGATAAGTGCACTGATAGAATAAATATATCAGCACATACATTTGTGGAGGTTAACTGGAATGAAGCTCTAGCGTAAATTCAGTAAGGAAGACTACAAAACTGCCTTCACAATTGGGTCTTCATCTTTTTTGCACCCTTATTCTCGTTTCCGCTGTGATTCTTGAGCTGTCATTGGTTAATCCGCTGTCTCGTCAGCGGCACTCACCCAACCAATGGCATGGTGTTCCGCCCTTATTTTCAACCTATCATCGTTCTGCTCCCCTTTTAAATACGATTCTTTCTCTCCCTTAGTCTCGTCATGCTGATGTTTCGTGCGCCCCTCCTCCCCAACACCGTCATCTCGTAGAATCATCATCCATCATTTCTAAAACTGTATGGCTGCATCCTGGCGCTCTCTCGTCTGTGTGCTCTCCTCTCTTAAAAAAAACGTGGCCCTAGTCCTCCGTCTTACTTATACATTCAAGACTAAATAAAAAAAATAAGCAATTTTGCCATTCTATATGTATATGTGCGTTTTGAGTTCTAAACACAATCAGCAGCGTCGGTTCAGCTGTTGAAAATACGGCGCTGTAAAGGCGCGGTCACACTGCTCATCTGTACCGTGCTGTACTCAAGCACGATTGCCCCCCCGCTGCGCCATTCCCACGCTGGCCAGGACTAACCGTACCGCACGATTACCTCCTACATAACGTCGTAATACCAACACATGCACGCTTTATGTTATTATGAAGCGTGCTCAGTTTACAAACAGGCGGATGAGAGAGAGAGAGAAAAATAGACGCGCAGGCGAGTCCGCGGCCGCACATCGGAGAATAACACAGAACATTACAGCTACTTTGTGTCTTATATTGTGTCATGTTAGTCAGATATAGCCATGAAACTCTGGATTTCTCCATAATGGAGGCTGTCAGCGTTGTGTACCCGCGTGCTTGTGCACGTGCATGAAGTGTACCGTGCCGAAGCACACCTCTCCGAAGTGTGCCAAACCGAAGGAAGTGTTGCGTTGAAGCATGCTTGGGCACGGTACAGATTGCCAGTGTGACCGCGCCCTAACTCTGCCCTCTGCGTGACTAATTTGAACGTCTTTTCATTCATACATTCATACATTCATTTGAGCTTCTTGTAAACCTCGGGCGCGTGACTCCATCTTCTTCACCGTCTTCTACACTCTTATCTTCTTTTGGCGCGGTGGTAATGTTTGAATTAATCATAGACTGTAAATATTAATTAATGCGCAAGTTCGTAAACTTCTTCTTCCAGACCGAATGAGACGAGAGCACACAGACTAGAGAGCGCCAGGATGCAGCCATACCCGACTCATGGTTCTCGGAAATGCCACGCCCCTTTTACCATATTGGGAATGCAGCTACTTTTTCTCCGAGGGAAGCAAAAACACCGGTATACAAACAGCAATGGCCGGTTTTCAACTTCACCAACCTGACAACGGAGAGGAGGAACAAACACAACAACCTTTGCCACGGAGGCATGAGCACGACGTTTCAGTGTTGTAGGTATTTATTCTGCAGCCTTTTCAGATGTAATGTGTGTGTATTATATGCTCATCAGGTAGCTTCATTGCATTGTTCAGGTGTAGGCTAAGTGTGGAAACTGCAGCTTAATGCTTACAGAAGCAGACACCGTGTGCTGCAGAATACCATGATAACTTACAACAAGAACATAGCAACAGTAACACACACCTTATGTTTGTATCAAGTCTTTTTATCATAAAAACACTCACTGTTATTGTGTTGAAAAATACGTTAGCCTCTTCCAATTTCACTGACTGGTGCTACCAGCATATTTCCCTAATCCAAAAATATATATCTTACTTGTGGCTTCACAAAGTTTGGCTTGATTACAATATGATTATTGGCCACAAATGTGTTTTGTACAATACATTTTTATTGTATTTACATTAGTACTGTACGTTGTTTATTGCAGCGACTCACCTTGTTCTGCATTGTAAATCACCTCCTTGATGTGATTAAAAATTCAATGAGCAATTGTAAGTATCAAGGACATCATAGACTGCTATAGTTACTTGTACTACAAAAGCCCAGGCGACAATCATGTGTTTCTTGGATCAATGTCTCATGCAATAATGTTTCCTCCTCTGTCATTATTTTCCTTCTTATTGAACACTGTTTCATTTTAATCAGTATTTTCTTCTTTCATCAGGAGAGTGAATCCGCTGCCTGTTCCTTGTACCAAAAACTTCCAGGACTGTTTAAACCCATATACACTTAAAAACATCCACAACATCTTCAAAATTTGATCTCATTATTGATGATTCATCAAATTACTGCCTTGTATTACACTGTTAGCTGAGCATTTTCAGGAAAAATTAGACAAAATATGTTGATAAAGCTGAATAACAAAGAAGTCTCATATATTGTTAGTGACATTAATTAGGTCAATAGGAGTGTATTTGTTATCTCTCAGGCAGTTGGTTAAATAAGCACAACGATATAAACTTATTCTGTTTAGACTTTGTATTTTACGGGATAAAAAAATCTATAATGCATATTTAAGCATTGAGTATGGGTGTCAGAAACACCGGGCCACAACACCTTACGGCCAACTTCCACCAGATGTGTGTTCGGTCCGTCTCTGCTCCGTTCTGACAGCAGAGCTGATAGGTTTTCACTTTATTCAATGTGTGTGAGCTTCCTCTCTCTCCGCTGCGCTGCGTCTCAGCTCCGTCAGTCTGGTGCCCTCTGCTGCAGATACACAAGGCTTCGATATCTACAGGATGTTGAAACATGACGCATCAATGTAGCACAGAAAAGATCGAGCGGGAAGGTTTGTATCGATATTAAATATGTTTGTTTTTCTGTAAATTTATTCAGTTTTCTCATAAAAACAACTCTAAACTGCTCATTTTACTTCCATCCCCGTCTGTCCTCTTTTTCTCCACACATGTGCACAGACACAAACACCGGGAGTACGTCTTGTGTTTCAAAAAGTTCCACGCGATATTCTGTTATTACTCAGAGTGCAGCACAGCATCAGCAGCACGCAGCTGTACATGAATATTATTGAAATGAAGCCATGAGTGGCTTCAGTTTAGACGTGAGCAAGGTGGTGCATTTATAAGAGGGATGAACCTCTCTCTCTCTCTGAAGCTAATGTTATTCTGTTCTCTCTTGGTTTTGCTGCATCTTGCCTCCCCACAGAGAGTGAATCTTTTTAAAACATAGAGCCTAGGCCGAGGGCTCAAGCACAGTTTACAAATCCAAGCAGTGCGGTGTGTAGCGTACACACTGCACGCATGCTCTTTCTCTCTCTCTCTCTCATGCGCGTAGCAGTTTTAGGAATTAAAATATAAATAAAAACAGGTCATGAACAGCAACATGGAGTCATGGTAACTTTCTGTGCATGTTAAGCATCATACTGCATGGAACATGTGGTCATTGATCACACAGACCCCAGTCTGCAGCTCTGCATATAGGAGCTTTCAGATGGGATGTGATGAGTGCTGCTTTTTTTAATGTATAAACATTGAGTGCTAGAAATCATAAATTTTTAGTTTAAAAATCAGATGACCCCGATCTACATACATTTAATTATCACCACGTTTCCAGCAAACAAAGTGTATTTTACAACACATTACAGGAAGGGTCACCTGATAAATTTAATTATTAGTTGTTGTCCAGAAACACCAAAATACTGAAGCAATTTCTAATCAGATATGTCACTATGTTCCTATGTCTTCACAGCTGCCTCCATAAAAAGCAGAAAAATAAAACATCCATCCATAACTTAAGGAGATGTGCATAATTTTTAAATACATTTGTTTTATTTGCTGATTTCTGTTTCAGGCGTGGATCCACAACTCCCCCCAAAATAAATGCAGTACAAGGCCTTGGAGTTCTACAGAAAAAATAGGCGAGCGAGCGTCAGCAACAAAATCCATCTGATTCTATTGTTTCCTATTGGACTGACTGACTGTGTGTCGTTTTTAGGTAGTATCAATGGTAAGTTTATTACCCACATAAATGTAGGTCATCTCATCCTCTTTAATGAGAAACTAGAGAGAATACCGGCACACATGCTAGGCTACAGTACATTGCCAAAGACAGGTGCCGTTTCTCCTCGTAATTAAGCAAATTTTTAGGACAAAATAAGCCTGTTTGTTTTAGTGCTATTTCACAAATGCACTGCACGCAGCAGGCCGATCAGCTGTTTGGTCCGATTCAGGCTTTCCATGTGTAACGGGTGTGCCTGTCCTGCTGAAGTTCTAAACTTCACTGGATGCACATCTGTTACTGGTCGTGATATCTGCGTTGTGTTCTGGTGTTGCGTTGAAAGAAGAAATACTCGGACCACGATCTGCTACTGGTTTCTCATTTATTGTGAACCGTGCTGGCTGCTGCATCTGCACAAGTCAAAAAGAAATACAAAAGTCTCAGTAACATGCAGTCTCTCTCACACACGCGGGTCTCCAGTCCCCTTCTCTCAGTGAGCTTAGCGCGGACTGCTTTTTAATTTATACATGCAAATAATGCATTTTTAACAAAGGTCAAATTCTGTTTTAAACAGCATTAATGTCTTTAAATAAAATGTAACACTAAATGAAATTAAATTATTTCAATGCTAAATGCATTTGCAGCACATGAATTACAACCAGCATAATTATTTATGCAAACAGTGAACATATAAAACACACATAAAATGCACATACCTGCACAAGTCAAAAAGAAATACAAAAGTCTCAGTAACATGCAGTCTCTCTCACACACGCGGGTCTCCAGTCCCCTGTTAGCAGATAAACACAAGGGAAACCCTGTAGCACTTGGAAACATGTGTCTGCTAATAAACTTCAGAAAGTTCATTTACAAGTCTACATTTAAAACACAACTCTTCTGCATGTTCACCAACTTAAAGAGTAACCTCCAATTGCAAACTGCTGCAGTTTACATTGTCTATAACAAGAAATAGTGCTAAACCATGAGCAGAGCAAACTGTCCTTACCTTCTCTCAGTGAGTTTAGCGCGGACTGAGAGAAGCACAACACATGACGTCACGCACACTGCGACCTCTTAAAGTGACAGTACAGGTATTAACAGTTGAACTTCAGTGAGCCACAAAACACACATTAAACATGTTGAAACGAATATTTATTCAATGTTTATCAGGATTTGGTGAAGTTTCAAATAATTTTTTTTTTTTTTTTAACCTGGTTACACATGGGATTTAGAAAATTTCTGCTGTCTCCCTGTTGGCCCACTCAGTCTTGTTATTTGTCCTTGTTCTGGTTTACAGAGGTATCATTTTGTGTTAGGCTGTATGTTTTTATCACTTTTCCTGCAGAAGACCTAACAGCTGATCAGTCTGCAGCATGCAGTGCATCTGTGAAATAGTACTGACAGAAACAGGCTTTTAAGGAAAAGTATAATGTTGTCAATTTTTACTATACATCTACATTCAAGCCAACATTGTTTTTGGATCATTTTGTCCTACAAATTTGCTAAATTATGTGGAGAAACTGCACCTGTCTTTGAGCATGTATAGCCTAGCATATGTGCTGGTATTCTGTCTAGTTTCTCGTTATAGAGTATGAGATGACCAACATTTCTATGGGTAATAAACTTACCATTGATAGTACCTCATAAAACTATGCTAAAATATATACAGTTATATATGTTTATGGACTTCCTGTAGCAGTTTTGATCCACTCTAAAATAAATCATTCTTATATTCCTTTAACAAAGCTTGTCAGTGTTTTTTTTTTAAATACTGTGGAACTGATATGTAAAACAGCTGCTGTATTAGTATTAAGTTACTGTTTCAATTTCATCAGAAATACAGTAATTCTGCCATTATAACAGTGATTGGTTTTTTATTTAGTCATTCAGTCATTGGGATTTTTGAATAATTTCTTTATTTCTCTCTTACATTCTCATATTAATGTAATGTCGGTGAGAGTGCTGTTTTGATCTTTGCATAAAAGAGGATACAAGGCTGAAGTTTGCTGACTACAAGTTGACCAATAATATAATTTCTATCTGTAGGAGGGTAAAATATTTCTTACATTTGTTGCAGACAAATGCTGTAAGAAAACAAACATCCTATCACTCACTTTAATGTTAACAGAGTGCAATACTTTGGTTCCGATGCAATATTTACTCTGCCACATAACTATAAGTAATGCTGTCAAATAAATGAAGTGGAGTGGGCATAGCAAAGTAGCAGACAACTGAAATACTTGAGAAAAGAACAAGTTCCTCAAAATTGTACTTTAGTACAGTACTTAAGAAAATGCACTTCATCAATGTGGGAGGGCCACTTCACATTGAAGTACTACAAAAAAGTAGAATATATATATATAAGAGACCCCTGTTCTACTTAGCCACACAAGTATAGAAGTAAAATATTTTTTTTAAGTTGGCGTGTTCTTAAATCTGAAGTGACTTTCCCACTCTCTACTCCCACCTAATGGTAAAAATATTTTTGCACCATTCTAGCACCAGTGGAAGTGGTGGCCCACATAAAGAAGCAGAAAGATGGGGTCCTCACAAAGATAGAGATACATGTAGGTGTGTGTGTGTGATTCGCTGAGTATTGCTGTGTGTGTGTGAGAGTGAGATAAAATGTGTGTGTTGTTAAATTAGGTGATTTGTGACTGGGACAAGTGGAGAGAAAAAATAAAAAATAAAATAAGAAATAAGTAGAAAAGTGGGCTTTAACTTAACAAGTGCCTTGGTCACCACGTGCTTGTACCTCAGTTAAACATTTTGCTTACGGGTGATATGTTGGACGCTCTTGCCGCAGACTTTGAATTTTTGCAAATAGATGTGCCTAAACATGCACAGGACACTTGGAAAACACACTAAAGAGCATATAAAACCAGAAAAGGCATTATATGACCCCTTTAAAATGACTCTTTTCAGTAAGTGATTCAGTTCAGTTTGTTCACCCATAACATTTGGTCTTTTTGAACGAATCGTTTACGAACGACACATCACTAATTACAATAAAGACCAGCACACAACCTTCCCATTACAGGTGTAAGGATGCTAAAATCCTATTCTGAAGAGAAATGCTCCACACCTTTGTGTCTGCTGGTTCAATTCTACTAAGAGGTGCAGAGACCAGCAGAGAAACGGGGGACATTCACTTAGTATTTTTCAAAATTAGTTTAAAATGAAGGTCCTGAATTGACAATTTTTTTGCGACAGTCAAATGGAAGGCGCTAAGTCAATTAACTAATTGTATTAAAGGAATATGAAACAGAATGCTCTCCATCATGGACAACACCCACCACCCTCTGCACAGCACCTTCACCTGGCAGAGGAGTGTGTTCAGTGGCAGACTGCTGTCACAATCCTGTTCCACAGACAGGCTCAAGAACTCTTCCCCTGGCCATACGTCTGTACAACACCTCACGTTTATGGCAGGGGGAAAGCACACAGTGACTCTTGGACTAAATCTTCCGTTTTCCATTTCCCATCTGCACAGCTGTCCCAAGAGTCAGCCTCTGGTTGGACACTTTAATGCTAACCTCACAATTATTTAAATCGCACCTTCAATGTTTGCACTGACTGTTATTTAATGTCTGTTTATTGATAATTTTCTTCTTTTTAAACATTGCTAAAAATATTTTGACTCATCTAGGGGTATTCTTAAATCTTTTTTCGGGTTAATATATAGGCCTATGTATGGGAGGGGGCGTCGGTTTTGTGGTTAATTTGTAACAGTTTTAAGGTGTAGACTTAAGGTGTAAATTTACACTTTCATTTTGGACGTTTTCTCTCAGATTATATCTGTAAACCAGTTTAGACGAAGGCAGATTACCATAGAAACAGGAAACCATATGTCAGCATGTCAACCAATCACAGGCGAGAGACAACACAGTAGTATTTGCATACAGACTATATAAGAACAGGAGCTCGCTCAGCGTAGGTTGCAGTTCCGCATCATCATGCCTGAACCAGCAAAATCCGCCCCCAAAAAGGGCTCGAAGAAAGCCGTCTCCAAGACCGTTAGCAAGACCGGCAAGAAGAGGAGAAAGACCAGGAAGGAGAGCTATGCCATCTACGTGTACAAGGTCCTGAAGCAGGTTCACCCCGACACCGGGATCTCCTCCAAGGCTATGGGCATCATGAACTCCTTCGTGAGTGATATCTTTGAGCGTATCGCCGGGGAGGCTTCCCGTCTGGCTCACTACAACAAGCGCTCCACCATCACCTCCAGGGAGATCCAGACTGCTGTCCGTCTGCTGCTACCCGGAGAGCTGGCTAAGCACGCCGTGTCTGAGGGCACCAAGGCTGTCACAAAGTACACCAGCTCCAAGTAAACCCGCTTCTCTGCCAAGCAAACCCAACGGCTCTTTTAAGAGCCACCCACTTGGTCTGAAGAGTAAATGTTCCGCTTCAGTGTCGTACTGTAAAACTGTTGCGTTAATATGATGTTACGCAGATAATGATTTTGACTGCGTGTTTGTCACTACCTAGACAATATTCACAGGAGACTCCTTATGATCTATTAGGACCAATTTTTCTGAAACACCTGGATGTATGAACTTGTGAACAA
The DNA here is from genome assembly GCF_963584025.1 of Labrus mixtus. Lineage (NCBI taxonomy): Eukaryota > Metazoa > Chordata > Actinopteri > Labriformes > Labridae > Labrus > Labrus mixtus. The sequence goes on from NC_083613.1 coordinate 15,005,114, forward strand.
AGTTGAGGCTGCATGCAGCATCGAGCTGTCTAAAGACTGGCTGATGGTAGAAATCAAGTGCACTCCTACCAGAGTACAGTCATTAATGTTTGTGTCTGATGCACTGTTTATGTAAGGTGTTTCAAATGAAAGCTGTATCTTGAAAGTCTAAAGAGAATGTGAAGATACTAAATTGATTTTCAAATAAATCAATCTGAACATAACAGTCTGTCTTTGTCATGGAAGCAGGTAACATTTGTTTTTAACCTTTTTTTTGGTGTGTACCAGGATGTAAACATGCTTCCCCAGTAAAAATGGGAGTGGACTGTCGATGAAATTGCATGCTTTAACACAAACTTTCTCATGTATAATTTTAAAAATTAAAACATTTATTACTGTGGATGTCATGTAATTTTCATGATTTCACCAAACTCATCTTCATGTGGATATCCATGAGTCACCTCAATTCAGAAAAATCTGGAATTAATCCAGTAGAAGTCTAAAAATGGACTATGAGCCTGGTGGGATAGCTAAGGGCCCTGAGCTATCCCACCAGGCTCATAGTGATAGGGATAGCTCAGGGCGTGTGCCCTTAGCTATCTGAAGGTTGGGGGTGGCAGGGAACATGCAGACCAATGCACCGAAACACAACCAAAAAATCTACAGTTTATGTATTGTCATTTATCTGTGTGTGTGCATCATGTGACATTGGTCTACTTGGTTATGGAGGGTTACTTTGCTGGTGATCTTGATTCAGTCGCAGGATGTATGACATGGGGGTGTTAAATGTTGTGCTAAATTCTGTTATGGTTTTCTGGAGGACAGGGTAGTTTCTCACAGATAGGTATTTCAGGGTTATGGTTTGGTGTCTTTGATCTCGCTGGTTCAGGAATTCATGCGTCGTTCACAGGCTTTTCAGATGGGAGGGGCGACGTATACGGCCAGTATGTAAATTCACTGTGTCGTCCCACGGCTCTGATTGGTTGAGCTGCTTTATGGGTTTAGAGTGGATCTTTACGGTACATCATGTTTCCATGGCAACATGTCTTGCAGTTTCAAGACTACAGGAGCAAAAGGAAGAAGAGGCGCTGTTGAACAAACTTTTGCAACAAAATGAACAGGCATTTAAAGTAGATTTAAAAAAAAAAAAGACACTTTATTAAACAACTTTGTAAGCCTAGCCTACTTCATGATGAAACAAAGGTCAGACCAGCTGTCTTGTCAATAGTCAGGTTCAGGTTACTTCATTTGTACCCGTAAGTAGATTCATTCGCAGCCAGCAGCCATCTGTTTATAGAAATTGATTTTGGAGCCATGCTTTGTCTCAAACTTTGGTTGTACAGATTTCCAATAATGACTGAGCAAAAAGTAGCCTGCAACAAGAAATACCACCACAATACCATAATAAAAACATATCTCTGTAGGCCAATTTAGACTCATTTCTACATTATGTTCACTACCACAAGCTCAAAGAACTCAGTTGCTTATCTTTGTAGGCTATGTGTTGTGCTTTAGGAGGAGGAAACATACTTTCTTTTTGGAAGTGGTGACTATCTTGGTCACCAGGAAAGAGGATGTGGTCAAAGTCTCAAAGAAACCCTCTGTGCCTCTTTTAAACACACAGTTCATCAGACATAATGTAGATGTCTAAAGGTCACTTGTTTTGCCGGCAAGCTTAGAGCTAAATATTAACAATAGCAATGCAGCAGTTTTAATGGGATAGTATACAGACCGGCATTAAAAGCTTTAGAAACCACCAGATGTCACGTTGAGTTTAAAGCCCCAATGATTCAAAAAGATTCATCAGCACTTCAATTATCAAAGAGGGCACAAACATTGAATGATAAAAGTTGAAACTCCGTCTACTAATTGTCGCATAATGTCAAACATCACACCTTGAATTAATTAAAAACATAAATAACGAAACAGTCAGAATCAAATAATTTAATAGACAATTCAGATGAGTGTTTGTAAAAGGAGCATCATGAGTACCTGCTCACACTCCAAAATGCTGCAGAGGTCAAAGAAATGTCCTTTAGTATATACACCTGCATCATGAGGTGAATTAGACCTCAACACAGGATGTCTTCTTCTCTCACTCGGTACGTTTACACGCACAAGTCTACACATCTGTACATTTCCTATATACTCCACACTTTATGGTTCAAATGTGAGCACGCTATCCCAACTTAAGGTGATATCCGAAGACAGATGGTGTTTTACCTGCTTTTTGTAAAGTGTATCGAGATAACACTTATTATGAATTGACGCTATACAAATAAAGATTGATTGATTGATGGATTGATGAAAAGGTGACATTTGCTGTGTTAAGCATTTATGCTGCAAGACTTTTAGATCAAAGCCTGGCGCAGGAACTGAGGAGCATGCTCAGAATGAATAGTCTAGTTTGGGTCCTAATGAGGTGTTTACATGTAGAGTATCAACCCCCAAAAGCGGGATCTAGGTGTGTTAGTGTAACTTAGAGAAATTTTATTACAATTTCAAAAGTAATACAAAAATACAAAATAAATCATTTTCTTCTAACTGCATGTAATCGTACTGAGTGTCCTTTTTAGATTCAGTCATTGCCAGTGGCCTGTGTCCAGGCCCTGTGTGTCGTCTGCAGCTGATGGAGGACTCAGCAGGTCGATGGTCTGTCCTTCTCGGAGCCTCAGAACTGCCTGTTTCAGTCTCCACCTGCAGGAGGGACAGACAGGTCAGACAGGTCAGACAGGATGTCGGAGAGCTCTGCAAATTCTATTCTTACAATGTCATATTTACATGTACCTTCAAAATAAAGTGTGTCAGATAGAAATTGGAGTCGAGTCTGTTAGAGTACAACATATCCCAAGTCTTCTCATTACCCTCACATTTCTTACCTGCATGGGTTTCTAGAAGTTGTATTGGCAGATCAAATGTATCCCCACATACTGAACTGATGTGGTAACAGTTCATTTTGCATATAGACATGAACCTGATAGATATGGTATGAAAGATTCTTAATTAAGTGCTACAGCTGCTAGTCTCTGGAGATGGCTTAATTGTTCAGATTGTGTCCACAGTGCAGTTTGTTTTGTGTGTGATGGAATTTCTTTAAATACGTGTGGATGAATTGTTGAAGACTTGTTCACAGATTTCATAATGTAAAATACTCATTTTAAAATAACATGAATCTGCAAGCTTGAGTCTTGGGCTGTACCTGACTCAGAATATTCTCTACAGATTTGACACTTATGTTTAAGAATACATTGCACTAAACCCTTAAGAATTCAGAAAGTACTCACCTGTTGGTGTCAGAATCTCTGATTGAAGAAGTGTACAGATAACCTCCGTTTTTGGACCCGGTCACAGGAATCTTTATCTGCAACACAAACCACACCAAAATGTACGTGTACAAGTGCTTGGGCCGATTGTTAAAGGTGAAGACACCATGGTGATGTGGCGCACGAGCTGCAACATTAATCAACATCAAGCTTACAAAAGACGTGTAAATGTGCAGGTGTTTGTTAGAAATGCACTCTGCGGAGCTGCTTAGGAGATTCGTAATGTTAAAAAAATGTTTTTTTAAATGACTTGAAGCACTCTTATTCTCACTCATTTAGAAGCCTTCATATGTGTTTGAGGGGGGTAGAAACTGAAATATTACTAATAACTTAGGGCTGGGGGGCACCGGTAGCCTATTGGTTAGTGCAGGCTCCCCATGTACATAGTCTATAAGTCCTCGAAGCCTGTAGCCAGGGTTCGAATCCGGCCTGTGGCTCCTTTTCCACATATCAATTCCCCACTCTCTCCCCAATATCTGACTCTATTCACTCTCCTGGCTCTCAATAAATGTTTAAAAAGCCCCAAAATAAAAACAAGTATAAAGTGTCCTATAAACCTGATTTTACAGAACTCTTGCAAGGTCAACTGAGCCATCAGGGAGTTTTATAAAAGTGCAGTGTTGTACTTTTCCATCATAGCTGGAGCAGGGAGTCGTGATAGCAGCGTAACTAAAATGCGCATAAAGGTATAAAATAGCTTGTGATACAGCCAGTGTTAATCTCGTCAATTAAATAAATGACGAAAATATTCGTTGACAAAGGTCTTTTTAAATTAGTCAACTATGACGTTAGAGAAGAAACTCTGCTATTTGACGATTTGATAAATAATATAACTTCATCATCTAATTGACGACAATGTGACGAAACGAAAACTACATTTCAAGTGAGGATTGATAAAGAAGCGTTAAACCCCCTCAGCTGTTCTAAAATCATTGTAAACCATAGCAGACTTCATCAAAGGTGTGCGTGTGTGGTGAGTGCAACAATGTGCAGCCTCTCGCCTCTCGCCTGCAGGTCCGTGAAGCCCCGCCCCCTGGAGCTTCTGCTGCATTCATGTGATGTCGGAAACATCGGGAAAAAGAGATTCCGAGTTGTAAAATGCACATGAACACCTCCTGAAGTCGGACCAACAACTCGGAAACTCAGAAAAGAATGAGGTGCCCGACTTCCTGACTTTACGTCAGAATCGTCATCAAATGGGGGTCAAAATATTTTTTGTTAATGTTAACATACTTTTTATTAATTCACGTATTGCACATTAACTCTTTTTTAAATCAAATATGACTTTTAACAGTCACATTTCACTGATCTTCTTTGTAGCATCAACACTTGTTTGTACAACATTCCAACTTTCCGAACTGAAATCACGTGAACACACTGAAGTCGGAAGAACGACTTCCCAACTCGGAAACTTGGACCATCCGAGCAGCACCTGAATGCAGCATAAGTGAGCTTCTAATAATCAAAATAAAAGCTTGCGTCTGATTTTGTTCATTTTCGTCAGGAGACTATAACTATGACTAAATTAGAAAATGGTGTGAACATTAACACTGGATACAGCCCCTCATTAAATACCATCCTGCTGGTGCCATATTGTCGCCGACTTGAAACTCTCCAGTGTCTTTAAGGTTTTTTCAATTGGAACAAACTCTTAACTTTTGTTGGCACAAATTGACATTTTGTCTGCTTTGAAAGAGATCTCTGACATTACTGTAGCTCAGTTACTGAATGGAAAAACACCAAGGTAAAGCTAAAAGTTAACCTGGGATTAATGCAGCAATGATCAAACTCAGACGTCTTAAAAGAAATTACAAGGACAAGGGAGCCAAAAAAAACCCACTTGCAATGAGACACACAGGGACACCAATGAAGGGCTGGTTAATGCTTAAATATAACACACAAATAATACTAAGCTGACTTTATGAACCACAGTACCTGTGAAGCGTGCAGGTCTACTCGGTTATGTCTGTCAGTTAGATGGATGTTGTGGACTTTTAAAGGCGGGGCCCCCAGGCTCTCCATGGCAACCGGACAATCTTCTAATTTCTGTAGAGCCATTTGGTGATAGTCCGACTCACTGAATCTCTCTAATACAAAGTGGACAGAGAAGTACAAAAATTTTAAATTAACATTTATGACAGAGAGCGTTTCAAGTGTTGGTTGAGGAAAAAAACGTGAGCCGACTCGATGTCTCATCAGTAGTGTGGAAACCTGCAGGCAGAACTTTTTCAAACCTTCACACAGAGCTCAGAGCTATGTCTTCAGAACATACGCAAGGTGAAGTCTTTGAGCGATGCATTTTCACACATGCTTGAATGTGCAACAAGTGAGGCTAAATATGTGTCAAAAGCATGAGCTCAAGATTTTTAAAAAGTAAATCAACAAATGAGTTTGACACACTTTGAGAGTTCCTGACTACCCTGAAGTCATCAGAAAGGAGAACTCCGACCTCCATTCAAGAAAAGTTTCACAAGTTTTCTTCTCCTCTTGATGACAGACCTGACAAAGCTTGACTTTTTACTTTTCACAAATCTGCATCATGGTGTTGTTATTTCTGCAAACGTTAAGTTTATTTCATGGCAAAATGCTGCTGAAGTAAGCCTGAGTGAAGCCTTTCTGAAATTTACTATTTACAGTTAAACTGAGGTTCACCAGAAACAGATGAACTTTTGCTGCGACACAAAGACACTAGTTGGTCTCCATCAAAAAAATCTCAACCGGGGGATTTTATTAACCAAGAAATGATGTGTAATTGGTGACGATCCCTGGTGTGAATATTTATTTTTCTTTTGATGTGAACTCCCCTTAGTGATCCTGTACCCAAACTCACTGGAACAACATGAGCGGAATATTTTCTCCACTTTTGGTCTGAAATAAATCCACCTTTTTCCATAGTTAAGTTAATGTCATAACCTTCTAATCTACCCGAATGTCCTTATTTATTTATTTTTTAATTAATGCAGGTTTGTATTCAAACAGGAAGTAAAGTACCCTCAGTCTGAAGTGAGTAAAATAATTCAAAATAAAAGCCTATTAAAAACGTTTTAAATACAAAATAATGAAATTTCAAAGAAGCAATAAATAAAGATTAACTAATGAAATCCATCGATTAAAAATTGTTTGTTTGACAAGCCTTAAAAAGGATGCATACTTATCACTTTGCATTGTCATTTGTATTGGTTCCATGCCGCTGAAATATTACATCAAAAACCGTCATACACTCTACAAGACAAAAAAATCAGAGCAATAAATTCTTTAAGAAGGGAAGAAATTAGTCATTCTTGTCGGTTCAACGGTGAAGTAACGATGGGAAAGTGATATCATGAACCTTAATTTGAATTTACACATCTGGGGATTTTTCTTCTATCTGACAGTTGTTCTTCCTGCATTTGTTTCTGCAGCTGTTGGATTTTAATCTATAGTGGCATCTATGCGTTTAAAGTTTGTCATAATTTTCAACAGTTCGATAGTTTGCTTCGATAGAGTTTGTTAAATATAACGATCCGCTGACAGCAGACTCGGTGGGATTGTTTAACGTGATCTTTAAAGTCAGGGTTAGTAATTCCAGGTAACCTGACAGATACCCTGGGTGTGTTGAACTCGCTTCATAGTATAAGCACCTGTACTCACTCTGCTGAAGGTAGTACATGGTGCCCATCCCTCCTCCGGTCAGCAGGGTGGTGAAGATGGTGAGCTGCTGCAGGTGACTCGTGGAAACCCTCATCTTTGCTTCCTTCCTGCACAGACAGAAACAACTCTTTATAATTTATACAATGTTCTTTTTGACACACTAACAACTCTAGAAGAGTGAATAACAAAGAAAACTCACAACAGGACAATTACAAGTCTGACTGATTGATTGCTTTCCTTCCCCAACACTTGCAGCCTTATGTTGATGCCTCATATTTCTCTTTGCCTGTGGCCTCCAAATTACTAAAAACGCCATTCAGGGGATTCGGCTGAAAGTGTTAACACGGTCACCGTGTAAACCGTAACACCGGTGTTATACCGAAAAATGCATGCCTGTCGAGAATTGCATGCACCTTGCAGGATAATGCAAATTATGGCAGAAACAATTTCTACACTGCTGTATTTAATATGCACCCTTCATTTACTCTACAAACACTTCAGAGTCTAACACTGTTTGCAGGTCATATTTACATTCTAACACTTCCGCGAGGTGCATGCAATTATTGGCAGGGATGCATTTCTCGATATAACACCTGCCTGCATCATTCTGGCTTTAACCAGCCCATATCCACTGCGGTCAAGCCAGCCGCTCCTCGCTTTTACATGGTGAAGTGAGCCGCCCCTAAATTTTAAGTTCCCACGTATTCTGATCTTTATGGTAAATGCTCCGGACTCCAGAGCGAGCAGAGAGAGAGAGCGATGAAGTGAAGTGCTAAATGCCTAGGTCTTACCATAAAACTGACTATGAGATATACGTGTATGAAACGGGAGCAAACAAAATACTGTTCAGGAAATAGCTTCGGAGGTCGGTGAAATTAGTTTGAGAATAATACTGCGAGTCTGCGATAACTTCCGTTTTTCAAAATAAGGTGTTTTCCTGGGAAAAAAATATAAAAATATATGTTCTTCCATAAGTAGACAATGATTCTGATATGGGTGGACTTAGTACTTCCTAGACTACGTGCGCAAGTAATATGAAGTACTTTTACTGTGTACTTTTTGAGAAATCCACTGTCAAAGTCCCTTATAAATCACTATAATGAGTCTTTTTTCTGACTTTGATGTCTTGTAAAAAATAATTCTTCCATAAGTAGAAAATGATTCTGATATAGTTGGACTTACTACGTCCCATAAAAAAGACTCATTATAGTGATTTATAAAGGACTTTGTCAATGGATTTTTCAAAAAGTACACAGTAAAAGTACTTCATATTACTTGTGCACGTAGTCTAGGACGTACTAAGTCCAACCATATCAGAATCATTTTCTACTTATGGAAGATTTTATTTTTGTCTGGAAAAGGAGATTAATAACGGGTCAAAATCGCTCTCTCTGTCTGTTACTCCTGCTCACTCTGCAGTCCGGAGCATTTACCATAAAGATCAGAATACGTGGGCACTTAAAATTTAGGGGCGGCTCACTTCACCATGTAAACTCGAGGAGCGGCTGGCTTGACCGCAGTCCATATCCTCGCTGTGCTCATATTCAGTAACTTCGTGAGGTACACAACTTATAGAAATAGATCGGTCATGTGTTTATAGATATTAATACCTATACGTGGCTTTTTCAAGAATGTCACTCTTTCTGTCGTCCTTCAAATGAGGAGGTAAGAGAGGGCAAAGAGTGACACCATAGCAGCCGTAAGCGTATTAAAAATGTTAAAATGAAAGCGTTAACACCTGTAAACTACGAGAAACAATTAATCTAACACAGATACATTAATACAGAATGAAAGCAAATAATGTCACCTTTCAATCGTCTCTTTTTGCTCCTCAACATGCGCATTCTTCTTCTTCTTCTTTTCTTGTTCTTCTTCTTCTGTGGTTAATTGACGGTTAACAAACAGCTTTGTTCTGCTTTATCGCCACCTCCCGGACAGGAGAGTGTATTACAGTTCATCGCAGTCTTTTTTTAACTCCATGCAGCGAGGTAAATATGCCTACATCGCTTTGTTTTATGGTTTAGATCCTAACAGCTGTTCTTTTTTTGATACACATTAATTTTATTTTGCTTATTAATGCTCTATTTCGGAAGATAAATCCACCAATTTAACTATAAATCACTATTTGCAGTGTTATTGAAAAGGTGAGAAAGTGTGATTTGGTGATAGATTATATCAGATAGATATACTTTTTTGATCATGAGGAACATTCAAATTGATGTGATTGAATTGACGTGAATTCAGAAAGATCACACTAATTACTATTGTAGAAAGTACATTTTCTTGACATAATTATATTCCTTTATGACAACTGCATCTATTTATTTGACTGAAAGTACATTGAGGGATTTTAAACTTACAGAGAGATACTTGTTCTCCTTTTTGTAATGGTTAAGTATGTGTTTAATTTATTTGATATATTAACTGAAGCTTATTTGGAGCTTGGAGTTTCAAAACCATGTACATAGGCTATAAGTCCTCGAAGCCTGTCCTCGAAGTTTCAAAAGTTTGAAATACTATGACAATTTAATATTTACATATTATGGGTCACATTAGGAGTAGTCAAGTGTAAGGCTGAAACAATGAGATTTAGTAAACTAACATGTTTATGGAAAGGTGTCTTAACCAATGATCTTTTTCAAATTATCTTTAAAAAGTTTTGTTTGGATTTCTTTTATTCTTACATAGATTTTTGCTTGTAAAAATTGTAACACCTATTTTACATATCCTTTTTTGTTATTGGCCATATGTCTGCAATCACAATTAAGGCAAAAAAAATGTCACAACATGCTATACTGTCAAGATAAAAATAACATATATATATATCAAATATGAACTAAAAATGGACCAATGCATTACACATTTATTTGGGTATCCTTGTGTTTTTATATCATGACCCTGTTAGGGGCGTCCGTTTGGGTCCATCATTAGTGTTCTTTATTTATCTTCATTTTCTAAATTTCATTTTTGAAATGGCTGAGAGTTGAATTGGATTTAGCTTTCAAATAGTCTGCATGCTATTTGGTGTTAATTAATTAATTAAGAGTTAATAAAAAAAATGATAGAGTTTTATAGGATATTAAAGGGATACTTCACCCGTTGAAACATGACTCTGTATTGACATTGGGTCATATATGTAGTAGAAATGTGAAATACAATTTGAAGTTGGTGCCTTCTTGGCCGAGAAAAGGCAGAAAGTGTCAAACAGTGAGAGCACCGAAACTACCAGTCCGCCCCAGCTCAGGCTCCTCACCACCGCAGACCTTATGTCTCAGCTGTTGAGCTGGCAGCGGCTGCCGCGAGACGGTTGCTACAAGCAGGTCTCGTGTCCAGCATCAGCAGCCTCTCCGCAGCAGCCGTTTCGCTGCTATGTTTATATTTTCACGGATTTATATATATATTGCGGACGTTACATTTAGATTCTGGGAGTGAGTTCCCATCAACTGATCTGTGATTGGTCTGTAGCTTCAGTGGTCGAAAATATGAGGAACTGGCGTTTTAGTTTCACCCCGCTAAACGCAACAGCTTCCAGTGAAGCAAAAATCGTCATTTCGCGTCACTGGAAGCTCCTTTTCAGACTTAGAAATACATTTGAGATTTTCCCGTCTCAGGGGAAAATGAGGGAGGGTTGTACAATCATTCAAAAATACTACCAGGTTTCTAATGATACAAAGCTTAATGCAAATGGATAAAGTATCCCTTTAAGCGCAAATGTATGAACTCATACATTTAGTTTATGTTTAGTGTCAATTAAAAAAAATGTAGGCAAGTGTAGGATAGAGCTCTTTAGTGTGAGGTAGGTGGCTCTTAAAAGAGCCGTTGTGGATGTTGTTTGAGGAGCAGATAGTTTAAGCTCTCTCTCCGCGGATCCTTCTGGCCAGCTGGATGTCTTTGGGCATGATTGTGACCCTCTTGGCGTGGATGGCGCACAGGTTGGTGTCCTCGAAGAGACCGACCAGGTAAGCCTCGCTGGCCTCCTGCAGAGCCATGACGGCGGAGCTCTGGAAACGCAGGTCGGTCTTGAAGTCCTGAGCGATCTCACGTACCAAACGCTGGAAGGGCAGCTTGCGGATGAGCAGCTCGGTGGATTTCTGGTAGCGACGGATCTCTCTGAGAGCCACGGTACCGGGCCTGTAACGATGAGGTTTCTTCACGCCGCCGGTGGCCGGGGCGCTCTTACGGGCAGCCTTGGTGGCCAGCTGCTTCCTGGGGGCTTTGCCTCCGGTGGACTTACGAGCGGTCTGCTTGGTTCTTGCCATCTTCTCTTCTTTCTCTGAGTGGGAGAAAAAGTGTAATGAAACCAGCGGAGACGAGCTGCTCTTAAAGCGGAGGAGCTGATGTGAAACTGTGACGCTGCTTCAGAGCTCTGGCCTCTGATTGGTGACGGGCTGCTCCTCGAGCTGGCACAGCGCTCAGCCCCGCCCGGGGGAGCGATGGTGCATTCAAATAGTGTCGGACACATCGGAGAAAAACGAGTTTCCGAGTTGTGAAATGCACATGAACAGTGGCGGTTCTAGACCACTTTTACTGAGGGGGCCAAACTGGGGCCAGCTGTTTTGTCAGAGGGGAACAAAAATAGACAAAGATGATCAAAAAAATATATATATGCTATTATGCCAAATAATAGCGCACATAATGAAATAACACAACATAAATTACCATGATTTTGTTTCAGTAACACTTTTTAATACTAGATTGTGAGTCCAGTTGTTGAGTCAATACTGTGTTATTAGGGAGGCTCTTCCTTTTGGAGGCGTCGCCACAGGTGGGACCAAGCTTAGTGTTACAGGGGCACTGGCCCCTGTCGGCCCCTGCCTAAACCGCCCATGCACATGAACACCTGTTCAAGGATGTCATAATCGTCATCATCTGGGGGGCAAAATATATTTTGTGAATGTTAACATACTTTTAATGAATTCACATATTTCACCTTACTTCACCAACTTTAACAGTTACATTTCACTGATCTTCTTCGTCGCATCAACACATTTGTGCTGTTGTTACTACATTCCAATTTTCCAAACTGAAATCACAACTCCTAAATTTGAGTATGAAATAAAATGTATGGAAAACACTGATATTTTTATTGAATACATTAAGTCACTGCTAACCAAGATGCATTAATGACGTTGAATACAATAAACTCTTACTGTGGAAACATTGGAACATGCTTTTCTATTTGCCTTTAATAGGTGACCCAGTCCACAGTATCTTGTGGCTCTTGAAAGAACTGCTGCTATTTCTTGTAAATGCTGAGGGAGTGGAGGGTAAGTGGTAAGGTAACCAATGGGATTTCCCAGAACCGAGTGAGCCCAGATAAACATGTGGGAGCAGTCTATAAATAAAGGGCTCATAATAAGTGATTTGAAACCGAAAGGGAAAGAGACTCAGCAGGGGAAACAAGCAAAGTACAGTTCAGAGGGTTTGAACTGAGATGTTGGTTAAATAATGATCATGACAGTTGATGAGTCACAGTTAAGATTAGCAATTAACAGGTCATGAATGCATTTTCAATGTGAAGCTCTTAAGTGTTAAAAGGAATTCTACCCTTTATGATGTATTGGCCTTACAGGATTCACATTAATAAGGAGACGAGCTGCTCTTAAAGCGGAGGAGCTGATGTGAAACTGTGACGCTACTTCAGAGCTCTGGCCTCTGATTGGTGACGGGCTGCTCCTCGAGCTCAGCCCAGCCGGGGGGGAGCGAGCCCCTGCCTCAAATCTCCGCTGCTTATTGGAGAAAAAAAGGTTCAAACTGTCCGCCAAATCTTGAAGTGGTCCGCCCCCTGCTGCCCCACTAGAGGCCTCTTTTCTGATTGGTCCAGTGGAACGACACCGCGCGCTCAGTGGGCTTATAAAGCCGGTTGTAGCCGGTATCGAGCATCATTTCTCTGAGCTTTAACTCAAGAAAGCATATCCGAAAATGAGTGGAAGAGGTAAAACCGGCGGCAAAGCCAGAGCAAAGGCAAAGACCCGCTCCTCCCGGGCTGGACTTCAGTTCCCGGTCGGTCGTGTTCACAGACTGCTCCGTAAAGGAAACTACGCCCAGCGTGTCGGAGCCGGTGCCCCCGTCTATCTGGCGGCCGTGCTGGAGTATCTGACCGCTGAGATCCTGGAGTTGGCCGGCAACGCTGCCCGTGACAACAAGAAGACCCGTATCATCCCCCGTCACCTGCAGCTGGCTGTCCGCAACGACGAGGAGCTCAACAAGCTACTGGGAGGAGTGACCATCGCTCAGGGCGGCGTGCTGCCCAACATCCAGGCTGTCCTGCTGCCCAAGAAGACCGAGAAGGCTGCCAAGAAGTAAACACCCACAACTGGCTTAAATAAACACAACGGCTCTTTTAAGAGCCACCCACCTCTCTAACAGAGACGCTAATTCCTTTACCGCATAATTACAATTTAATCAAAACTCTATTAACGATTTCTTAAAGACATGATAACAGGTTTCTAACGCGTATGGTCGTAAATAAGATTGCTGAAGGTGGGGACAGACAGTTGTGAGCTTTATCTAAATTTAGCTGCAGCTGTTAATAACATTATAATGAAGTAGGCCAACATAAGAATAGGGGAGTTGAAAATATAGCTTGAAATCACATGAACCATCATAAATCCAAAATGTAATAAGCCTGTTATGATATATATTGGCATCAGCCAGAATGCTAATTTAATAAATTGCTCTTCTAGAAGTAGAAATATTTACATAATGTAATAGTCCAACAAATAAAGGAAAAACAGCTATTTACCCAGAAGGCTACACGGTAATGAAATGTATACAGTGCTGATTATTAAACAAAAGACCTGGGAGAATCTCTCCTGATAAAATGGCCTACTTCAATGTTGGCATATCAAATGATTTTCACTGGGACAGATGGCAAATTTAACCCTTTTAAGACTGCTGTGTGAAGAGTGCAACTCTTAAGTAATATGTTATCAAACTAATTACTGTCGCCATGCATTGATGAATTGCAAAGCTTTGATTAAAAGTCGAAAGCATTTACAGAAATCAGAAACACATCATAGAATCTTTAATCTTAATCTGCGTTCGATCATCATTCATATAACAAAGATCAAAACCAGTCATTGTCAAGAAAAGTGAACTTCATGCTGGAAAGTTGTGCTCAATTAGCTGCTCACTATGTTTCACAGAAAACTGTGCCATAGATCTAAAACCAGGACAATGAGAATGAGAAACTAATTTGTCCCTGCTGCCATCACCTTTTAAAATAACCAATCATTTTGCTTCTGCTTTCATCTGTTTCCTATCTATTGTGGTTATGAGAACTTACTTTAGTGAGAGTCTAATATTTGTCAGTGAGTTAGAGAAGAGAGTTTTGATAGATTGAATTATGTCTGAATAAGAGTTTGTACATCTATAAACCTATTCAAATCCACAATTTTAGTAGCACATTTTACTGTAAATATAAACATGTTCAATCTCACTGTAACATTCAGTTACAGTGAGACTGTTTTACTTGAAAAAGTAATTACAGTAGTGATGCTGTAAATCAACAATTACAGTAACAGTGTTACTGTACACATACAATAAAATGTCTAACAGTGAACACATGTACAGCCTCCTGTTATGTTGGTCTGTAACACATTTTGTGTTTTATGATTATGACTGTTGAGTTGCTAAGATCACACTTCCTCAGTTGTACGTTTACAGAATTTGACTTTACAACAGACAAGCAAAGAAAACTGGACAATAGATCTTTGATTTACCCCTGTTAAAAAGATCACGTAGAAACTCACTTCCTTACTAATTAATCCTTGATTTTCAGGGTGTAACACAGGATAAATGTTGAGTTTTATGTTCTCATTAACATATAAATATACATGATGTGATGTATAGTTTGACTTACAGTGTTCATATGTATATGTTTTATACAACATTGATGTTGTATGCACTTGAAGAACAGTGTACATGTTGAGGTCTTATTTTGTTATTCATGACGTGACTTCCTGTTGTGATGCGTTATGTTTTGCGACCTACTTTACGTTACGATGTAAGAGCGGGAGATTGGTTGTTGTATTCAAGGGGAGACACACACATTCCTCTTTTTGTCAGAACAGTAACATGAACTGTATGCTTTGTAATATTGATTTCTTCTGGATGTCTCACAGATTTATTTAGTCTATGGATAAAACTTTGCTAATGTATTGCTCTGCTAACACTGACAAAGTCTAGTTACTGCTCTGACAAATAACTAATAACCATAGATGTATATTTTGTATATATAAGTGTAGTTTTAAGACTTTAATTAAATATTTGGGTTGAAGATAATTCGTTTTAACTGTGTTGTAGAAAAGTTAAATGTTAACTTATTGTTTGTAGAGACAACTAAGGACGAGCAGGAAAGCAGTAGGGGATGAAAGCAGCCTAGCCGTTAGCTGTGCTGTGAAGTGGACTGTTAACGTTGAGCTGAATGGGCGGAGTTAAGTCCCACCTTACTGCTGTCACTAGGTTGATCCGAAGTTAGGTTGAGACTGCAAATCCAATATGGATGCGGCCCTCGATTGGACTCATTTGCTGCCTATGTAACAGACGGGTCAGGGTTCGTCCAGTAATATTTACAGTCTATGGTTGTATTCCATGGCTGCTGACGAAATGCTATTCTAGTTAGCTGTGAATGCAACGAAATTTCGTTCTTATCTGCACTGTAAAGTACAAGTTTGAATTACAATAAAGAAAGTCTAAGTCTAAGAAGAAATTAATAAAAGGTGACGTGATAATGTCAAAGTGTGACTCTTGGTAACATGGCTGACGAAGCAGCCGACCCACCAGTTGAAGTCACTTAAAGCTCTTTGAGGGTCACTTATGCCTTTCTCTGTGTTGTTATGGCCCAAAGTTATATATTTTCAAAGGGTCCAGACTCCATGTAATGTCTATGCTGTTGAGTAGGACTCAGCCTTCCTTCCCCCACTGCTACTCAGCCTCACGCGCTCCAATCTCAGCCAATCCTGTGCGAGCAACAGCACATGTCATTTGTGGGCAACAGCACATGTAATTTGCATTAAGACCCTATATAAGCAGCGACCAGACAACCAGATCCCTACTTGTCTTTGTTTGATACTCGAAATCAACCATGCCTGATCCAGTGAAAGCGCCCAAGAAGGGCTCCAAGAAAGCCGTGACGAAGACCGTTAGCAAGACCGGCAAGAAGAGGAGAAAGTCCAGGAAGGAGAGCTATGCCATCTACGTGTACAAAGTCCTGAAGCAGGTCCACCCCGACACCGGGATCTCCTCCAAGGCTATGGGTATTATGAACTCCTTTGTGAGTGACATCTTTGAGCGTATCGCCGGGGAGGCCTCCCGTCTGGCTCACTACAACAAGCGCTCCACCATCACCTCCAGGGAGATCCAGACCGCTGTCCGTCTGCTGCTACCCGGAGAGCTGGCTAAGCACGCCGTGTCTGAGGGCACTAAGGCCGTTACTAAGTACACCAGCTCCAAGTAAACCTGCTGATCAATCAGTCAACAACACCCAAAGGTCCTTCTAAGGACCACCCACTTCCTTCAGAAAGAGCTGAAATATCTTATGAAATGAAAATATGTTATGATATTTGTCTTGTTCAGGAGGGAATTTATTTTACTGCATTTAATCAGACTGATGTAATTGTAGATCCTTTACAGGGTCACTCTCATGTCTTGAAAATGTCCATTACAAACTCAAGTTTCTGATTGTAACCAGGTAATGCAGACATTCAGGTCCACGAGGAAAATATCTAGCATGCACACACTGGGCTTTGCTCTGCAGAAAAGACTAGCCTTAAAATAGAAACATCCTCTAATATAGCCCTCTGGATGTCCAATATAAACTGTCAAAGAAGGCAACAAATAATGTACTCCGCCAAGCTTAGTGGCTTTCATTTGTAATGTATTCAGAAGAATGATGTGTTACTTTTTTGGTGATGTTTTTTATTTTTTTTAAATTAACAAGCTTTGTTTTAAATGTTCAAATGAGAAAAATGATCAATAAACTGACTTTCAAAGCAGTCACTTAAGTCGTGTAATGGAGGATTAGGGCCACGTTAAAAAAAAAAAAAAAAAATCAAGATTAAACGTATTAATTTAAGACTTTCTTCTCATAACTTTAGAAGATTCATCTTTTTTTTTTCTTTAACGTGGCCCTAATCCTTCGTTGTCAAATCATGTGTTTATGACTCACAGTACCAGTCTTATCAGTGAAAACTAACCACTGATTATAATAATTGACACCAATTTTCATCATCCGTAAAATAACACGGGACGTTTACATAAATTAACCAAGCAGCTAAAACTACTTTATCCTGTTTATAGAAATATCCTATTGATTATCTAATTAGTGCTCCATGGAACATATCAAAATTGTAATGGGCCTTAATTTATACTCCTTTTGTTTTCAAATTTGTAAAAATAAGGGGTATTATAGTTCAAGCTCTTTATCCTGACTTATTCCACCTGTCCATGTCGACTTCTGCTTAGTGCATTGGGAAGATTTTTAATTAAGGAAATTTAAATATTAGTGAACAGTTAAGGTGTTCCCAGACCTCTGGTTTGTGCCTTTTATACTACAGTTGTTTTTTCTCCAGGTAATGATTTGGGTGGGTTTACAGTCCATTTAATCTCCAACCTCTTCATTAATTGAATAAACTGTCTTTACCATTAATCCATGTACAGAGTACTTTAATTTGATCTCTCACATGGACATTAAAATGTAATTATTAAGTTATTATTTTTCTTGGTACTGATCAATTAATAACTTTATTCCATCTGTATAGAATACATTGAAGTTGAATAATTATCTGATCTAAATATACTGATAAAATAATAAATACATTTGACATGTAGGAATGAACTCTTATATTTGATGTGGGTGGCTCTTAAAAGAGCCGTTTTAGTGGGGTCGTTGATTGATAGCTCACTTCTTCTTGGGTGCTGCCTTCTTGGCTTTGGGTTTGGCGACCTTCTTAGCGGGGGACTTCTTGGCTGCGGGGGCTTTCTTGGCTGCGGGGGCCTTTTTCACAACCTTCTTGGTACTCTTAACGGCCTTCTTTGGGCTCTTGGCTGATTTCTTGACAGCTGCGGGTTTGTTGGCCTTCTTCAGGGACTTCTTAGCGGCTGGCTTCTTCGCTGGCGATGCCTTGGGCTTCTTGGCCGCAGGTTTCTTAGCTACGGTCTTCTTCACTACTTTAGGAGCCGCTTTCTTAGCTGCCGGTTTCTTTGTCGTCTTCTCCTCAGCCTTCTTGTTCATCTTGAACGAGCCGGAGGCTCCGATCCCCTTGACCTGGATCAGAGTCCCCTTGACCACCAGGCTTTTGATGGCGACTTTAACGCGGCTGTTGTTCTTCTCCACATCGTAGCCTCCGGCAGCCAGGTTCTTCTTGATGGCGGCCACGGACACGCCGCTCCGCTCCTTGGATGCGGACACAGCTTTCACGATGAGCTCGCTGACGCTGGGGCCGGTCTTCTTCGGCTTGGGGGCCTTCTTCTTTGCCACTTTTGCCGGGGCTGGTGCTTCTTCTGCCATAGTTTTCTCGGAGTGTCTCTCTCACAGGAAGTGGATAAACTGTTGGAGTCTCTGCTCTCGAGGCTGCTCTTAAACACACCATGAGAACCGTAGAGACTCAACTCACTCCGCGTCTCTCTGTGCCGTGTTAAAAGCGGTCAACTTGTGTTTTCTGTCGGTGATAAAAAGAGTCCTAACTAAATGTAGGAGCCGTGCTGAAGGCTGACAGTAAAGGAGCTCATAGGGGACTTGTGTCTCTTCATATTGAAGTCATGTTGAGCTCTGCTGCTCGATCATTTTTCTTTGTGGAGCCTCCAAACCTCACACATTCACCGTCCCGACCGGCTCTGCTCGGCGGCTTTTCACGCTCATTTCTCTCCTAACATCATTAAAATCACATCAGAGCTCCATGAAAAGTTGTTTTCCTGCAGCTGTGGATGTTTGTTCAGAGACTCAGAGTGAAAACAAACATCTGTTGATGATCACTTTATGATAAAATCACGTTTTCCTGATGGCAGCAAACACACTGATGATGGCTGAGGTCTAGGCTGCAGTTTGGTCAGACTGCTCACTGACACCGTGAACATTTCAGCTGATTTTCATAATAAATCAATAAAAACTGAAACACTTGTATCTTCCATGGGAGAAAGGTGAGTTTTAGAGTTTATGTTTATTGATCCTTTGTTTGTCTGCTGTATGGAGCTCAGTAAGTCATGAATAATTAAACATCATCAGTGCTGAGATAAACTCAAAAGTAGACTGAGTTTCGCAGTTCCTCAGAACGAGCATAGGCTAGCCTATATAAATATCTATAAGAGATTAGACTAAATGTTATTTGTTAATTAGCCTACTTCAAAATATTACTGTATCCATATCAATCCATATTCTGTGCAAAATATGCATTTTACAACAAAAATGTTGTTTTCCGAGTATAAAGTGTGTGTGCCTTACTGAAGGCTTAAAAATTTAAAATCATAGATTTTTACATGTCATACATTTTAAAGCAGATGGAAAATATTTACTTAACTTATTACTTTTTCTTCTTAAACAGGAAATGACAAATATTATGTTGATCTTGATCATCCGAATCACAGTTTTTAAAATAATAGTTTTATTATTCGAAGACTTTCACATTCGTGCTATAACATTCAATATTTAGATCAAATAACTTTTATTGTAATTTTAACTTCTCATGGCTGTATAACCACAGACTGAAGGCTATAAATTGTTTTGTTTTCAACATTTGGACACAAATAAAATGTGGTTAAATTGTTCAGATTTTTAGTGGCTGAAATTTGAACTAATTTAAAACAAAATGCATTAACCCGCATTGCATTTCAATTGACAACAGAACGAAAAGGGTGTTAATATTGTATTTTTAGTGTGTTCACCATGATGAATTTATAGATAATAAAGATAATAAAATAAAACATTTTTAAAAACCCTCACTTTGAGCCAGTTTCAATCATGCAGACATCTTGTTGATTTTTTTTTTTGCTTAGGTTCATTGTCCATTCAGTGCCTGTTTTTTGACAAAATGTTGATAAAGTGATGGAATATAAGATTGGGAGACTGTATATTGTGTTATATTTTGAAATTGACCCAATGATTTGTCTGGTTTCTTGTCTAAGTCGATCTATTCTGTTCAGCTTGAAGGACCACGGCGCACTTTGTGGAAACACAATGACTGACTCAAGTGGGAGCTACATAAATTAAGACCAAAATATTTTTTGTACAAGGTCGAAAACATGGTTATTTCTTCTTTATTTTTATTCAAATGGATTTGTACATTAATTCCAGACCTTTATGAGACAGCCTGCAGTGGAACTGCAGTTTTTCACACATTCGCTTGGCTCCATTTTTCAGCAGCAGATGTTGACGCTTAAAGGGATATGTTGAGTTTTATGTTCTCATTCACATATAAATATACATGATGTGATGTATAGTTTGATTTACAGTGTTCATATGTATATGTTTTATACAACATTTATGTTGTATGCACTTGAAGAACAGTGTACATGTTGAGGTCTTATTTTGTTATTCATGACGTGACTTCCTGTCGTGATGCGTTATGTTTTGCGACCTACTTTACGTTAATATCTAAGATGTAAGAGCAGGGAATTGGTTGTTGTATTACATGGCTGCTGACAAAATGCTATTCCAGTTAGCTGTGAAGAAGGAATTAATAAAAGGTGACGTAATAACATCAAAGTGTGATTCTTGGTAACATGGCTGACAAAGCAGCCGACCCACCAGTTAAAGCAATCAACCCAACAGGATACTTCACCCATTTGCATTAAGCATTGTATAAACTGGTAGTATTTTTGAATGGTTGTGCATCCAGCCCTCATTTCCCCCTGAGACTGGAAAGTTCTGTATTTCTGAGTCTGAAAAGGAGCTTCCAGTGATGCAAAATGACGATTTTTGCATCACTGGAAGCTGTTGCGGTTAGCGGGGTGAAACTACAAAGCTAGTTCCTCATATTTTCAACCACTGAAGCTACAGACCAATCACAGATCAGTGGGTGGGAACTCACTTCCAGAATCGAAACTTAACGTCTGCCATATTGCTTGGAAGCTATGCTAACAGGCTCTATGGAGAAAGCTGATAATGGCAAAAAGATATAAATAGCCGGCCGCCGGGGCCACTATGCTATGCTAGCAGCTGTATGGATACAGACATAAAGTCTGTTTTCTGCCAGGAATTTCCAAGATCAATTCTGGAAGAAATCTCGGAATCTGTTGAGGAAATGGCCTCGTGTTGAAGTAAATATGTCTGTAAATGTTTTTATTACTATATTTCTACTGCTATATTGTATATTTTGGAGAAACTGTAAAGATCGAATTTCCCTCTGGGATTAATAAAGTATTTCTGATTCTGAACTAGAGGACCTTAGTGGGAGTGGCCTGCGGTGCTGTGCATTCTGGGATTTGAGCCAAAAAGACAATTTCTGCCTTTTCTCGGCCAAGAAGGCACCAACTTCAAAATTTATTTCACATTTCTATTACATATATGACCCAATGTCAATACAGATTCATGTTTCAACGGGTGAAGGATCCCTTTAATATGGGACAATGGGTTCAGAGCATGACTGTAGAAAACATGGATGTGGCCTCAGTGACATCACCATATGTGGTTTTATAAATAGGCAAAAGTAGCCAATTGCCATGGGGGCCTTGTGATCAATGGGGCGTCAAGGCATTGGCGATATAGTTGCCCAAGATGCCATCCTCTGAGAAGGCACTGGCATGTCCACTGAACTTTTTGAATAAGCTCAGAATTAAATGCAAAATGTAAATCTACAAAAACGTGAGCATCGACACAAGTTAAGACAGGAGAAGTGACATGGTTGGAGGGCCCCCCAATTGATTTTTGCCTATAGGGCCCCAACAGACTCTAGAATCGCCACTGCACAGAGCTAAACATAAACGTTAGGTGATGCTGCATTCAGCTGTTGAAACTGACTTCCAGAGGATCTGAGAATATTGAGATTTTTAAACAAAATCTAAAAAGTGATTTATTTTTGTCAAATCACTTTTTTTTCTCCCCTGCAGGACTTTGAACTGCAATTGAAGTCTGAAAGATGCCACCGGTAAATCAAGTTGATCGATTGAGCGATGGATGGATTGATTGATTGATTGATTGATTGATTGATTGATTGATTGATTGATTGATTGATTGATTGATTGATTGATTGATTGATTTTTGCGCACTTATTACACTATCTCCTCAAACTATAACTCTGCAGATGAGTTATAAAATCCGGAATAGGCTACTAAATGAAGAGCCATTTCACCACATTGCTGGGCCGTGTCCCATAAACTGCCTCGCGCGTGTCCGCTTTGAAGGCACACGCCCGCGCGCGCACGCAGCATGTTTGATCCTCGCCTCTGTCTGTACATCGCGGCTGCATCTCAAGGACAGAGTGTTTTCTGTCTCTGTTCACGGAGAGCTAACGACGTGTCACCGCTGCTGCGATGGCTGTAGAGCTGCACTGAAAAACGTCCTGCTCATCTTCGCTGAGAGGTACGTTCACCTGTGATGTTGTAAGCGATGACTGATGGTCTGTTTTGTAGGAGGGAGGCTGCACGGTGCGCGACAACAAGGCGTGTGTGTCTGTGTTTTGTGTTTAAAGGAGCATAGGCGCATGTAGATATCTGATTCCTCCATGTCCCAACAGTTATGGGACACTCATTAAATCAAAATCAGGCCTGTTTCTTTTCTCCTGCTCTCCATAAATCAACATCACTTCACTAACAATGACGAAGCGATTATGGTCTCGCCAAAAATGTTTATGTCTCCTAAAACCATGGGAATGATTTTCAAGGGAACATAGATATATAGATAGATATATAACGTAAAAGTAGGTCAAACTGACGAACATTTTAAAAATTAGTTGATATTTTAGACATTTTTTTCAGAAACGTTTTATTTTTACTGATTTTAATTTTGTGCTAAACTTAACTATTGTGCATAAACATGGGTAATGAAAAACAAGGAGTAGACAATGCAATTATAGCCTAATAAAACAGCCCATTTTACATTGAGTCATGAATCAACCATTTCCTGCATTTGTAACTAAAAACATTTTATCTCAGACTCAGATGATGATTATGTTTTCCATACAGATATCTTTTGTAAATTCTAACCATTGTTGCATGGGGGCACCGTTTTGTCCCTATTTTTTGTTATTAACATCTTACTCGTCTGCAAAACATTTGGTTAGGCCTAAATGTCCATCACCTAGCAATCGGATTGGACGAGAGGCATTGCAGTGAGGATATAGCAGAACAACATCACTGACTTGTGTTGCTTTCGTGTGCTCCTCGGGTGGTCGCGGTTTCAGAGTTGGGAAGTCGTTCTTCCGACCTCAGTGTGTTCCCGTGCTTTCAATTTGGAAAGTCGGAATGAATCAGTGTTAACTTTTCTAACTTCTAGGTCACTCTTGTTAAAAACAACCAATGGTAATGCCATATTATAAATTATGTTGGAGCAAAAAGGCAATACATTAATAATTTAAAAGTAAAAAAAAAACATCTGTTTCCCGCAATGTTGATGACGAGTAGGCTTTGACGTCAAGTCGGGAATCAAATTCTTCCCGAGTTTATGGGTTTTTGTGTTCACGTGCATTTTCCAACTCGGAAACTCGTTTTTCTGATGTGTCTGACACAACATGAATGCAGTTGATGTGCCTCAAAGAAATGAATCAGATAGACATCTCTTTCCAGATGTAAGCTTATGGGGGAATATGGGGGTATTATTTGACCCAATGGCATCTTGTGACACTGTAATACCTGGTTCGGCCACCATGTGAAATGGGCTTCAATGGTCAGCACACTTCCTGGGGGCTTGGATAGCAGCCTACAGCCGCAGTTCAATGGTAACAGCGGATTTCACCAATCAGAGATGTTGTTGTGACACCCTAAGGTTTTTTGTAGTAGATCTAGATCCAGGAGATTATAAATAAGCCATATTTTTCTTCAGGTTGATATTATAAACTTTAGGCAGGAGCATTTACGATAGTTTCAAACTCAGGAAGCTTGTGGAAAGTCTACCTTGAATGGCTAACAATCGATTCGCTGTGGAAAATGTATCACTCCGCTTCAGCAGGAGTTCTGAATACTTTTAAATGATTGACATTTACAGCTGACAGCGTTTTCCCATCTCATTCCTCATGACTCACACAACAGACCCTAATTTCACGGGTTTCATGATCAAATTCATTCAATCGTGTTTTATACATATTCCCAGAGTGGATTTTTCCACCCAAACTCCCTCCATGTCCATCAATTTGTATTTTAGTGTTGTTTTTCGCACGCGTTGAGCCATTCTTCTGTTGTAATTTAAATATCATCCCTCTCCCTCCTACCTATCCTTAGACGAGTATAGGCTTTACGTAATTCTAAAGTGTGAACTAGAGCGCTCTGATGGCCTTGAGTCTTTTCCGCTTGTAATATTTTGTCCTTGGATTGCTGTATCCAACTGTGAGGAACTTTCAGTTTTGGTGGATTTGGTGCCCCCCTGTGGACAAAGTGTGAAGCATGTAGTGCTTAAGAGCACTGAAAAATCCAGATTTGGAAACCTTTAAAAGATTGTATAGCCTAGTACTCAGGTTGACCCTTTCCAGTTTTTCTTCAAAAGTAAGCCGGAGCACCTGATCCTGTGCAGAGGTGTCATGTTGGCTCTTTCTGTTTCTCCCCTTCCTCAGGAGGTCAGTGATGACATCACTCGGATATCGTCTAACTGATCCAAATTCCTAACTGCATCACCATGGCAACGGGAAGAAAAGGTAAGATTGCCCGGGCTGTGTTCATGTGTGTGAATGTGTGTTCATGCATGTGTGTGTGTGTGTGTAAAATAGTTATTTTCCATACTCACATGGGGACTGTTGGCCATCGCCATTATTGTCTTATCTTTCATGTATATATATATATATATATATATATATATTATTTTAGATTGAAAAATAGCGAGATGTATTTAATATTAGAGCTAAAAATACTAAGATAAAGGGTAAAAAACCTATCTGAGAGTGTTTGTGCTGACCTTCACTAGTTTGGTGTTCATACAGTTATGTCTTGCTGCAGACACCAGGGGGCAGTGTTCCTCCTGATTTCATGTTCAGAAGATATTGAATTGCAGGACAAATCAGGGGAAGAAAAGGCTTCACAAATGGGTCATAGGAAAGGGAGGGGCGCTAAATGTTCTCATTTTCTGCAGCAAATGGCTCTGCTCTTTTTTTTCTTTTAAGTCTGAGCAATGACAATAAAGGCACACAGCTCTGTGCAACTTACTTGCGCAGAGTAATGCATCAAAACACTATTATACTAAATAAGAACAAAAAGACAAAATGACTCTGTCCGGACTCACAGAGATTAATGTCCTGGACGTCTTTATTAAATGTTTCTCCGCTCTCTAGTCTCTCTTTTCATTATTTTGTAACCTACCCTACATTTTCTGAGCTCCCGCAGATTGTTTTCATCTGCAGCATGTCAGCATTAGGTAGGGGAGAAAATGTACAGATTTAGATGACCTAAAATTATGGAAAGATGTCCAACAGGTCTGCCTTCACCACAGCAGTGATAATAACACAAACTATGTATAAAGCACTTTTGAGAAACTAAAGAAACTTCAAAATGACGCATGCTTACATCCCCTGACACCTGAAGAAAATCAGAGATATTATGATAAACTGCAAGTTTTGAGCACGTGTGACCCTTCAATGCAGAAGTATATATCAGGCTTCATGGTGATTCTTTGTCCTTGAACCCAGTCTGGACACTAAAGAAAGTGCCCTGAATTCTCATAATATGTGTCTTATTTTGAAAAAATAGTTTGTGTTGGACAGTGATCTTTTGTTAAAGTAACTATTGTTTACCTGGTGCTCTTTTTTAGTTAACCAATTTCCATTTTTTTTATATAGGATATCTTCTTTGACTTTTATAAATGTATTTTCATTACATCAGGATCATGCTTAATTGTTGGGATATTTAAGGTGTATCGTCTCTTTGTCATTATAGACTCCACCTCCAAGGCGGGCGGGGTGCGTTTCCCTGATGACGATGAGCCCCCCGGCTCCCCAACACGGAGAGATGACCACTCAAACCTCTCTTCTCTCACTGCTGTCCTCGAGAAGGATGGCAGCTACTTGGTCAAGGTTTGTCCGTGTTTGTGGCTCTCTTGGTCTGTTGTGTATATGTGTGGCAGATTCTCAACGGTTCCTCACAAGCTGAAGGGGGATCCGGTGGGTTGTCCAGAGTATGAAACTATAACAACTACCCTCTCCCTCACTAGGCTGGTTTCCTGAAGAGCCATCACTGTTATGAGATCGTCTTCACTGTCCCCGATGTCCCCACAGTGGGAAAAGAGCTCTCCTGTCTTCCTTCCTGCTCTCCATCTCGGAAACCTGCCAGCCTCCGGATTCACCGTATAAACTCGACATTAGAAGGTGAGTTAAAAAAAACCATTGTGACAAAACCAAATACGTGCAAAACATGGAGAACAGAAGAAATGCATTGAAACTACAACCATTTGCACTATCACGCTATGTCCTCATCACAATATTGAACAACGTATGGATGGACACATCTCAGACTTCTTTCATATCGGGCAGGCCCAGTTGGTTTTATGTTTTGTTCTTTGCCTTACCGAAAAATCAATTACCCTTCAGAGATAAATTGACCCTTTGTTAAGCCCCGCCCTCACCAGGAAATAACCCTCTGTCAAGTCCAGCCCTTATACTGTTAATAGGTAAGACCAAATCTCATGTCACCAGGCTCCTTCCCATTTGAAATAAGTAAAAATCCCTCACGATTTTAAAGACTTTAATTTTTTTATTGATTTGATTTGTAAAGATAAAGTAGGGTGTATAAGGGCAACTCAAAATCTCTAAAATAATTGTAAAAATTTCACCCCAACGCACTGAAAAGAATTAGCCCAGGCTAAAGTCTGTCTAACTGAATGTAGCCCAGCATCAATTGTTAAGAGAGGCGGTCCTCTGATTGGTGAGTCCACGGACCAGTCAGAAAGCCAACAAAGGGTCAATTAAGTTTAAGGTTGATGTGGATACGTGCATGGATGGTCTGGTTGAAATAGGGAGCTTTTCACCAAGTCTGCACCAGGTTGTCTTACTCTTGGTCTACCACAATGATTTCCTGACTGCACGGTGGCAGTTTTCATATTGATTCATTCACAAGTCGATCCATGAGCATCTTTGTTGTATCCGTCATCAGACACTAAACAAAAGACAGGGCTGACTACAACACACTCGTAAAAAACAGAGAAGGAAACATGAGCAGACCTCTGTTTCAGACTTTATTGTTTTCTGCTAACACAGGCAGGTTTACAGTCTCATTACTGGTTTAGTGAATGGTCGCCAATACTCTGATTGGAGTTCAGCTGCATTGATGGCGGATCAGGGACTCCACGACCCCACCCCATCATTGATCATTGATGCTGCACGCAAGGCATAACAGGGACATACGTATTCTGCCTCCAAATGGGAGTCTGTAAGCGCCATGTGATAATCTGAGAAGGAGTCCTAATGTAGGGGATCCCCTTAGAGGTCAGTTAGCACCACTATATGATGCCAATGTTTGCGCGTTTCCTTCATCTTAAAGTATAAGATGAATTTACACATATATTCTCCCGAGATTTAAAGCTCTGTAACTTTTTTTCTCCTTTGAATGTTGGTGATGCCCTGATTTTTGCTCATACACATTTTACCATACTGTAGACGCCTGGCATTAGAAAAGACAAAGGTAGTTAACCAGCAGCTTTACACAGATTCAAGGTGGGATTTTGACTTATTCTCAGCCTTCACATCCAGCCCTCCAAAGAGGCCAAATGAAGCCTGTGCATCAAATATGCATCCGACTTTATCTCAGGGGACTGAAGGTTTTACTGTAGTGCTGAGTCAACAATATCCTGCACATACATGAAACGTCTCAAAGTGCAGTTAAAGCACAGGAGGCGAAAATACACCTCTCCTCTGTCAGCACTTTTCTCTGATGACCATGAACAGTGACTGATTAAAATAACCCTCCCTCTCTGCTCCTTTATTCTTATTTATCTGTTCCTCGATATCACTTTTAAATCACAGTGTCCCTGATCAGCTGGAACCGACTCTAACACACACAAATAAAACTCAAAGAATGAAAATGTTGAGTTTGATGAACCCTCTCTTTCCCCATCTTTAGGAGTGAAAGTCCAGTGTGAGTACAGGGCTCACCAGGAGGGGGTGCTGCAGGAGGAGATCACCCTGGTTACCAAAGGGAGGAAGGACAGCAGTCTGAAGGTCAGATTCCAGGCCAAGGTCATTGGTATGTACCACTTCTACCTCTACACACACATTTACAGCTCATGGATATTTAGTACCTTTACTAAACACTCAGACTAACACACATCCATCAAACAGCTAATTTTTAAATGCTCCTGTCATTGGAACATAAAGCAAAATGTTTTATTTTAAAATTGAAAATAGTATGTATGAAAATAGGTATTGAGTACGGTTTTATTTATCAGCCTCATATCAAGAATTGTGTTTGTGTGTCAACCCTAAAAAAAAAGAGCAGGTTTTGTCTTTTCACTGTTTGCATCTCTCTCTCTCTCTCATTCTGTTCAGACCCACATCATGGGACTCCCGTGATGCTGGAGGGGGTGAGGTGCCTGGGTACAATGAAAGACGCTCTCACAAAGCAAAGCAGCGAGCGTAAGAGGATATGATGCAACGATACACACTTATAATAATGTACATACATGAATATATTTACTGCATATCTGAGACAGTGTTATTCAGGGCAGCGCGGGGCAGCAAAGACCAAGGAAAGTGAAACCTCTTTGATCAGGGAATAAGGGTTCTGTGGTGCTTTATTATGCTATTGTGGTATTTGAACACATTTGTTAGAAATTAATGAATATAATACTGTGTTTTTCAACAACAAAATTCCTGAGAGAGAAAACTTAAACACCACCAGCTGTCCAATCAACACAACCATGACGCCTCTGTTGGTGGAGGTTTAGTGAACCAGCACACACAAACAGAGAAACACACAAACTGTCAAATCAAAATCATGATCTGCACCACAAATAAGTCATAACCTCTATAACACAGATTTTATCTGTACAGCTGCACAACCAAGGAATGCTTTGTCTCACGCTGTCCCCTCTATACTTCTGACCTTCAGGAGCACTTTCCCAAACACTGTACAGCAATTTATTTTCTGATATACATTGAGCACACTGTAGACTTGAGCTGTTGAAATCACATAGTATTCAAAAAGCATGCTAATATTCACATATCTTAAAACAAACATGTCACCAAAAACACTTCAGTGTGTGAATGTTTGACTGATGAGAAAAAATAAGTTCTCTCTGGTTTGTGCTGCTTATTTTTTTAAGATGAGATCTTACTCGATGTTAATCTACCTTTATGTAGCCTGTTTCCTGTTTTATGACAGCTTGTATCAGCAGTTTGAATGTACCGTATGCTGACAGAGATTGGGGAGTTTTCCCTCCTGTACTTGCATGATGTTTTCTTTTTGTAATTAATCAACTGTCCAATTCAGATCAGGTGTGTGTTAAATTAAAAGATGAATGTGCGACTTTTTTATCCGGTAGATGTCGCTCTTGAGCATCAGCATGAAACCAAACAACAACTCTGCCGGACTGAAACCTCCGCTCTCCCCCAGCGGCAGACCTCCAGCCCCCCTCCACTCGTGTAATAAATAGTCCTTGGCTCGAGCTGCAATCACCTGTGGCCTGCATTGTTGAGTTAGCAGGCTAATGTTAGCACTCTTTAGTTAGCTCATAGATTCACATTGCACATACATTTACACGGAATTAGCGTGATCTAAAAACGCCTATGTGACATCCAAATAATCAGTGAGTATGTTCTTCTTCTTCTCTCAAGTCCTTGACTAAAACAGTTTTTATACACAAGGGAAGGAGCCGGCCTTTCCGTCCATGTAAACACGGCTCCGACAACAGTTCAGCTGGAGGGACTCGAGCATCTCACTCACTGTAGACAGTCATGACTCAGAGAGACATTTACAGAGGTAATACTTGATTTCTGCTTTATTAATATGTCGCACATTCTTCCTTTAAGTTCATGCTGCAACAGAGTAAAGTGTAAAGTGTTTGTTACTGAACTGTATTAATAACATTTGAACTTCAGGAAAAAAGGAAGACGTAGCCAAAAGTGTAAATTACTGATCACAACTATTTTTTTTTATTTGTTTATTTAGCAATTTACATATTAAAGAAAATGTGAGTTGGTTGGAAAATGTGTTAATTGAGTCTCAAGCCGTTTTCACATATGCACATAATATTATGAGAATGTTGGGAGAACCTCCCCTGAAATCCTCCTGATCGGGTTGTTCACACATACACCTCGCAGCAGGAGACGTGTACCTGTTGGAAAGGACTGGGGGGCAGGGGGTGTCTATTCAAGACATGGTATTAAAAGAACGATGCAGAAGTGGCAAACGAAGAAACAGAATCCGCTATAAGGCGCTTTAATGAGAATATTTGCCTTTATATCAATGCTACGTGTAGTTTGACAGATTTACAGTACACTAAAAATAGCGGAAAAGATCAAACTGGAGAACAGAACACATTAGTTTAGTTTAACTATGTGCACGAAGATCATACCAATCATGTGAAGACAGTCTATGGTCCTGCACCAATTGCAATGAAAAAATTCCTCCCCATCCCCCCACCAAGATAATAGTGAAATAGTGAAAAAATGTGGCTGTTTGCGTTCACATATGCAGCTCACCCCGAAAACTTCAGAAGTTTTTCAGGAGTTTTGTGCAGGTGTGAACAAGGCTTCAGAGACATTTGTAGGAATTTCTTAGAAGCAATTTCTTATAAGACAAAGATCAGACGTGCCACAGAGAACAGTGATGTACAACTTACAGGTGTGAGTATAATTCTGCAGACTCAATGAAGACTGAGTGCACATTCGTCCAGGTGGCTGTTGTCACTTCACTTTAATTTTAACTCAGTTTAGACTTGAAGTCATCTCTACTTTCATTTTTATGTCAAATTAATTCTGCTTCATGTTGCATACCATCATATTAAACCCACGAATCAGCCAATCTCATGGTGTCCATTGTCTTGTCCTGATGTTTCTTATCTGTGTTACAGAAATGACCACAAAATTATTCGCCGGAGATAATCAGCCTAATGCTGAGGCTTTAGTATATTTTTTGATATGATTAACTTTAACCATCTTTACTCCATTTGTAAGAAATGAATGGTACTACTGAATCAGATGAGGATTGACCTCCAATCATCTTTGCCAGTAAGAGCTTTGGCTTAAATTGAACACAGATTTAAAATCTTAAATGAGAGGCCCAGCTGTAGTAGGCTTGTCTAAATGCTTCAACATTAGGTGTTTGAATCTGTAGCAATGTTACAAGAGAGCAGTAGAAAGTGTCCCCACCTGATCTGATCAATGGCATGTTGCCATAAGTAGATTTGACAAATTCACCCTTTATCACAGATTGGATTACTGTGAGCTAACCAGAGAGCCTGCATTTTTTTAAAGCCCAACAAGCAACTTGAGAAACAACTGTGTGTTTAGATCAGATATGTCTGCATATTGAGGCAGTTCGTCTGAGTCTCATCTACTTATCGTTAAAGATATAAACCAAAATGAATGTTTCCTGACATACTGGGTGATGAAGTCAAACCATTGGTCGGTTCAGTGTTGGAGTTTCCCAGTGCCTGCTGTTCTTTCAAAATGAAGAAGGACAAATTATTTCTTCAGGAGGCTTAACAGAAATTACACTGATGACAGAGATATGAAAGAATAACAACCAAACTTCAACATTGTAGTCATGTTTAATCACCACAGTTAAATGTATAAATTATTACATGACGATGAGATCAATCAATCAGTCCATTTTTATTCATGTAGCATATCAGAACAAAAGATTTAACAGGACACGTTAAAAACTATTGTACTATTTGTTTAATTATTGTCATCTTTTCTGTAAACATGTAAACTATACTATCAGCGGCGCTGCCAGCCATAACCCTGGACACATCCAGCGTACATTTTATTACCACTATAATTATTTTCTATGAAAACTAAACCTGTGTTTAATTATTTTTGTTTCTTCATGATGTAAATACATTTGGAGGCACATGATTGGTGTAACATAACTAATAACGGTAAGCAAAGTTTGCGACATCCGGTTGGTGACGCTTCCCGGTCTGCTCGCTCTCATTGGCTATTGCAGGTATATAAATCTCTTTCTCTCTCTCGCTCTCTCTCTATCTCTCTTGCTCGCTCAGTTACTGGGATCATATGTGTGCGTGGGAACCAAGAAGAAAAAGTTGTCCTACACTCCTTCGAATGGTTCTTGTGCTCACTATGAAATTTAATCCTGGCAGCGCCACTGCATACTGTCCGCCATGCTCAAACCCTTCACCTTGTATCAGATTGAATTACACACTTATTTATTCATCAACTCTACTGTCTGATATTATTGGACGTCATTCAAATATTTTATGGTTTTTCTTTCAAATCAAACATCTGAAGACATAAGAAGAAAAATGTGTTCTAAAAACTGCTGATTTTTGTTCATTCATTTCTCTGGGACCTGTTCATAAAATTATAGTTATACATTTAACATTTATTAAAAAATCACATTTTATACATTACTCCTACCATCTGAGTAAACTTAACATGTTAGCATATTAACAACACACAGTCCAGTATTTGATTTGATTTGTATAGGTCTGTTTTCTTGTTTTCTTGTATCCAGAGTTTTCTTTTTTGTTAAATTTGGGATATACTCAGTAACACATCTAAATCTTAAAAACGAGATTTCATACTGATATGACATGAATGTAGTTTCATGTGTACATTTACTGTATTGAAAAACAGCCATGTTATACACTGCAGCAGAAACTTGTCTTCCAGCAACTAATGGGAAAGAGGGAAAACATTTTTGGTGTCTTTTATGAGCAGCGTCTTTGTTCACTTTTGGGTAAACAGCTTTTTCATAAGCAGGAAAACAACCCTGAATCTGAAAAGGTCGGGACATTTTGGAAATCAATGTTCCTGTCCTGTTAATAGCCTTTATATTTTATTTTAATCTTTACAAATGTCTCACTTTATTGTAGCAGTCTATGTGGGAAATGATATACGATTGTAGAATAGTTTTAGTTGCAGTACCACAGTTGACCACTGGTGCATATTTACAGCAGTGTTGACTCGTATTAATGTAATCTTCTCTTTTAATGGATCCATAAACCAACCAGTTTCCAAAGCATTTCTCCGTTTCAACTTTTGATATGTCATGTTTGTGCTATGTTGAATCAAATATAGAGTTCCAGTGTTGTATTTACAATTTACACAACAGTCCAACTGCTTTGGAAGCTGGTTGGTTTATGGTATATTAAAAGAGATCAATACAAAAGACAAGTCAATGCCCCAGTGGTCAACTGTGGTACTGCAACTAAAACAATTTTGCATCATATAAACTAATATTTGTGAAACTTTCCAGAAGATCTAAGTTGGCAATCAACATAATGCCAAGCTTCTGCCATGCAGAGTTTCACAGATTTTGTAATTTAGGCTTTGTCATTTTTTTGTTGGATTTTAGCAAGAGCTGAGAGTCTCTGTGCTCTAAAACATGCATAAAGCTGTGTCTCAATACTCCTAATTTCCAATATTTGGACGTGAGGATTCTGAATATTTGAACAGAAATATTGGATAGTGCTGATTTCAGTCTGAAGTTTTGAGCGTGTCAGTGACACCACAGCCTAAAACAACCTGTAAGCTAATGTCCTGCAATTAAATATGTTCTAGCTTTGTTTGAGGAGCTCAGTCTCTTCTAAGAAAATGTGAAAAATGTATCTTTTGTAAGATTTCCATACGTTTTTAGTTAATTTTATTTTGAGACAGGGCAGATGATAAGCGGAGCCTCGTTCCTTCCTGATTTATTCGTACAGGGGCTGAAGAAGGGATGGAGGGTGTCAGAAAATGTATCTTTGAAGGTGTAGATGAGCACTTTGGCATCCACGTTGTAGAAGGACACCAGCCCTTTGTCATAGTCCACATAGATGCCGATCCGGGATGGTCTGACGTTGACTGTCAGGTTGGTCGAGGGTTCTGTTCGGAAAGCATATTCGGTTCGATCCCGCAGGCTGAGGAACCAGTATCCATGGGCGGGGCTGACAGTGATTTTGCCCTTTCTGTGGACAGACCAGCTTGCCACTCCGAGGTCCCAGTCGGTCTTTCCTCCCACCTCCACCTGGAAGTGTGGCACAGTTTACTGCAAAGACTCTGAGGTTCAGACCAATTAATTGATTTTGAATGAGATGGAGGAATTAAATAGAAAATGGGCTGGTGGTCTGAAATAAAGGAATAATTAATTTCACATGTAGAACCCTTCACATTGTGTCCACCAACCTCCCAGTAATGACGTCCTGAGTTGAAGCCCTGGCGGGCCAGCACACACACCACCCGGTCAAAGCGCTCTGGGTTGTCCGGTAATGACTGATGGCGCTCGCCACATTGAACCTGCTTCCCGTCGACTGAGATGATGAGACGCGGGTGGGATGTGTTGGGATCTAAAGTGATGTCATCTAAAGTGAAAAAGAGAGTAATGGTTGGACGAATTTGACATGTAACAACTAATGCGGTTATGTCAAAATAAAAAAATTAATTACACCCATACCTGAGTATTCTTGAACCCTCTTTATCTCTGAAAGTAGGAGAATATTTGCATATTTTATTTTGTATTGTCACATCTGTATTGATTGATTGACCTCAGAATGAGCAGGAAAACTGGATTTAAATAACATTTTCTTACTTGGGTTGGGCCTGGCTACAGGTTGGTCCAACAGGGATGGCTTGCCTGTTGATCAGAGAAAACATTTTTTTATGAATAATGGTTGGATAAAAATATAATTTATCTATTAACATACAGTCATTTACATTCTGATTTAGAGACATAATAAGCTACAAGAATAAAATGGTTTTTGGGTAGACAACTGGCTTATATGATGCAGATTAGAGCACAACGGATTTTACTTTTTTGGGGCTGATATTGTTAGCGATGTTGGCTAGGGAAACAATCCAATACGATATATCGGGCGATATCTTTCTTATATCTATCTTCGTTCTGTAGAGCTAGGTATAGATTTACACATATATTGCATTGATCCCTCAAATGCAGTTATCAAACACGTGGAAAAGATATATCATGAAGACAAGATGGTCACTCAACTGGAAAGTAACATGAGCATGTACATGCATCACTGCTTGACCCTCTGGAGAGTGATAATGTAGTCCATATAGTGCACTTTGCTGGTGACAGATAACTACTAGTGTAATACAATGAAACTTAAACTAAATCTTATTTGATAAGTGAATAAATCAGTAATATTGGCACGTCTGAGATAAAATGAGCTGATACCGATAGTCACTGGATATGCTAATATCGGCTGATATTATCGGCTGGATCATTGATCGGTCGGGCTCTAATGCATACATACATGCAGCACAAACATTTGTAAAAACACAAAATTGAAAAGAAACATCCATCATTTAATGATGATAGATGTATTTGTCATCTGAGGGCCTGATTCAGAAAAGGATTGTGCCCACTAAACCTGTCATGTATTTCCCAAACTGCATTGTAAAAAGCATCTCTGTGCATTGGTGCTTTTCAGCATATAAGCCTCACTGAAAAAAAAAGTCTAATTAAAAAAAAAGATGCCTCTCATAGCCACGCACAAGTTGAGTGAAAATGTATCATCTGTTGAGAGTTGGCGGTAACTGCACTGCAGTATTGATAAGGGATGACCCAGTCAAACTTCCCCCTCTGGGTGACTAAAAAAGGATAAAAGCGCAGGTCAGCGCAGCACAGAGTAGAAATGACCACAGCTTTTCTTAACAATCAGATGAAAAACAAGAGAAAACTGCACAGAGCAGGACTATGCCTTGTGAATAGGACCTTGAAACAGAGCAGGGCAACCAATGCACAATTCATAATGCTATTAGCGATTGCAAACCATTCGTAGTGAATTCCCGCCTGGGAGTTTTTCCTCTGAGGAAACTTCTTGAATAGATCTTCACTACAGTCAGAATGCAGACTCACAGACTTCTGGCAGTTTCCTCAGCTCCTCATGAAGGCTCTCCACGGTTTGAGTGACGGTCCTGAGAATCACTCCTGACGTCAGCTCAGACACCACCGAGACCCCCGACCAGTCCTTGGAGGGTGGGGGGTTGGACACAGTAGGAAAAGTCTGCAGAAGGAAAGAGACGTTAAACACAGAGACAACATCGGTTTCTTTAAGACATAACACTTTTTGTGAATTTTAGATCCAAATCACTTCATCTACAAATAGTGGGGGATACTGAGGGAAGAATGTGCAACATTTCACACAGAAATAAAGCAGAAATCAAGTATATCCTCTGTAAATATCTCTCTGAGTCATGACTGTCTACAATGAGTGAGATGTGCGAGTCCTGCCGGCTGTGCTGTTGTCAGGGCCGGCCCGTGGCGCCACTGGCGCCCCAAATGAGTGAGGCAGTAAAGTTGAAGATAAGAAGAAGAAATAGAAGGAAAAATTTGTTTAAATATCACTAAATATTATTTATCTAATAACATTTTAATACTATTATTTAGTAATGATACAAAAGATTCCATGAAGACACAACAATGTTACATCACATATTTATATTTTCTTGCCTCCTGCTTGACCCGGCGCATCACAACACGGCTACTCGTTACCTGCTCGTTGTGGAGGAGGAGGGCAGGTGACTTATTGGAAGTGAGTGACACTGAGTATACCGATTAATATCACATTTATAAATGACCGTAATGTAAAAAAAAAAAGCCCTCGGGAGCCCAGGGACGAAAATGAAGAGGAGGAAAAATCTGAAAAAGACACAGAGGTAACGTGCTGCACAGATCAATGATTTATCTGTTGTAGTTAAGCTAGCTTGTTATGGATGGAGGATAGTAACGTCAGTGTTTCCTAAATCCTAATCAATAGCTCAAGTTAACATCAGTTTATTTCCACTGTACTTTCATAAGGTAAAGGTCATTAATAGGTCATATAGTTTTAAGCTCTTGCCTTTAGAGTATTGATGTCTGAGAGCATGTATGGATTTTGTGCTAGAAGTCCTCACTAAATAGATGGTTGTGCATGCTGTAGGTCTGGTTTTAAGGAAAACATTTGGGCTCACATGAAAAACAATGCTGAGGTTTCTGTACTGCTCTGAAGAGAATATAATATAATGTGTTTACACTATATTATAAAATGCAGATTGCTTCACAAATACTCATCTTCTCTCTCCAGATGCAATTTTAAAATATTTCAAACCATCCCCTGCCGTCCCCGGGCCGTCTGTGACCACTTCTGCTCCCTGCACTGTTTGATATTGTTTGTTCTGTTACACTAGTTATTTGTATTTATTTTATTTTGTATGTATTTATAAGAAATATTAGTGTTATTGCCATTTTATTCATGTTTGTTTATAAGTATTTTTTATTTTAAAATAAAGAAATTCTGTTAAATGTAAAGCTGTAAGCCAGTTTTCTTCAAGTGGATGAATTGGATGAATATTGTCTTTGGTGGTCAAACAGGCTATAATTTAAGGGGCAACAGCTAACATCTTGCATAAGGCACCAAAATGGTTAGGGCCGGTTCTGGCTGTTGTCACAGTGTTTACATTGTTTTTACATGGACAGGACAGCCAGCTTCTCCCCTGGCATATACAAGTTTATTTTAAGTCAAGTACAAGAGAAAAGAAGAATAACATACACATACTAAGTGTTTTTAGATCACGGTCATTCTGTGTCCATATGCAGTGTGAAGCCACGAGCTAACTAAAGAGCGCTAACATCAGCCTGCTAACACAACAATGCAGGACACAGGTAATTGCAAGGACTATTTTGTCCGCCACTTGAGCTAAACTCATTCATGTGAACGCGATGGGTGAGAGGTTGGAGGTGTGTAGCTAGAGGAAAGCGGAGGAGAATACACCGTTTACAATGAGTCAAATATGTAACATAACTAATGTACATATAAGAGGTTTAACACATAACACACTAATAAAGTCGATTCTAACTGTGGGATCCAGGATGTATGAAATTTGACTGATGAACAGGCGTAGCAAAAACACAAACTTTCCTAACTGTTGCTGCCATAAAGCTCAACATTGACAAACATAGGTTTGAATTTAGACAAGTGGGTTTTACATATTTTAGCCCCCATTCATCCACACCTTGAGGAAGTGTACGTAGTCTTCAGACAGAACAAGCTGGTTCAGAGCTGTGCTCCTCCTCTTCAGTTCGGATATCTCATCCTCCAGCTCGCTCAGCAGACTCTGAGCTCTGCGCTCAACCGCTCGCCAACTCATCTCTATCACCTGCAGGCAACAGGAAACACACAGATCTTAGTAAATGTGGAGGTGTCAAAATACTGCATTTTGTTTAAAAAACAAATCAGGGGGCATTCTACATGTTAGAAAACACCTCCTGTGTCACTGTTACCTCCAAGACTTCAGCTTGGCAGCGCTCCACACTGGAGATCATCTTGGTAAACACAGAAACCACTCCGCCCGTCTCTCTTTCAGCAGCAGCCTGAATGAAGATATGAACAGCCATGGTTTGAAAATGTGAGCTGAGTGTTATAGTATATTGCAAGTCCAGCAGAATTTAAAACATATTTTTTTCGCTGATTGACTTTGACGTCATGCATCACTGATTATACAGTGTTGTAAACTTGGCCAAAAATGTCACATTCTTTTTTTTAATTATTATTTATCCATCTGAGTGATCAATATAATCTGTTATCAATTCATAAGACCGTCTGCCCTCGTTCTCCCCTCCTCCCCTGTCTGCCACTGCCGAGCAACACACACACACACACACACACACACACACACACATATAGACGCACATACACATTGAGAGAGTTGCTAAGGTTCATCCAAACATTGATTACATCTATTGATGTGCATCCTTTCCCTTTGTGAAGTCTGTAAAAAGTTCAGATGCTGTTCAGAAGTTTAATCGTTTCGTTACGTCGTTGACAAGAAGCTTCCTCAAGGTGCTACTCATGTGTTGGGAAAACTGATTAATGTGAAGAACTTTAAACATTGAAACTAAAAAAACATTCATAAAGAGAGACAAACTTAAAGATAGGCGGGGTAAGCAGCCTGAAGAGAACAATCACTGATTGGTTTGAAACTGGATGAGCATTACATTGCTAATTCTCAAACCTGTTCAAGCTCTTCAATCAGATATGAATCTGAAAAATGACCCAGTTCATTAAAACTCACCTGTATCTCTCGTAAAGATTTCTGTATTTCCTCCATGTTCCTCTCCTTCTCACAGATGATATCCTTCAGCTCCACCTCTGAAATACCTAACTGGGACTGGAGAAGAAAGGAAACACACATTTTAAAACACTGTCACCAAACCCTCAACAACAACATCATCAAATCCTTTTTTTGTACCACTCTGTAAACATCTTCACTCATGCTGATAAAATAAACATTTTATTAAGGGCTGTGTGGGACTTCTTTTAGAGCTAGCCTGCAGCATTTTGCACTTCAGCACTGGCTTCATTTTTCAACCCTTAAATTTCCTGTATGTAGCATTTGCAAATAGTAAGCAACCCTTCAATTATTTATGATTTTTGCAAGAAGATGAACAAGACAACTTCAAACAGACCACTGACACACACACACACACACACACACACACACACACACACACACACACACACACACATACACACACATACACACACACACACACGCATACACACACACACACACACATACACACACACACACGCATACACACACACATACACACACACACGCACACACACACACATACACACACACATACACACACACACACACACACACACGCATACACACACACACACACACACACACACACACACACACACACACACACACACATACACACACACACACGCATACACACACACCTTCTTGATTTGCCACTCTCTCTTGGCTGGGGTTACGTTGTGTCCTCGGTGCTCTTGTGTCTCCATACAGACGCTGCAGACGCAGGTGTTATCAGTACGACAGAAGAACTCCAGGCCTTTCAGGTGGATGGGGCACAGAGGCACGTTGGAGGAAAATTCAGTGGAACCACTCACAGTGTACCTGTTACAGCATTTAAACAAATGTTTGACATCGACGTTGGTATCTCTTTTACTCCAGACTCATGAAAGCTTCTCTGTTTTTTGATCTATAAAATGAAGATACATTAATTGTCGGCAGTGTCAGATTTAACTGGTGTATCGACCGGAACAATGTCAAACCACAATTAGCACAGTCATGTGGACTACAAGTAAGACTGAAGGCTGGTGTTGTTAGCGATCCTAACGTTAGCCACGCTATACAAACCTATTTGACACCATTTACAGACGGCCATTTACAGACAATGCACTGCTTTTCGGTCCACTTCCACTGTCTGGTTCGGATCATGTTCTCACATAATGTACAGAGAACTAAACTCTGGTGCAGTTGGAGGCAAAACAAGACCCCCAATTTCAAGCGGACCAGAGTTTGGTTCTGTGGTGTGCACTGGAGTTTGTTTGAGCATTCACACCACGTTGGGTCTTTGTAGATATAGATTTAATTAAGAGTGCTGCTCTTTTTGTAAAGTGTCTTGAGATTACATTTGCTATGATTTGACACCAGACAAATTAAGATTTATTGATTATGTTCCTAATGCTCTGTCAATTTCACTTAATGATGTAAAGCAATTGTCTAAGTTTATATCTTTTGAACCCTGTAAATATTAGGTTAACTTGTGTTATTGCACAACTAGCGTCACCTGCTTTTGCCTTGATTTTTTCATTACATTTGATCTGAACACACATTTGGGAGTGTAGTTTGGTACCTGCGTGGAGGTGAGTAAGGTGGAGGCAGGTCATGATGCACTGAATTCTGAGCTTGGAGGGACGGGCAAGTTTTGACAGGCCCAGGGTTTTGGGGGATGTTGGGATTGGAGATGCTGTCTTCAGGCACCCCGGGCGATGGGAGTTGCTGAAAACGAGTCATCATCTCAGCAAAGATCCTGTCTGGCATCTCCCCCGGTCTCTGAGGCTGAGACGGGGCTGGTTGTTGCTGATGCTGAGTATGCAAGTTTAGACCCTCGTCTCCTCCTCCGTCTGTTCCATCCATTGAAATCCCAGCGCTGGCCAACCATTTGAACTGTTCAGTGATTTCCTTCAGGGTTCGGTTGATTTGGAGCTCTGGTCGCTTACGGAAGGACTCCTTGCAGAGAGGACACTGGTAGATCTTGGAACCACCTCCTCCACCTCCTCTTCTCCCTCCGTCCCAGTAGGAGGAGATGCAGGCCTGGCAGAAGCTGTGGCCACATGGTGTAGAGACCGGGTTGTTGAACACATCCAGGCAGATCGAGCAGGTGAACTGGTCTTCGGACAGAAAGGAAGCAGGCAACGCCATTCAGCTGTACCAGAGATGCTGTTGAGAGAAAAAAAAAATATTCAGAATTAATTATTTTGTGCTGGCTATAACCAAACTACTTTTCAAGCAATTTTGACGTCACAGACACAAGTCAGAATAAAATCATTAGAGTTTTGCTAGAGTTGGGGGAAGCTCCTGTGATCTCAGTCGTTTGGTATAAGGTGGTCATGAACTCAAATTTTGTTTTAAGCCATGCTTTTTCCTCTCTTGGCGTTATTCTAAAATCAAACGTGTATATTCAACAATTCTACAATTCACTTGCAGACACTTTTGTCCAAAGCGACGTATCACAAGTCTTTAGACTTGTCTTATGACGTGACTCTTGTCAACAACCAATTGGAGAAGTCTCACCAACAACAAACAGGAAGCTGCAAACTTGTAAACATTACAAGGAGGCATATAGGAACATGCAATTACTGGACTGTGGAAAGTAGAGGAACTGGTTGAGTTGTAGAGAGCGCATGAATGCCTCTTTGACATGTCTTCCTCTTTGTACCACAAAAGAGTAGAGAAGGAGAAAGGTGGACAGAAATCCCTCAATGGGGAAATATTTCAGCCATAGAGCAAAATCAGGGACAGCTCGATTATAATTACAAATATGAAAGTAATCTATATTTTCTCAGGTTTGAGAGCCACAGCAATTTCTGTCCAACTTGTCCATTCGTCATTCTTGCTCTCTCCATAACTCCAGCAGTTTCCCCTCTCTCCAGGCTTGCAAAATGTTAGTCTGTGACGGAGTGACCAAATACTGTCAGAGACAACTGTCAGGGTGGCAGACGTTGGTTATAGTCTTTTAAATTGTTTTCAAAGTCTGCATGAAAGGCATTAGTTTTCTGCTTAATTTTGTGTTTCATTGTGAAAAATATGACTCCATCATACATATTCACATGGCAAGCACTTTACTCTGGACTGACAGATGCTGTTGAGTTTCACATTGCAAATGGAGAATCTAAAAAAAATCATTTAAAAAATCTAATTTGATCAACAATTGACAAGACAATACACCGGGGAAACCAAAAGGGAAATCCAGCCATACTTCAACACTTCTCAATACATGCCTTCAGAATGTGTCCAATTCCCATTAACTACAGTTAAATAATTACAAGATCAGATCGGAAATGGAGTGGTATGTGCACTATTCAGGAAAGGAGTAAATTCCTGGTTGACAGTAATGTCAACAAGCCAACAGTTGCGACAAATGGTATGTGCATGATAAGCCAAAGAAACAATCAAACATCTTTAACCTTGCTTGCCGGCACCTGAATTAGTTGGTTCAATGAAATTGAAATATTTATATTGGACCCTCAATGGTCAATTGTTATGTCCAAGCTGTACCCCTTCCCCCCACCAAAGTAGCCATAAGCTAGGTTAGGTTAAAAGACCTGCTGTCCCAGCTCTACTGCCTGTAAACCAGTGCAGTGGACAGATAGCATCTCAGGAGCAGCACAGTTTGGCAGTATTTTGATCTAAAATGGAGATAAAGTCATTTGCAGGCTGTGTCAGTTTAAATTGGCCCAGTGATCGTATCAATGTGTAACCAGCACAGCTCTGTGAACATTAAGACCGACGGCTGGCGATGCTACTACG
The DNA here is from genome assembly GCF_963584025.1 of Labrus mixtus. Taxonomy (NCBI): domain Eukaryota; kingdom Metazoa; phylum Chordata; class Actinopteri; order Labriformes; family Labridae; genus Labrus; species Labrus mixtus. Next base: position 15,048,135 of record NC_083613.1, read on the forward strand.
GCCAATGTTAGCCACACTCGCCAAACCAATTTAACAGTCTTTACCAGTAAACGCTGTGATCCTGTGTTTAGTTGAGTTAAAGAAATTGTACTCAACTTTTTGTGTTTTCTTATCTTTAGACTATTCTAGACTCAAATCTCAAATGAATCGCATAGGAACATCCCTAAAAACAAGATATTTGTTAAATCGTTAGCTTGTTGTATAACACTCATAAGCAGTAATGTTATGTGTCTGCTAACATTAGCAGTTGGTAGTTAATGGGTCATCATTGAATCTGTATCTGTGAATACAAGTCTCTCTCGTTCAGTCTGATTTGCTGATTGTGGTGATTGTCGGTTCAGTCATATTCTATAGGACTCTCAGTTTGGAAAACAAAGCATTAGAAAGATACATCAGCTTGAGGTGTCCCCCCATGAAAGCTACTCGAGGCATCAGAAACATCTCAAACAGGTTCTGTTTGGTTATGTAAAACACTGCTAGGACAGTTTCACGACAATGAAAAGGCCCTTTCTTTCTGTCAACACTTGCAATCTTTTTTTATCAGATGTACTGAGGCAGTAGCTGATTACACAATCAACCTCTCACAGGAAGAGAGCAAGCAGGTTTCCAGCTCTACTTTTTTCAATATCTTGATGTTTTGTCACTCAGCAATGCAGCTACAGATACCATGTACTGGGTCGACACTTGGTAACACCTATCTCACTGACTGTTTTCTGTTTCCAAACCACTATGCAGGTTTCTTACAACTCCTTTAACATCACTCCCAAGCTGTGCTACAGCTGTGTTATGACAGTCATCTGTACCATGCATGAATCTAAAGAAAGTATCATCAGCCTAATCATTGTTGCCTCTCAGCTCTGGTATCTTACATGCAATCATTTTTGTTTCATTTCTGGAGGTTTTAACATACCAGTCTCTGAGATTCATGGGTGTACAAAGGAGGTTGATAAATTAAGTTTGTGATGGGTTTGTTACCAGGCCAGAATTGAGTTAAAAAGTTAAAGTCCTAGGCACTCAATGTGGGGAAACTCTTTTTTTATTACCAAAAATGTCAGGCAAACTCATGCACACCATCTAAACAGCACAACTTCATTTGCAATGTTTCAGTTTTGGTACCAAACCATTGCCAGTGAATTTCTGAAAACAAAGAAAGCTTTGGGAGCTTCAGAATCTGTCATTTTCAAATACCACCAATAATTCATCCATCCACGCTAAGTGATGTACCGAAAATCAAACCTAGCAATACATAAAAAGAGAAACCAGGATTAAAAATAGTTTGACTCCTCTTGGTGTCCAATGGGCCTCATGTCTTTTGCAGTGTTGGATTAAGCAACAGTCTCTGCGTCATCAGTTGTTTATTTAGCAGGTGAAGTGCTGAATGCTTTGTATTTAACTGTCTGTATCCTTTTATGAAGCAACACAAACACACACACTTCCATTAAAGAAATTACTCTAAACAAACTCCAGAACAAAGTCTGTTTGGATCTGGTGAATGAAAAGTACACACATTAGGGCGAGTTTTCTCAACATACCTGAGGACACACATAAATACACACACACACACACACACACACACACACACACACACACACACACACACACACACACACAGGTGGCTGCAGTACAGGTAGCACCAGTTTCCCATTGGTGAAGCAAAGCTGCAGAGTTACAAGTATGAAGTAAACAACCTAGGCATAGTGATCATATCTGGGACAGATGACACAAGACAGTTCAGACTGGGTTGTTGTGACGTTTCAAGCCAAAAGTATAAATCTACAGATTGAAATTTCTGCTGTGGTAATCAAAAAGTCAAATTAAAAAAATCACCTGATTGACCTAACGAGCATGTCTTTGGACTGTGGGAGGAAGGGTTGGTTGGATTTGAGGAAGCCAGAGTACCCGGAAGGAGCCCCCGCATGCACAGGGAGAACATTACCGTCATGTTTACGTAATGTACTTCCTCCTGAGACCAGCCCTCTGAAATGTTCTAGAAAGTTTCAGGAGTGCAGAAAACATTGGGTTGATATATTTTGTAAGAGGAGGGGGGGGGGGGGACACATCAAACAGACATGCCTGCTGCTGCCTTGGTGCTTTTTGACACTTGTTTTCTGCCATTTCGCTCTCGCAAAACCAGGGAAAAAAAGCCCTAAAGTTGGAAAATTGTCTAGTAACTCTGCTTCCACCGAGCGGGGTAAGGCCTATACCACCGGCCAGCCAATTTTCAAAGATGACAGAAGAAATTCATACTATCAGACGGGAGAAGCAGAAACCGCCTCAAGTAACAGCTCTGCGATTGGTCAGCATTGCGCACCATTGCGCCATTCGCTGCCACTTTAGTCAATGCAAAGCAAGCAATGCGGTCCGTCTCCGGCGCGTGCCAGCAGCGCCTCTACGTTATTTTTGATGGAGTCCGCTAATTGGACAAAATAAATCCAGAATGTCAGACAAGGAAATGCACAGAGCATCCGGGCTATTCCAAAATAGAACTTGGTCGTATTTTTCAACACTTTATCAACATCAAATGAAAAACAAAACAACCTCAGAAAGACAAAGACAAAGCACGTTATTCTCTTTATTCCCACGTGACAACCAGCGCTGACTGAATGCGTCATGTCGTCATGTCTCAGGTGTACGTTGAAGTTACACAACACAGGTCTACATCACCTGTCGACAGCACCATTCACTACGTTGTTACATAAGAAGTAATCAGTCAAAAGCAAAGTTCTGAATAGTGAAATGACAAAAACTACACCGTGAATACACTCCTCTAAGCTGACACATGTTCTCTGGCAGTTTTTATCTGTACACAATTCATTTAGCAGTCTGAAGCACGTGCATGTATTCAACCCTTACAGGAACAAATGTTCAGCTCATAATGGGGGAATTTGTGAGTTCTACACTTTCATTGAAAGCTCTCTTTCCACCCACACCCATTTTGTGACTTTTCACACACATCTCACAACAATATACCTTTAATAATAATGAATGGATGAAAATTAAAATGGCCCTCATCTGGATACATGAAGAACATATTAAGAGGAGGGGTTCTCACAGGATCAGAGTTTCCCATAGATTTTAACACTGATAATGACGTAGCGTCATTACCACCTGCTATGTATTCTATGTATAACCTTGAGCACTCATTTAATTTTCAGGGTGCCGGTAGCCTAGCGGTTATGACATGCACCCCATATACGGAGGCAATAGCCAATGGGTTCAAATCTGACCTCAGCCCTTTGCTGCAAGTCATCCCCCACTCTCTACTCCCATCATTTCCTGTCTCTCTTCAGCTGACCTATCCAATACAGGCAAAAAATGGCCCAACAAAAAATAAAACATTTTAAAATAATAATAAAAAAATAATAATAATAATAACATTTTTAGCATTTTTTAGGTTTTGTAGAAAACCATTATGACCGTTAAAAGTGTTCAAAAGGCCTCTTCGTGGAGCAGATATTACCCAGACTCTAAAAAGAAAAGCGAGGACTGCAGTGTGTTTGTGTCTTACCTGTGGCAGAGAGGAGAATATTTCAGCGCCGGGGTCGGTAAACAGATGCAGCGTGTTTGTTTGTCTCTCTCCCTCTCTGTAGTCTTTTCTCCTTCTGTTAATCCTCACCTCTGCTCGTGAGTTGTTGCATTCCTCTCCTTTTTTTTCTTTTCCTCCGTCATTGTGTTTTCAACTTTCAACCCCACCCTCCTAACCCACCACCTGCAAAGTTTACCCAGCCCAACCTGCTCGACAGGTGCAGCTGTGAAAGTATGCATCTGTAAGTGTCCCTCTCTCTGTCCCTACGTCTACACCGACACTCCCATTTGCTGTTTTGATCACATACCACAAAATAAGTACGTTGTTGCAGAGGGAAAAAAAGTGCATGCTAAATGATCCAATGAAGGAATTTCAAGGTTGAAATAAAGACAAGTCCGGCCAAATGTGAGTTACATAATAGATTAGACATTATACATTATATAGGTACATCTGCCACAGCTTCGCTAACTGCAACCCAACACATTTCATATACAGACTTGGATGTGAATGTGGCTGTTTTTTATGTTGGCTGCACAAAACGCAGACTGCGTGACAGACTGGCTGAACATAAATACGCCATTAGGACTAAAAACTCGAACAGCAGGCCACACTAATCCAGAAACTATAAAAGGCATGGCCATTGAAGTCCTCCCCATAAATCTCAGAGGGGACTTTTGGGATCTACACACTCAGGGCCACTTACTTTCCCGGCCTTAACGAAGAGATGGATTTCTTTTGTTTTCTCTAACTGGTTTTTCTTTGGCCCTTTTCTTTTTAGTAGCCTATATAAATCCTTGTGATTTCATTTCCAGGCTAACGCCCACCGGAAGTGTATATGTGTTTTCTTGTCTTAATGGTGTTAGGCCTCACTGTTTCTTGAACTGTGTTTTTCATCTCACAACAAACCTAGCAGAACTCAACAACAGAACATCACATATCCTCTGAACACCCACCTCACACCACTTCACTCAGGACGGAGGTACAGAGCACTTAAGATGCTGAAGAGCTCGCCTTGGGAAAAGCCTGATCCCTGCTGTTATCACGGCCCTGAACAAAATTCCTCGCTGAACAGGCCAGAGGGGAAACTCCTGATTTTTAGTTTTATCTCTATGTTTGTGTGTAATTAAGGTCCCTGATGCTTTATGGTTTATTTGATTCAAAGTCCAAAATTAAACATCATGTTGTATTGAAAAAAAATAACTGTGATCGGGTCCATTAACTCAATGAAAATGTTTACTGAAGTAAGGGAGCCCATTCTGTCTGTAAAGGTAGCTCATCAGGGGAGGAGGAGGAGGCACAGTTTGTCAGGTAAGGTAGCTTAATTTGTCCAACATGGTTCAATCTTTCCAAAAAGGTAGCTCATTCTATCAGGTGAGGTAACACAGTCTATAGCAGCTCATTCTGATACAGGTAATGTGGAAACGTCTGCCAGGTAGGGTTGCTAATTCTTTCAGGTAAGGTTGCTCATTCGTCAAATGTAGCTGATTCTTCTGGTAAGGGAAATGATTCTGACATGTTGTGTAGCTCATTCTGTTAGCTAAGGGAGCTAATTTCTGATTTTCATTTTGCCTATTTCTCAGAAGATGTGCATTTTGCCTATTCCCCAGGAAAAATAAGAAAAAAATAAATATGAGCAGATTTGAAAATCATTTATTAACAAACCAAGGAAATTCACAACTCAAAACAAGCTTCCATCACAAAACTAACAACGAGAAGCCAATCTTTCATTAAATAAGTCAAATAACTAATATGATAAACACCCTCCTTCCACAGAAGGAGTAGACTAAAGCATGCTCAATGTCAAGGCACACACTATGGCCCTGATTGTTGATTTGCCACAGATGTGCTCAATCTGCAGCTGCTGCAAGGAGAGAGAAGTGTGTGAGGAGTACACAGGAGTGATCACACAATCAATTCCCTGAAGTTGGAGGTTTGCTTAGATGCCTCGTTATGTCACACAGACAGCAGTGGGAAGGGGGGGGGGTGGTGGTGATTGCAGGTCTTGATTGGTGCGCTAGCAGGTGCGGGGAATACTAGGATTTTTAGTATCAGTGGTGTGGGTGGTATATGGCATGTATATGCCTTACATTGGTTTCTGACAGCTTCCCACTGTCTGCGCCCGCCTAAGCCAAGTGACGATCTAGCAAAACAAACATGGTGATGGCAATGACAGCCTTACTTCTGGAGCGATGAAGAGTAATTAAAGAATTTTATATTATTGCAACTTTATAGACAGCATCAAAACTCTGACCTATTCAAGTCTGTAGTGAACCGGCTACAGGATGCTGGTTCCCCAACACTTTCATGCAAAGGAACAGGCAAAGACGTGGAAAGTAATCAGCTGTTATGACATCCTGGTTCCCATCGGCAGACCTTTATACTGTATCTACACAAAAGTAATTTGTTTTTTTTTGTTTTTTTAAGAAATCTGCATCATGATGCTGTTTTTTCAGCAAACTTAAAGGGATACTTAAACCATTTGCATTAAGCTTTGTATCATTAGAAACCTGGTAGTATTTTTGAATGGTCGTGCATCCCGCCCTCATTTTCCCCTGAGACGGGAACTCTTTGTATTTCTTGTCTGCAAAAGGAGCCTCCGATGACGCAAAAAACGTAATTTTGCGTCATCGGCAGCTGTTGCGGTTAGCGGGGTGAAACTACAACGCTAGTTCCTCATATTTTCAACCACTGGGTGAAGTATCCCTGTGAGTCATGTTAGATGGATGAACACCTTTTTTTTCCAAGTTCAATTCACTGAAGTAATCCAGAGTGACGCCTTTGTGTAACTTACTATTTACAGCTCAACTGAGACTCACCAGAAACAGATGAATTGGTGCTTCTTTCTGGGGTGTAATGACACGAGAAATTAAGATTTTTATGTTGCATCATGTCGCTTTGCTTTTGATATGAACGCACGGTAGCTTCACAAATTGCTCCTTTGACTCATAAATAATGCAGCACACAGTGGTTGGGGGTGGCTCAGTTGGTTGAGTCCTTGGGAGGTTGGGGGTTCGGACCCCAGCTCCTATAGCGACATGTCCGATGTATCGTTGGGAAATCTTTTTTGACATCTGCTCTTAATTCACAAACACAGGAGAGTAAATGTTGGTAAGACTTAAAAAATAGATCACTATTTTCCCCTTTCCTCTTACAGCCTCTGTCTGTAACCTTACTCTAGGTCTATTGTATTCTAACACACCACATTGACAGAGCGAGATTAATTTTTTTGTTGATGTTTGCCTTCAGCTTTATCCCTTACATGGCAGCTGCCAAGACCTGCTGAGGAATAAAATTCCCTGGAACGAACTCCCAACACTGGATATTGTGAAAGCTATTGCGAGCCTATCCGCAACTAAACCATGACTGGAGTATGAAAGTGCAATGAATGGAAGCACATTGAAAATAAGCATAAAAAGTGATAGCCAGATGATCTTGATGGCTCTCATTTTCTGCTTGTTCCCCTCCTTTTTCTTATTGGCTTCACTGTCTCCTGGGCGCGGCCTTCTGAGGATCCTGAGGATGGACAGGCTGCAGAAAGCCTCGATGGCCAAGGCAGGGGCCAAAAGAATACCTGCACCCATGAAAACTACAAAGGTTTTCATCGGAAAGAAGCCGTTGGACAGTCCAGCATCTATATATAAGCAAAATAAAACAGTTCAAATGTTAGGATGTTTCATATACTGTGAGGTATTAAAATGTATATATGATAATTCGATATTTTCTCACAACTTACGCACAACAACCAGCCACAAAGCAGCAAGGCAGGCCCCCCTGTACCTGATGTTTTTGTACCTGAAAGAGAAGGAGAAAACACACGTTGTTGTTTTTTTACTTTTCAAACAAGATTTTTCACTCAAACAGATGTGTTCAATAAATATTTGATTAATGCTTCTCTGAATGCGCCTTTTCATGTCATTGCTGCGCTAACAAATCCTGATATCAGCCTTTATCCAGAGTGAGACTTTATTTATCTGAAAAAAGGGTGATTCGTTCTTTTACAGTCTAAACCAAACCGGATATATATAATCAAGCAAACAGCAGGCAGGAGGATGTCATAGGCCATAAATGAAAAATACATTCTAGGATGCATTTTAAGTCAACATTCAGAGAATACTTGTGCAAGCTAGCTACAACCCTATGAATGAGTTAAACACTAGAACAGAGGGGGACACCGGTAGGTTAGTGTGCATGCCCCATGAATGGAGGCTGTGGTCCTCCAGGCGGGTAACCCGGGTTCGAATCCAACCTGTGGCTCGTTTCCCGCATGTCATTCACTCTCTCTCTCTCTCTCTCTCTCCCCGATGTTGGACGCTATCCACTGTCCTATCTCTAAATAAATGCATAAAAAGCCCCCGAAAAGACTTTGACTTTGCTTTTGTTAATAAAACCACGGGTTAAATCAGTTGGGGACTGTCAGTGGCTGGACGGAAAGAGATGGAGACACCCTGTCCATATTCAATGGTTTGCACTCACATGTCAGACCCCTGTGTTTATCAGTGAACTTTCATTGATGTTTTCTGATTCAGTGAGGATCTTTCTTTGAAGGCTGAGTTACCTGATGAAGAACACAGGATGGACAACTGCCAGGTAGCGATCCACACAGATGTGGCACTGGAACAGGGCTCTCCCCACAGAGGCACTACCGTGATAAAAGTTTTTCAGAGGGTTAAGAGCTGTAACCTTTAGAAGAATACTCAGAAACGACAGAAAGAAACACAAGGAAGACGCAATTTCCATGAAAGCCAGGTTGAGAGTCAAAAACTCTGTTTCGAAGAGACTCTTCTTCCCGGAGACGATCAGCCACAGCGCCCAGCTGTTTACTGGGATGCTGATCAAGTTGTCCACCGAGCTTATGAAGAAATACATCTGCAGCAAAGGGGAAAAACTCACTGTGGAGTTGTTGGCCATTTTTCTTTTTCAGAATAAGAGTTCCCTAAATAAACAAAAAAAAATATCAGAATGTAACACACTTCATTATTTTTTGTAGATTTTAATTATTTCCAGGTTATTTTCAATTATTTTAACACAAAAAGGAGAGACTAAATGTCTGAAAACTATTAACTAACTTGTGTTAAATTACAGAAATGTCCACATATACAGTATATGCTATGTAAGATATAATGGATTAGAGCAGTCAGGTAGACCGGCTGAAATTCATCTGATTATCTCATGTTTGAATCTGCTGCTGATATTTAATGACAATATTTCAGTTTGTTTTATTATAGTCAGGAAAGTTGATCAGATATTTGGCTAATCTTGGAGTAAATTCCTTTCCTTTATAGAAATGTCATCATAAAGGAGTCTTATAACACATATATAAAACAATTTAAAAGGGACGTATTATAAAAAAATCCACTTCTACAGTGTTTTTGAACAAATATTTAGGTAACCTGAGTGTCTACTGACCCACAACATGTGAAATAAACACATCCAGTCCTTTGTTTGTGGTCTGCATAAGTCTTACAACACAGAGAAAAATGCTCTGTTTCAAATTTGCTCTCCTTGTGATGTCACAGTGGGATTTTGGTAAAAAAAAAAAAAAAAACTCCCCTCCCCTGCTATCTCCACCCATGGACTCCACCCCCAGCCTAGAACAAAACTTTTGTGCAGGTCGGCCATTTTTATTCTCGCTATCAAAGGAGCGATGTCTACCAGGAAAACTCAGGGGGGGCTCATTGCATTTAAAGAGACACACACACCAAAACGGAGCGTTCTGAGAGAGCTGGTTTATACAGGGTCACAAACCTCCTCTGGTGCTTGATTCATGTTATATTCTGACCAAAGCACAGCACAGATGTTTCATTTAGACCACAGGGGACTGTTTGAAAAGGTGGAGAAGGGGGATAATATGTCCTCTTTAAATTCAGCTCCTGTAGGAAAATCTGTGAGAGCTGCTCAACGTTGGGGTACCCAGACCCTTATTGTTGAACTGCCTTAGGTAGCTTATGAGGGGTCAAAGTAGGGGGTTTTTTTAGGATTCAGAATCCATTGAAAATATTTGTTTAGCACAAAATTCATTAATAATACTGCCCCACAGTGTCAAATGTCACAGGGGTCCAGGTCTGAGGCTACTCCAGATTCTACATCAGTGGCTCCCAAAGTGAGGGTCGGGACAGAGAGGGGGGCTGCGAGTCGCTTTAAATTATTTAAAATTGCATATTTTATCCATTACTTTAAAAATACATACAAATAGATCACAGGAGTTAATTTTAAATCTTTGTGTTATGGTTCACCTTTATGAACACATTGGTGAGGACATTTCTTGGTAAGGAATTTATTCTCAGATGTAATATTCCCTCACTATTATGTGTTGGGGACTGCCATTTAATTTAAAATGAAAATATCCTCTTAGTTCACACGAACACTCCAAGGAATATGCAGAATAATACTACAACAATATTGATAATAAAAACGAGAATTAAAAAGAACAACAAGAAATGACAACAAACATGAATCATTGTTTATCGCTGTGTTGGAATAAAAATAGAAATCACTTACACTGATGTGCTGTGGTCACGGTGTCTCTCCTGTGAACACTCGCTTGCATCTGGTTCTGTTAGAAACATGTAAGGAAATGAATCCACAATACTTTGCATGCAGCCTTTATTTGACTAATGTCTCACTTGTCCCTACTCTGCCTTAAACTCTCCTCGTCCTCTTTAACATCCCGTCATGTTGTAACAATCATTCATCTTCTTATCTTCAACTTTTTGAACCATGATGGAGGAAAAGTATTAGAGCTGTGTATTGTCCACATCCTCACAATTCAATTCAATTTAAATTCTTTGGGTCACGATTCGATATCGATTCGATATCGATCAAAATGCTTCGATATCGATTTAATAATACATACAGATGACAGAAATACCCAGATCATCACAGTACCTTATATTATTTGTTAAATAATTATGTGTGCGTTGTTTGTATTGGTTTAGAACAAACTGATTCAAAAATGTATTTTATCATTGCATTATTCTTTAATAAACTAAGAATAAAACATTAAAGTACAGTATGATCAAAAGTGCACATTTGTGCCTGAGCTGAATTTGCAGCAAAATTGTAATAAACATTACAGTGCTGTAATGGCATGGAAAAAAATATATGTAAAGTGCACAATTTTGTGCCCTTTGGGAGTGCACAAAAGTGAGCTCCCAAAATCCATCAGACATTTTGGACAAATTAAGCTATCTTTTTAAATATTGTACTTATCAATTTTTTTTTTTTTTTAAACGTGACCTTTAATATCCTAAAATGCGATTCCTTGACATCCATACTGAGTCCATGTATTTAAAGGATGGCCCATTTGACACAAGGAAGATTCAACACTATCAATCTTTATTTTGTTGGGAAACACGGCAAAGAAAAATACACTATATCACAGAAAAATATTCACAGGTAAAGAAACCCTGAGGGCTTGTAAAGATAACCAAACATTGAAATTAAGAATTGCTTCAAAGTCCTGCCAAGAATAAGAAAAATAATTTTCTCATAAAATGTGCTGAAAAGCTGTTAAGCTGTAATACAATAAATATATATAATTTACAAAACAATCAACAGCATTTGGTCAAAACTTGCTCCGGTACTAGGGCTGAATAATATTGGCGGAAAAGTGACATTGTGATATATTTTCTTTCCTTCTGTGATTTTGTGATGTGAAAATATAGAGTTAATTTCAAACAGATGCAGTGAGTTTACTTTAATATGGACAATAAATATTTAAATATTGTTTAATCATTTTGAACTTTACGTCTATTTTATCTTTATCTAAAAATGTGATGCACAATGCTATTTTTTCAATATTGTGAAAATGATATGAATATATCCGTATTAGCTTTAGCAAATTTTCCCTAATTTAAAACAAAATAAGCTTTTCTTTTACCACAAAATTTGCGATAATTACTCTGAGGGGAGCTGATAACTGACTTTAGTTGAATCTGACTGCATGGAAACGGTGAGAGAGCGTGTAAAATGTACACAAGCTAAATGAGAAAGCAGTGCTTGTTTGCAGGGGTGTTCAAAGGTTGGCATGGACCCCCTTCAAACCTTATTAGCCACCCCAAAATCCCTGACTATTATTGTCTATTTGCCTTGCCAGAGGTGAGACTCAGTGTGCAGATGTTTGTTTGCAATATTTAAATTCTCCATATTTAGATATGGTTTTGAGTCCTTGAAGAATTAAACTAAGAAGATGTTTATGTCACCATCTTGTAGTCGATGACATTAGTGCAGACAGGAGGGGTAAATAAATGCTCTTCATTCAGCTATGTGCGCAGACTTCAGTCAGTGCCCTTGAGCCACCCAAGTCCAAAAAGTCTGGACATGCAAGAGCCAGTTCGCGATAGATACATTTTCTTATTCATTGCAATAAATTCCTTCCTTGGCGATGTGTTTATTGGGAAACCTCAAATCGCGATAATGATCCGTTCAGAGAGAGAGAGCAGCTGAGAAGTGAGCTTCACTTCTCTTGAATGCAGGGGAGTTTCTTCAGTCTTTTCAGGTAGAGGAGAGGGTGAATGCTGCCAGTCAAAAAGGACAACACCGACAGGAGAGACACAGACAAAAAACATTGCCCCTGGTCATAATTGATCCAGTCTTTGGAAGTTGCAAAAAAGGGAATATAGCTGGTAAGAATTGCCATGTTGATGAGTGTGATGTTAAAAGCTTTTTTCTTCATGCCGTTCCCCACACCGCTCTCCGTCTGCCTCGCACCGTTGCTCGGCTGTCTCAGAGCCCTGAGCACCGACACAAAGCAGAAAAACATCAGCAAAAATATGAAGAGGTAAAAGAATACGAAGCTGAAGTGAGTCATTTGTGATTGAGTGTGAAAAATGATATGTAGGTAACAGATTATAGACAGCATCCAGATCACGCTGAATAAGGCAACCCTGTACCTGAGAGGTTTACACCACAGGAAAAATACAGGCTGACAGACGGCCAGGTAGCGCTCCAGACAGATCAAAGTCTGAAACAGCGGCCGGATAATTGTGAGGAAAACGTCCAAGAGTAGTACATGTATTATCTGCAACAGATTCGTATTCACGGCCAGCACGTTGAACAGACAGCTCAGACAGACGAGAATTTCATTCACTGCCAAGTTCAAAGTGAAGAACTCGGTGGCCACGGTCCCGACCACTCCGAACGCAATCAGCCACACGATGAAGCCATTGACGGGCAGACTGAAGACGACGTTGAAGTAGCAGGGGATCGTCCTGGCTGAGATGAAAAGAAGCGAATAGGCTGAACAGAAAGTGGAGTTGCTCTGAGTGGCGTTCATCGTGACGTTATGTTGCGAGGTCAACGTTGATTCTGTCATTTCAGCTGAAATCGGCGTAACCACAACGTACATTCACATAAACTACTATTTTTTTTAAAAAAGACTCAAATTGTCTCAGAATGCAGGAAATATTTTACCTGAACTTCTCTTTCCGTACCGATAGTTTAATCTCTTCTTAAATGTAGGTGTCCTACTCTTTCGGTCGGAGGAAGAGAAGGTGATAAGTCTGTTACCTGCAGAGAAAATATTCCCCCTCACCTCTCCCCTGTCTCCGTCTGTTCAGATCCATGTTGAGCGTGTGGTCTTTCATTTTGCACACCTGCAGCACCACGAGCATATTCAACAATCCCACATTGTGTAGACAGATCACATAACATGGCGTGCATTTAAATGTTGGAGCCAAATTATGGCTCCAAAATACACAAATCTGACAAATCAAAACAGCATTTGTTTAGGAAGGGACCTCTGCGTGAGATTTAAATACACTTTCAATCACGGCAGGTGAGATAGTCATATGGTCATTTAAAACCTAGAATAAATCTAAAGAGCAATTATGTAATACCACCGGTGACAAAGACACAGTACTCTTTATAGCATTATTATTATTATTATTAGTAGCATTATATTGCACATCATATGTTAGACCATAATCAGAACATATATTAAGCAGCTGCTGAAACCCAGCGCTGCTAGGGGAAAAAAATGCCAAATAATCAGCATACATGAGGTGATTGATTATACTGTTACCCAACACACAACCAGTTTTGCAACCATTCAGTTGTTTAGATGGATCATCCATGTACACGTTAAAGAGTGCAGGAGAAAGCAGCCCCCCGTGTCGCACACTATTAATCACTCCAAAGGGGGAGGACATTTTATCTCCCCATTTGACTTGCATTTTCTGGTTGGCATACCAGTACGCCAGAAGCCTTAATATATATAATCAGGGACCCCCTTTTCACTTAGTTTCATAAACAACTTTCGATGATTGACACGATCAAAGGCCTTAGAGGCATCAACAAATCCTATCAGGACGGAGGACTTGTTCCTCCTATATACCTCAACAGCTTCTTTCAAGGCATAAATACAAAGATCAGTACCTGGTTATCTGTGGTACCAATATATCATATATAATATATAACCCAGCTGCTCCCTTATTTAGAGCTCTTACGTCTCTCCAAAAATCCATGACTTTGTTACAGAGCAGTTTTTCAGCCAATGAGTCTGCTCTCATTACCTGCTCATTTTTACACACAAAATGGACAGCATATTTAAATCTAGCAATAGTGAGCTTTTTGTGATAAATTACAGGCTGTCTGGGTCGACCTGCCTGATTCCAAGCCTTGAAAGCCTCCTTTGCTTCGTGATGTATAGCCACATGTTTATTCCAGCCTAGTTTGATGTTGAATGCCTTCTTAGAGCAAGTAAGGTATGATCTACTGGCCTCATGCATAGCTCCTATAATTCCATCATACAAGTAACAGAGGGATTTCCCATGAGATATATCATTACAGTTTACACTTGAACACATGCTAGCATCTTTGGGTAAATATAGATCACTCAAGAGAAAATCAGTTTTCCCATAATATGACAATAAATCCTCATTTGTGAGTTTGGGCCAATGCAATTTAGCCCCGCAGGCCCCTTTAACCTTAGTGGTCAGCTCAGGGAGACTATCAACATTAAGAATCATAACAAATGGTACATAATCAGCTAGAGATGTCTCATACAGGATACTCATTGACTGCAGAATAGAATTGGCATCTGCAGTGGAGATGCAATGGTCAAGCCGAGAAGTAGTGTGCCAGGCTTCACTTATGTAGGAATAGCTACTTGCAGGTAACAGCAATTAGCTGGACAATATCAAATTGTTATCTTCACAGAATTGTATCATATATCAAGCAAATAGCAAACTTTTATCTGAGATGTCAGCATTCATATCACCAACAATGTACAATGTCTTGACACTCAAAAGGTGTATATACATTAATAATAATAAACTCTTTATTTCCTATATTTAACTGCACAGCAATGCACCAATCTACTTCAGTTCTGATTACTTTTATCACAGAGTCCAGCGTCTTGCGCCACAGTATGGCCACTCCCCCTGCTATTCGTCCTCTCACCAGTCCCAAAGTCAGATCAGTAGTCGATTCACCAGCCCCAAGGAAACTGTCATTAAAAGTGTTCAGCTTTCCCAAATCCTGTTTGCTTAAGAACGTTTCCTGTAAAGGTAGAATGTCACAGTTTTGCAGCAAGTTGTCTATTACTATTCGTCGGGCTCTATCACCTGCGCTGTTTCCAACACGCAGACCTCGACAATTCTAAGAAGCAACACGCATAACTGAGTTAAGAGTTCAGTGCAGCGGAGGCACCTATTGGCGAAATTGCACCAAATATAGAAGCTGTGCTTGCCCCTTGGACACTTGTCTTACGTGGCTCGTAATAACGCCGCACAACCGAGCCTTCAGGCCAAAGCTCAGGGCTGTACATCTCCATAACGTCATTGCATTCAGCACACACTTTAAATGAGCTGTAGCCTATCTGTTGCTCGCAGTGTCAATACGTTGACAAAAAACATCACGGTCAAGCTCATGTTTCAGATAGCCTGACAGTGTCTTTGTGTCAAGATCTGGAGTGAATTTTGTTGCAAAAACGCTCACCAACTTAGTCCGAACCACTTTGGCAATGCTCCTCCAGGGCTCTCACCTGCGCTCCTAGTAATTGCCGACCCACCGGAACGTATGCTCGGGTCTAGCTCCGTGCAGGCTGCAGAAGCCGGGGCATCACTGATTGAGTCGCCTGTATCGGTGGAGCCAGAGTCCACCTCAGCTACAGCACTAACCAGAGCATTATCCAAAGCAGAGGATCCAGCCAGTGCGCGCTTGCTAGAGTACCCGGCGTCACTGGACATAACCCGGCTTTGTGCTCCGCCATCCCCCGTTTTCAAATTGCGCTCTATAGCTGCAACTCTGCGTTCAGTGGTTGTAGTAATGTCACACAAACCCACGCCGATGTCAGCTTGGAGCGCAGAGATCTCACTTTGTAGCCGCTCCATTTTACTCAGCAAGTTAGACACATCTAAATTGTTAAATGTCACGGGCTGTAGCTCATCCAGGTAGTGTGAGACAAAGCTTGGGATGTTTTCTCCACACTCGTTTAACACCTTTAAGCAACTTTTAACACTATTGATGTCTTTCTGGTCACCCTTAACGGCTACACAACGTTGCTTGGTGTCAGGACACAGTTCAAACAATGTCTTTCTTGATGATTCAATCCACTTAGAATCGAAGGTGTTCGAGGCTATAAGGACAAGTTCATCTTGACTCATAGTCTTTATCTTGACTGCGAGGAAGTTCAGAAACTCATCCTCTACAATCAGTTTGCCTCTACCATCTCATAGATCACAGGTTTTAAACGTGGCCGACTTAATCCAAGAGCAGGCGTCTCTGTGCACACACCGTCCGCCATGACGGACTCAATGAATGGTTCAGAGAAAGCTATAAAGTACCGTATAAAATATAGTGTAAGAAAGTGAAAAAAGTTTTGAGCTCATAAGATTTATGGAAACCTTCCCTCACTCTTCTCGCTGTGATGCCATGACATCATCTCGTCTCCAGGACTTACTGCTCTATAGTTCCTAGATCCAACACGAGTCAGGAACGCATCACTAGACCACTCACACGAGCCTTCATCCCAGTACCTGCTTACAAAAAATTAGCTCGGGTCAGAGGTCGTTCTCATGTCTCTTAAAGGGATACTTCACCCATTTGCATTGAGCTTTGTATCATTAGAAACCTGGTAGTATTTTTGAATGGTCGTGCATCCCGCCCTCATTTTCCCCTGAGATGGGAAATCTTTGTATTTCTAAGTCTGAAAAGGAGCTTCCAGTGACGCAAAATGACGATTTTTGCGTCACTGGAAGCTATCGCGGTTAGCAGGATGAAACTACAACGCAATATAGTAATAGCCAACCATTGCTATATTGCCGCCGCCGGCCGCTGCCAGCTCAGCAGCCAAGACATGATGCCTGCCTGTCGGCGGCGGTGAGGACGAGGAGTCCGGGCCGGCTCGAGCTGGGGCGGACTGGTAGTTTCGGTTCTCTCACTGTTTGCCTATGGACACAGACATAGAGTCTGTTTTCTGCCAGGAATTTCCAAGATCAATTCTGGAAGAAATTTCGGAATCTGTTGAGGAAACGGCCTCATGTGTTGAAGTAAATATGTCTGTAAATGTTTTTATTACTATATTTCTACTGCTATAGGCTACTGTATTTTTTGGAGAAACTGTAAAGATCGAATTTCCCTCTGGGATTAAAAAAGTATTTCTGATTCTGAATGAGAGGACCTTAGTGGGAGTGGCCTGCGGTGCTGTGCATTCTGGGATTTGGTGTCTTTCATCCACGAGCCATGAGCCAAAAAGACACTTTCTGCCTTTCCTCGGCCAAGAAGGCACCAACTTCAAAATGTATTTCACATTTCTACTACATATATGACCCAATGTCAATACAGATTCATGTTTCAACGGGTGAAGTATCCCTTTAAATTGCATCCAATTTTTCCTTCCCTTGCTTCCCTCACTTGTGAGTCCGATCCGCTGCAGCGTCCAATCAATGAGTGATATTCAATAAGGGGGCGGGCCTGTCAGTAAAAAGTATCCCGGGAAGGCTGGTCCCATGTTTCCTCGATCAAAGCTCCTCTAAGTTATTTCCTCTGTGATGAAATAAGAGACTTGGGGTGCGTTCGAATTGTCCCTCCTATCTCCTTTCACTATCCACTTTACCTTAACCCCGGAAGCATTTAAGTGGCGGCCATGATAAGAGTCGTTCGAATTCTCTAAAAGCTAAGGAAAGGTGGGTCAATGCTTCCTTTATAACCTCCTTTAGCATAGGATACACTGGACCATCCTTTACGAAAGGAGATGAGATATGCCGCCCCACAATTCCTTGCGGCCGCAACATTTAAAGCGACTCGCACATCCGACTGTTCACGGAAATGAACGACGATCGTAAAGTCACACAGATCATGTAAGGGATAAAAAGATAAGAGACATTTTTATCAAGATAATGTTTTATTCAACATATTTAATTCACTTAAGAATGCTTTGTGCAGTTGTACATTTGTATGCTTCAAATATTATGTGTAGGTTATATCTTACATAAATGTAACAATTAATTTCATACAATCATATTTATGTTGATGTTGATTTCTGAGTGGACAGGAAGCTGATGGTTTCACTTTTGTTACTCGTAGCCTAGTAGTCTATATTGCTTTTATTTCAATCCCAACCTTGTGGTAATTAGGATTATTTCACCGGTAAGAAGGCACAGGGGAACGTTTTTTAGATTATCTTGTAGTAGTCCATTTTCTGAACATTGTAGTTTCAACACGGCAGACCACGTCATTAACCTCTGCCGGCCCGTCACATTTAATGACGTGGCCTAGTGGAAATGTGGTCGGATTTTAAGAGCAACGAGATCGCCTTTCCCTAAGTCCTTTATGAATTCTCCTAACATCTTTCCTTAACCTCATGACGTTTTCCCCGGGGTTAAGGTGAAGTGGATAGTGAAAGGAGATAGGAGGGACAATTCGAATGCACCCTTGAGACATCCTTCAACATGGCGGCATGTAATGACTTCCGGCTCAAACGAGGATCGAGGAGATAAGAAACTAAAAATAAGAGACATGAGAAGTACCCCATAACCTTGCTGATGCATTTCAAGCAGGCGTATAAACACAGCCGGACGAACGGAAAAACTTGATTTTGATTTTTGATCTGATTTAATTCATATAATGTTCATTTCAGTTATTCCCCACCTCTGATTGTCATGTTGCCGTTCAGTCTCTGATGGTTGGTTGTGTCTTTTGTCTGATGTGATCTTTGATTTATGTGCTGCCGAACAGGAACCTGCTGTAAACCAATTTAACCGAGTCAGACCCGGTTAACTAACTTTTAATCTGTTCTGTAAAATAAATTAAAACTTCTGCAGATAAGCTCATCTAAAATTGTAACGACAGGCTGTGTGTTACTCAATATGATTGTGTTCCTTTTCTCTAGAATTGTTTACACGTGCACCCCACAGCCGGACACTTTTAACTTTGAGAACGTGGGAAGGGACTGAAGGTAGGACATGACATATGAAGAATGATGGATATCACAAGAGTCCAACGTTTCACTATGACAGTTTGTGCCTTTATATCAGTGCTACATGTAAATCAACAAATGAGTGTTTAAGAACACACCTTCAAGCAGAAGAGGATGAAGCAGCTTCATGTGCATGGAAACTGCATGGGTCGCTCACCAGTCATATCATCGTCGTCGCCTTTTCATGCTTGCGAGTAAATTGTCCTGTATATGTCCTGATGTGTTCACAAATTGGGGTGAAACATCTGCAGATTGCGCTCAGACATGCAGCGAAACATTTCAGGATTTTTTTTTTTTCATGAGTTTGGAGAATGTGTGAAAACATTTTTCTTCTACATTAGCTACTAAAAGGCTTTTATTGGACGTGCAACTGAGGTAGGAGGAGGAGGATTGCGGCTGTAACAGGGATAAAAATCTAATTATGAATGTTTTGAAGTTTTTTGTTTTAGAAAGAGGCGTTTTCCTTCAAATCTGAGTAAAAATAGCCTTTCAGTGGAGGTCTTGACCGGTCTTGATTTAATCCAGTCTGCAGAAACTAAGGCCGAGACGAGACCTTTAAAAAGTGGTCCGAGACCGGTCTTGGTCAACCCTAAACTGAGGAATGACTTGATGAAAATAACGTTCCTGTTGACAATAAAAGTTAATAAAATAACGGCAGGATTTGATGTTACGATGTGATGCACTGCTTCTGTTTGTGTAGTTTTGGAGATGGTTAAATGGTTTCCACAAGACACAGTCCATTCCGATGTTCAGAAAAATAACTCTCCTGTCGTTTGTCCGTTCAAACACGATGTAGAGAAGTGACATTTTAAATAAGTTTATTTGCAACAAAGTGTCCACTTTACAGTTTTTAATGGTTTCTTTTAATCGTTAAAAGAAAATTCAGTTCCAAACAGACGTTTCATGAAACTATCCTACATCAATGTGAGAATCTGGACCCTTGGAGAGAGAAATGAGGAGACCATACAAAAGAGGAATGGGCGATTCAGTCTCAGAGCGTCACTCAGCTGGCGTCGTCGGCCGTCTTCCTGCTCTGTAAGAAGTTCTTGAATTGAATGAAGAAGGAAAAATGATTAGTCCAGAGTACTGTCGCCTCGTCTGACAAAATGGGAAAGAAAAGGGAATTCTTTTGAAGGCTAAGAACTATGGAAAATTTGAAATGTATCACCCCCAAATCGTCGAGTGTTCGACTACATGCGGTCACCCCTAGTGTATACACACAAATATGTCAGTGTGTCCTACCTGAAGGTTGTCGTAGTGTTTGAAGGTTTTGCAGTGGCTGATCTCAGCCTCTTTGGTTCCGCTGAAGAACCTGTTACACAGTTTACAGAAGAAACCTGTTTTTGGGACCAAGAACTCCATACCTGTGGGGACACACACACAGACACACACACATTTGACTGTTTAAGCACCATCAAAAAGAGGATTGTGAACTGAAACAAGCTGACCGAAAAACAAACAAACAGACGTCTTACCAACTGGGCAACTGGGGTCAAAGTGAGGGAGGGAGTCGGAGGAAGATTCTGTCTTTAATTTCTTCCTGGGGCTCTCCTCTTCTGTGTTCGTTTGGTCTTCAGACTTCTCTTGTTTTACTGTCAGACACACAAACATCTTTAAATAAGCATGTACTGATAATGTGGATGTACATTTTTGACTAAAGGACTGGCCAAATAAAAAAAAAAAATTGTTTTCATTTTTCATACAAATTAGTTTCAGTAAAGCTGTTAAAAAGCCGAACATCTGCCTCCCACACAACAAAATCTGGGAACCACTAGCCTAACAGTTAATGAATTCCCCCCTGTGCATAGGCTATGGTCCTTCAAGCGGGCGGCCCGGGTTCAAGTCCGACCTGTGGCACCTTTCTTGCATTCTCAACTCTCTCTCTCCCAATTCCTGACACACTGTCCCTTTAATTAAGGCATAAAAAACCTAAAAAATAAAAATAAAGCATACCCGTCTCTGCAGCAGGAGCTCTGGTCTGTTTGTCCTCTTCCTCCTGCATCTTCTCCTGGCCCTCTGTTTTGTTCGACACCACCATCTCCTCCTGCTCCTCTTTAATCTGACGGTCACTGAGAGCATTATCGCACTCTTTCTCGGCCTTCACTGCCCCCACCTCTGTCTCTGGACTGTTTGAGGAGGAGTCTGCAGGAGCGAGGAGCGGCTCGACCTTTGTGGCAGAGTCCAGAGAGGCCGTCGGTGTGGTTTCTAAAAAAGGATTAAAAGAAAATAAAACTAAATTTAAAATGAAATCAAGATTATATAAATAAAATGCTAGACTGTGAATCCAGTGGTGGTGATGCTGCAGCGAGGAGGATCGGACCTGGCGACTCGTCTGTTGACACCAAACCGTCTGCCGGCACGTTCACAGGAGTGGATTCTGATTCAGCCTCAGACTTAAGAAGGGTCACTTGTGCATCTGGTGTTCCTGTTCCCATGGTTACCTCAGTGGGTGTTTCCTGGAATCAGATTACAGGAAGATAAGGTTATTTTTATGTGTTACATACACACATATCATATCCCTTGTGCAGCCTCTAAACCTGCAGGAATAAAACATATATATACACCCTAGGTTTACAGCGTTGGGGGGTTGGGGACAAGCCGACACGACGACTTAATGGAATCTTGGTGTTCATGCGTTACTTTTAATGACAGCTGTCCTTTTCTATTGGAAAGGTATCCTTAAATGACTTATTTCCCTGATTTCTGACTCTATCCATTATCCTATCTCTACAATAAAGGCACAAAAAGCCCCAAAAAAATCTTTAATCTTTATATATATATATATATATATAATACCTAAAGCACCCTCGGATGGTTGAAAGCGCCAGATGTGTTTCGGCAGCAGATATCATTTTTTACTGCACCAGGACTGTTTGCATGAATTTGAATTACGTAGTGTGCATAAATTTGACACTCAAGTATTCAAAAGAGCCTGAATGCAGACCAAGTCCAGGTTGGAAAAAACACCTGGGCCAACAGGCACACAGAGTTACAGTTTAAAAAGTAAGCTTCTGCGGAGAGTTGGTGCTAACTGAAGCCGAGTTTTTATGCGACACAATCACACACGTAGTGATCATAGAGCACAGATAGCATTGTGATTCTATCCTGTTGTCGACATTTCTGGTTCCAAAAAATACGATGGCAATGGCCAGAGTGTCAAACTGATCACAAAACAGTGAGTGACATAACGGTGACCACGTCCCCTTCATTTAACCAGTCGTTGCATAAAACTGAAAAAGAGACAACAGACCCCTCCACTCTCAGCTCTTTCTTTCTCCCTGCAGGTGGAGATAAACTCTGACGTTGCCTTGTTTCACTGTCGACTTCTAGAATTGAACTTATCTGTCCCAGCTGTTTTGACTGAGATGTTTGTCGCTGTGTAGTGACACTGTGACATGTTACAGATGTGGATCTCGGAGCTTGTCTCCAAAACTTTCTACCAAGGTCGTCCCTGCTTCTGTGTTCACTCCTTCACATCCCCTCTGCCTCTACAGTGCCCCTACCGTCCATGTGGGTACTGCGTCTTGCCTTCACTGCAAACGAAGTACAGGACGCAGTGCGGCCAACATGTGCACGCCTAGGCATAGTTAAAAGAAAGTGTATCCCCCGTTTTACACTTAAAAACGAGCAGCATTGAGGCGCTGGTGGCGCAGTGGTTAGTGCGCGCGTCCCATGTATGGAGGCTATAGTCCTCAACGCGGGCGGCCCAGGTTCGAATCCAACCTGTGGCTCCTTTCCTGCATGTCAATCCCCACTCTCTCTCTCCCTGATTTCCGTCTCTGTCCACTGTCCTATCTCTCCATTAAAGGCACAAAAGCCCAAAAATAAATCTAAAAAAAAAAAGCAGCGTTGAAGCTAAAATTGTACCTCTGAGTCTTCCTTTTGGACCGATACAGGAGCATGCTCCTCTCCATCTTTAGTTTCCATGGGGACATCAGAGGATGGTGAGGCGGGAAGGTCGGCCACATCTCCCACTTCATCCACCGTCACAAAGTCACTGAAGTTGAAGGGGAACTCGTCGAAGTCCTCCTCCTCTTCCTTCTCCACCTGAATGTGGGGGAATAAACATTTAACGAGGATAAAACAGAGATTTCATTCAACAGTTTTACTTTTTCACTTGTTTTCTAACCATTTTGGTCGTAGCTTCAGAGTTATTTTTCTGTTCATCCCTCTCAGAGTTCTGCTTGTATCCGTCTGACCTGCTGGATGACCTCCATCCTCTGGAGCCTTCTCCATGCATCCGCCTCCTCTCCCTCCTCTCTCTTTCCCTCCTCTCCTCCTCCCTTCTCTCCCTCTCTTTCCTGGCTCTTTCCTCCCTCTCCTTTCTTGCCCTCTCCTCCTTCTCCAAGGCCCTCCTCTCCCTCTCTTTCAGCTCTCTCTCCTTATTCCCCTCCCTCTCCTTCTTCTTTGCCTCCGGCTCTTTAGTCTCTGCTGCAGATGCTTTTTGACCCTGTTCTTTCTCCGGTTGCGCCCCTCCTTCTTCTTTGTTGGTTGGAGCTGTAGTGTTGTTGGATTTTGCAGCCGTGCTTGTTTTGCACTCCTCCTGTAGCGTCTTCCCCATCTCCTGACATACCTGGTGAAACAGGGATCAAAGTGTGAAAAGTCAAGAACTCACTAAATATCAATTTGTTTCTTTCTCTGAAGGGTTTCTTTACACAAAAAGACTGTAATTGATGTTTATGCATACATGTAATGGATATAACTGCCTGTAAATTTTTCACTCTGACTTCACCCGGAGTTTCTCCGGCCAGACCCCTAGTTTTTTTTTTTTTTCGGCAGCAAGTCCAAGTGGGCTGACGTGAGAAGGCAGCAGGATATTCTCTGGAAAATTCACCTCGAGCCAATAGGAGGTTGGGAGTGACGTTTATTTCCTGTGACTGTTGCACTGTTTTACAATCAGGAGCACCAAGTTGGGACGTTGGAGAATTGTAACAATTTATAAAAAAATATGTATTTCATACAGTATAATCATTTGTAAACTGTTATGATTTAATGCATTTTAAAACTTCAGAATCTGATGGGAGGTTGTTTAAGAACATTTTACCTTTGGCAGCTCTGCCACAGGTGTCTCCTGGGAAGCTGCTTTCCCGTCAGAGATCGATGTCTTCGCCTCTTCACCGGCAGCGGCAGTTTTTTCATTTCCTGCTGCAGATTTAGCCACACCTTTGTCTTCCTCTGCCGTTTCCATTACAGTTACGGCAACAGCTGTTTCTGTCACGTTTTGCTTAAAGTCTGGGTCTGGTGCATCCAAAGACTCAGAAGCAGCATTCATGAGCTCGTCTTTTTTGACTTCTTTGTTGTCATCTTTATTCCCGTTTTCTCCCAAACCTTCATCTTCAACAACCATCTCCTCGGTGCCCTTCATCTTTTCCTCTTTCCCATTTGTTTCTTTTTCCACCACCTCCATTGAAGATCCAGAATCTTCTTTGGCTGCTGGCTTCCCTTCCTCTGCATCTGTTGGCGTTTTGCTGCCTTTGCCATTTGAAGATGTTTCCTACAACGACAGACAAGGAAGTGATCGTCAGTATCCAATCAAACACAACAGATAAAGCGACAGGACGTTACCAACAGTAATAGATTAAACTGACCTCCGTTGGATCCAGGTATGCAGAGATGACTTTGGACTGTGTGTTGGCTCTGGGGTCGGGCTTGCGGGAGAAGAACAGAGGGTTGTTCTGGATGATGCATGGAAAAGTCTGGAAGCGTTTGTAGACAGAGAGCGCCATGGCTGCAGTCGCCATCTCACAAATGACCTGAGCAGAAGGACATACAACATCATGTTAGCAACATGCAAGACTTTTTTTTTTTACCTGAACGTTAAGAATGATGCGGTCTTGATTTTGCAGAAATAGCAGACATTACCATGCTGTTGAGCACCAGTGTCTTGATGACGGTGCCGAAGCGTCGTACCAGTTTCTGGACCTCAGAGGAGCCGGACGGCGTGTTGGGAACGTTACTGATCACCAACAGGCTGCTCCAGCCGACCGAAGCGGGACTCTCCTGCAGGACACAGAGAGATTAATGTGTAACTGTAATCCAGCATAACAACAAGAATCTCTCAGTTTAAGGTTATTCTTTCCGTCAATAAATGATAACATGACAATTTGTGCTGTACCCAACAGGACCATCAGTTCTGTGTTTTTATTCCATTATCTTTAATTCAGCACAAAACTATTTCTTTCTCAGCCAACAGATAGTCACAGATTTCACCTGTGGGGTGAATCTGTATCTCGTGTTGTTTTCACACATGCACAAAAAGGAAGCAAATTAACTTTTTCACCTACCTGCCACTGTGACGAGTGGGTTCAAAAATCTATATGTCACTAATTTATTTCACCTGCCACTTTATTTTAATCGGCAGCAACATGTTATGATGACGTATAAAATCAAATCAAGGCTTACTGTATTCAAGTAATCGGCTATTTTATGAAGGGAGACGTTTCAACTATTTAAGAAAACGCTGACATGCTGTTTGTCTAGTCATAAACAGAAAAAACGTTTATTTTAGTTTATTATTTTGAGGCTGGTAGTAGTTTCCATTACAGCCATGTCCTCAAAGGCCAACTCATAAGATAATCAGAATGATATTTTAAAATCACCCGCCACCGTGACTGGTAAGCTGAGCAAATTCACCCGTCACTGCATAAAAACAGACGTTTTTGGTGGGTGAAAGGTGCTAAGTTCCAACCCTGGGGGGAGCTGATTGGAAAAGAGGCGAGTGAAGTTGTGAGTGAAAATCAGCTCACCCCAAAAACATCAGTACAACATTTTCTGCTAGTAAGATAAGAAGTCAACTGGACAGTGGCCCCACACATACACTACTCTAAAGATCAATGACTATTTCATTCCATTACAAAAGACAGTTTGGACAGAGTACTCACTAATGGAGCTGCTGATCCCATCAGGAGATTGTAGAGAGCAACCTGTGAAAAGAGATTTTATTTCTATATTAATCAAAACTTATTCTAAAACAGGAACACACACATGAAAACATTTTCTAGACGATGTCCAACTGGAAGTCCCTCCTAAGTATTCAGATCTTAAAAGCAGCCTAAAGCGGAAATAACCTGACACAACTTGAAGTCCTGCATTAAAAATAACTTGATACAGACGCATCAAAGTGTTAGCTTCAAGTCTGAAAGAAAAGTCTTTACGATCAGAAAACATCAGATAATAATCATAGTTTTGGTGAGTGATCAGAGCCTTACCGGTGTGCTGAGAGTAACGCTCTGTTTGAGATGAGTTATCTTCAGTTTAGCATCTCCGATCTTTGCAGGCATGAAGGCGTGAACTTTAGCCATCTCCTGTGCCGTGTCCACGTCCGGCACTGACACAAGCACCTGAAAAACAAACAAGAAAAGTGTTGATTTTGTTTTATTCAGATAAACACTGCCCAACAAAACAAGCTTCAGGGATTTTCTCAACAAAAAGAAATACAGTCAAACAATGACTCATCAATTCTCACTGAACTAACATCTACATCTCTCAACTAACACTAGCTCTCAAAAATGTCAAGATACTCGGGACATCATCGGCTCCTTGTATTAAAACAAAAGAAGAGGTCCCAAGCAGCCAACAATTGGTACTTTCAATAAACACAGAGACCGAGTAGTGTGTCTAAACAGTTTGTACAATAGCAAACACTATGAAAAATATAGGCTATGTATAATTTAAATGGAAAAAACATCACATTTGTGTCACAGTTTAGTATTTTTTTTCCCTAAAAACAGCAAACGCTTCAGACCAAACGGTACCAACCTTTCCGATTTGCGTCGCTAGGATGAGGTCAGACGGCGTGCCATAAGGTTGGACCAGTTTGATGATGTCACTCTCGGTCCAGCCACTCTCAGGAAGTCCTGTGATCAGCACCATGCCTTTCTGCAGGAGACAGCGGATCAGGATGTGAGGGAAATGTCTGAGTATGTTTATTTTATTATCAGTGTTTAGGACTAAATTTTAGACGTATAACTGAAAAAGAATTTGATGAAATGAAGCAGAATGTGTTCAGCTAATCAACAAATGAGTCAAAGGATGGTGATGTACACACTCATGAACCCTTATCACTGTGTTTTCACAGTATCATTTAGATCTTAAAGGTGTTTATCTTTTACCTCTTCTGAAGTTTTCAGGTCAGACTCTGGTCCTGCAGGAGGAAAAAGCAAACAGAGCAACAATTAGTACATTTTCAAAAAAGCTTTTCACCCAACAACTTTCACTAGTGCTGAGGAAATAACCCAGTAGAAATAAACAAGACACATTTGTGTCGTCTGTATTTTCAGCTTAAAGGAGCAGTATGTAACTCTGACACCTAGTGTTTAAAATTAGTACTGCAGTCCAAATTCTAAACGTTGTAGAGAGTTGTCTCCCCCCGCCCCCTCCTCTCTAGAGTTGATGCTCACGCAGGTTGCCATATGGTGGACACTGAAGCTTCAGTGTTTATCCAGCTCTGCATCGGTCTGTAAACCTTTCTGTGTTCTAACCTCTCTCCATTTTTCAAAAGCATCTCCAATATTGATCCTAGTTTGAGCACGTTTCTGCTCGTGGAGCTTATTAGAAACATGCAGAGGCTTTGTAGGTCGGGTACAATCACTTCTATCTGAACCACTTCTCTTGCTGCTTCCATCGCTGCAACACCTGTTGGTTTGACCTGATAACTGGTCTGGCCATCTTTGATTGACCAAATCTACCAAACAGCATCATCTCACCTTTCTTACTTAAAATAAACCATTTCCCTGCTGTATTACTTTCTAACCAGAGACACTGACTCTTCAGCAAATTAATCAATGAGAAACATTATCAGTTGTAGCATTTATATTTTAACAAGCGCTATCAGTTACTTAAAAGAGTTTTAGTTTTCCTACCAGCGTCTTCCCTTGCATCTTCTTTTTCTGGTCCTGCAACAGATTTGCTGTGAACACAGAAATATTTAAATCTTAGTGCAGCCACAGCGGGTATTCAACAAGCAGCATGAAAATGTTTACTATCGATTAACAGGGAAAATGTTGAAGATTGAAGATCATAATATCAGTGACAGACCTGTTGTTGGCATCAGGAGATTTCACTTCATCAGGTTTCTAAAACAAAAAATATGTATAAATGAACTGAAAGTGTACTTGAGACTACATCACACACAGAGACCAAATATAAAAAAGGAATCATTTTTTCTCTAAGCAGTGCCATGTGCATGCAGGGATTAAAGCAAAAAAAAGAATTTTGACTGAAAATTCTCAACGTATAAAACAAGTAGCAAATAACCAATTTGAATAGATGTTTTCTGTCTAAAGAATAAAACTGACATGTTTTTCTTTTTTGAAAGTTCAAGATATAGGCTGAAAGATATGACCTTTCTTCTTTTTAACAAATGTGACCTACGGTACAGTCAAGCGCATTGTATGCCTATATACATTAACAGTCACAGCAAGTGTTCTTTAGCAGACTCTAAAGAAGTGAAAGTATGACAAGATACTAAAGTAGATAATGGTAGGGTGGTCTGGGGGATTCCCCCCAGAAGAAAAATGTAGATATTCTAAAATTCAAATGAAGCTTTTCGGAGTAATATAGTAATATAAATTGTTTTTATTTATTTATTTGGATACCTTGTGAATTCCCAGGGCATATAGGCTAAATAGGGCATAAGATATTTTGACAAATAGTGTATTCATCCTATTTTGCATAATAAATCTAAACCTGAGAAGTAACTAGCAAACAAATTTAAGATTTTCTATAAATTCGGTGGAGTAAGAAGTTTTTATAAAGTACAAGAATGCTTTTTAAATTTTGTACAGAACTTATGTATTGTACTTTATAACTTCGACCCACTCAGTCGTTGTGTGTAAAAAAAGTAAACTAGTGATAGCTTGTTAAGCTAATGTAACATATAAGAATTGTGTCATCACACGGTCCAGTTAACAGTTGATTAATGTTGCGCGTTGCTGTCTGTGGGTAATGTGTTGTATCACCTGTTGTCTTGACGCGCATTCTTAACGGAGTGTGTCCAGTAGCGGAGCACTCGGTGACTGTTTTCTCGGTAATAAAACTTGACTGACGGTAAACTCCGTCATGTTACTGATTATCATTCTCTGGTATTTCACTTTGGTTGGGTAAATAAAGTTGCGCACCGGAGCAAAACAAGTCCGGACATGACGGGTGGTGCACGCTGACGTTCGCTACCAAAAAAAAAAAAAGCCTCCTATACGCCGAGCGGACTTCACGTAGCAGATCAATGTTCTGCCACACAAACGCAAACTACACATATGTTACATGATTCAGATAAATGCCTGACATTAAAGACAGCAGTTTGCACGTGAAGGTCCGTCACTAACCCACATTCTGCTCGACATTTTTTTGTCTGATTGACACTGACTAAATATATAAAAATTGTGAAATTGACGGAAATCTGTCGTAGCGACGGAGGACTTTAATCCCCGTGCATGTATTCTCCACATGATACCTTGGCTGTTGACGCAGTGATTTTCTGCTCTCTGATGGAGAGATTCGTAGAGTTAGCCAGGGCCTGAGCGTCTTCAGCCTTCACCATGCAGACCGACGCCTGCAGCAGTGGAGGAGGACAAAGACAGAAACCATGTTGACATCTTGTAAGGCTGCTTTTATTCGAGTTATCAGGCACAACGAGGAGAGAACAATGACTGTAAATGCAAAAACTAAATCTGCTCTCAACAGTATGACATTAAACCTGTACGATTTTAAAAGGTCATCTCTCTGAAAAATGCATTCATAAAAAACTGTGGAACATTTAAAACACACCTTTTGTCCTTCGCCCTTCTCACTCTCCTCCTCGGAGCACGGCATGAGGATCACGTTGTTGATTTTCCCAAAGGACCCGACCAAGTCGGTAACTTCTTGTTCTGAAGCATCCTTTGGGATTCCCGTCAGATAAACCAAACGATTCGCCACAGAAGAGTCCTGGGAGGCTGGAGTCACCACTTTCTTCTTTTTCTTGGCTGGTGGAGGTTTGGCAGACTGGACACCAAAAAACATGAAGTCTTTTGTTAGTTTCAGGAGAAGCTTTATGTGTGAAAAAAGCTACACTGACATAAAATTAATATTTAATCAAAAGCATTTTTTTTTTTTTATCATGTCAACGTTCACAAAGCTAAAATAACACCCACTGTGTCAGCGGCCTTGCCACTGGGCGTCTTCGTCATCTTGGTTCCAGGCTTCCCGCTCTTGAAAACCTTGGTAGAGGACTGTGATGGTCCATGTTTGTAGCTGTGGCCCGCCTTTGAAGAGGAAGGATGTCGGCTGGCGTCATCATATGGTCGCTTCAGACAACTGCGAGAATCACCTGCAGGCCCGATGTGAAGCATACATTTAGAGAGTACTTCATTTCCCACTGTGTGAAATTGTGTCTTCTTTCTAGCATTGAGTTTTTTTTTTTTTTTACCTGTGTAGTGTTGTTGGCGAGGGCGAGGCTGAGGGTGATAGTGAGGTGAGAACGGCCTCCCGTGCAGCCTGTGGTGAGGGGGGCCCGCCCTGTGTTTGACGTAAGGTGGACTTGGGGAATGAGAACACGACACAGATCGGGACAGAGAATGCTCGGCTCGGCTGCCATGTCGTTCACTCCGACTGGATCAAAAACAACAAATAGTATCAGGGAAAGAACAAAACCACAGTGACACAAGCTGACAAAGGGGGGCTGTCGATATGCTGAGATGCTAAGAGCCGCCTGCGCCTCCTGGAACTTACAATCTTCAGTCTCAGAAACTTTTCTTCCCATCTTTTCCAGATCTCATATCTGGAAAAAGGTGCTTAAATTTGCTGCTGCCTTTACATGAATTACAAAAAGACATGACACTTAATAAGCTGCTCTCGCTGGATGCTTTCAGGGAGTGTTAAATTACTTAGCAGCACACACGTGATTGTAGATGATCTATCCTTCTGACTGTGGTCGATCGTGATACATATTTGCTGTTTTCAATTTGTTTTTTTTTCCTGTCTTTTTAATGTATTATAGTCTTGTATCTTGTGTTACATGTGTATGATGTAGCCTGTCTTGGCCAATGAAGATAATAATAAATAAAATGTGTTGGACCTGCAGAGGACAGGTGTGACTCCAAGAGATGAACTGACCTTGGTAAAGTTGGCTTCCAGTCGGGGTACCTTCAGAGACACAAACAAAAATTCATCACAATCTCAGAATAACTTCTACAATCATGTGAATTCAATAGACGTTTATTTTCCATATCTGCATGAAGCAATATGTCACATTATATTCAGTAAGTGTTTTTGTACCAGGCCCACTTTTAAATAACTCTTTACTCTCTATCCAAAGTGCCTCTAATCAGCTTGTTTTGGTCAGGCTTGCACATTTATTGTTAGGCTAACTGTCAACCTATAATATTCATATATTATATATAATATTTAGAGGAGAAATTAAAAACTTTCTTCTCACCTATAAAAGTGGTAAATGGTCAGGCACCATGATATCTTAAGGAGCTCATAGTGACGCAGTACCCCTCTGAAACATTATGCTCCCAGAGTTCTTGCCTGCTTTTGGTACCTAGGTGGTTTCAAATAAGGGACCCGGCTTGGATCAGAGTAAGCTTGATCCCATGGCCTGGTTCATTTGATCAGTGTGTACACAGACATACCGTACTCAGGCACCGCGCCAGAGTCCACTTGAAGAGGTGGTCTCGGGCATGATTCATGTGTACCTGAGTAAGGTCCACAGGAGATGTGAACACAACCGTGCTCAAACAAGGAAGTGGACCACAAAATGACATAATTCTAAACGGCTCCTGTACCTTCAAATATCAATTCAAATTTTCCATTTTGTCCTCTGAGTTGCAAGGTAGATGTGGAAGTAGTAAGAGGGTCGTTGATGGCGTCCCATAAATAACAAAAACATCCACAGTTAGCAGAATGGACACAGCCCGCGAGTGGTTGCCATGGTTGCTTTTTCTGCTTCTTGGCAGATCTGCAAACCAAGTGTGTGCATATTGCCACCTGCTGTACCGGACTCTGTACATAATCAAGTGTACTCAGGCACAAAATGATGTTTCTAATGTTAACGCAGACCAACAGGGGAGCGTTTAGGGGGGAGCAAGCGTGCTCAGTCATGGTATGTGAAAACACCTTGAAAGTAGTATGGGAGGTAGAGCCTTCAATTATCAGGCCCCTCGATCCTTTAGACTCACCTACCTGTCAGAGTCCAGAAGGCATAGACCCTCTCTACTTTTAAGAGTAGGATTAAAACGTTCAACTTTCCTTCATGATAATTATAGTTAGGGCTGGCTCAGGCTTGGACCAGCTCCTATGCTGCTATAGGCTTAGGGGGACCTGCCCCACTGTGCTCCTGTCTTTCCTCCTTTTATTTGTCGCTAAACAAATACAACATGATTAATGTCTAGTTTTAAAGGAGCTAAAGACCGAGGTTTTTTTCCAAAAGATATGGTTAACTAATAATGCTCCTCATAACAGCTATGACATAGTGCTGTAGCTATATGTGCAGTGCATGAAAATGTCCTCACTTGTTGCGCAGGTCTCGGCAGGCAGCGGTGTGTTCTACGGTTTTTATATGGTCAACCCAGTCCTGAAGAAAAACAACAAATGGTAGAGGAAGATAACACAATCAGACACAAATAGATACAATCCTCAACAAAGCCAGACAGAGATGCGATCTGAGACAACGGCTCGAGTGGATCTTTGTTTCAATTTTTATCAAGGTGTTGACAAGTTTTTGATTCTGTGTTTATGGTCAAATGATGTTACAGTCTCAAGCAGACATGTAATACACCGCTAAGTCTTGTTCATGAATATCAAATAATAAGCTTCCTTGGTACACTTGTTCTGTATTCATCCAACTTTCCATTACCTTCAGAGTACAGTAAGTCAACATTAACACCAGTACAAAAGAAAAAATAAATAAACAAGTTATTTTTTGTCTTATGGTTGTAAATGCTTCATTATGCTCAAAGAAAAAAACATTTGTTACACCACTGTCTGCTGCTTCAACAGTCACCTGCTAATTTCTATGTATGCTATGAAATCAGAATAATGGGACTTCAGATATTTTAGCGGTTTTGTTGCACCCTCCATGTACAGAGGCTATGGTCCTAGTCAAAGCTGTGGGTTCAAATCTGACTTCAGCCCTTTTCTGCATCTCATCCCCCACTCTCTCCTCCCACCATTTCCTGTCTCTCTTCAGCTTTCCTATTCAATGAAAGGGGGGAAAAAAGGTAAAAAAATAAAAAATAAAAAGTCTTAGCGAAAGAAGAATAAATGGGAACTTTGTTCATCAAGTTATAAACATTTCAAATAGCATTAAGGTTCAAAGCTTTAACCTTCAAACCTTCTAGTTATTACAATAAGTTATTAAGGACAACATAAGTCATTACAAAGAAAATGTCGGCTGAATGTAATAATGATTACTAAATCCTTTTATCCAAGCATACCAACTACAGAGAAACTCCACACTTGGTTTATGTGCCAAATTAGGCCAATGACAATTAACTTTAGCTAATTCATGTTGTGACACTGAAGCAGAAAACAAACCATTTCAGAGCTTGATTTCTCCAATGTATAGGCAATCATAAACCCATTTCAAACATGAAAAAGGCTTTGCACTCCAAAGCCAGGGAAGGGTGCACTGGAATGTATTTGGGAACCCAAGAGTATGCTTCAACAGTTATCACTGCCAAACTCAGAAACATAGTTCTGTCTTCTTTGGAAATTTATTTTTAACAGTTTTAACCATTATGACTATATGTATAGCCACAGATAAACACCATCTAGATGCAAATTTGTAATATTGAAGACTATAGTATATATTGAGGCAGTTTAAACCCGGGTTTAGAACCAGGCTGATTTTTAATGCATTGTGTAATTAATTTCTGTAGTTTCATACACATTGGTGTACCACCATTAATTTAAAAAGTAAAGATTCTCATCAGATAAAATACAAAACACAAAGAATTTTGTTCCATTATTATAATGATACTTTCAAAAAATTTCAGCACTCTCAATTTTTAAGTTGGTTTATAACCGCAATGTATATGGTGAGTAAAAAATGGCAAACATTTTGTTTTTGGCAACCAAAGTTGATACCTGGTCTCCAGCCCAGCAACCACTTTAAACTGTTACCCATGAGCCCTGCTATGGACTTTTTTCTTATTCAGGTTTGTTTCGGTAATACAACTTAAAAATAAGTAATCTTCATCAGTTATCTCTTCGTACTCAGGCTTAAAGAATCAAAATTAGTTAATAACTCATAAAAAGGAATCTTCTGGCAATTTTCAGGACACCGTGATAG
This sequence comes from Labrus mixtus, assembly GCF_963584025.1. NCBI lineage: Eukaryota > Metazoa > Chordata > Actinopteri > Labriformes > Labridae > Labrus > Labrus mixtus. Next base: position 15,082,350 of record NC_083613.1, read on the forward strand.
TTTGAATGCAGGTCCTATTTTACTTCACCAGACAGTCACCTTTTGACTGTAAAAAATGTCCTAGGTCTGTTTAGTCCTGTTCAACACTTTTGACAGCTACTAAAGTGAGAAAAAATATTAATTTTACAAAAGATGAGCAAGTAGCAACACCAATCAATCAAATATTCCATAATCTACCTCATACTTGTCCTTGAATTAAGACATTTAGCATTCACTATTAAATCAATTATTTGTGCCAGTTACAAGTTACCTTGCTCATTTACTGACTTGTTTGATGGGAACAACTAAATATGCAAAACACTACTCGAAATACATCAAAATCACTTTCATCTTGACAACTGCCTGGTGAAGAGAGGCTGCAGGCTTATATGTGAAGGTATTCCTTTCAGATACTGGTATAAGGGCACGTTGGCACTCACCTTTTCCTGATCACACTGTGTGTGGCACAGTGAGCAGGTATGGGGATACACCTTTGGAGACACAGCTGAGAAATCACTTATCATGGTGGGGGTAGGTAACTTCTTGCTGCTGCCGTGTGGTTTTGAGCTGGACGAAGAGGAGAGAGATCGTCTTGAGGAAGCCTCACTGCTGGTTTCAGATAAGGGCCTAGGTTTCGGTGCTTCCCGCCTGTAGTCTCGGTCTAGTGTACGAGGCTTGGATGATGGCTGAAATTCTCTCCCAGGTGACCGATTTTTCTTGCGATGGTCGTCGCTACTTGTCCTGCGATAGTCCTGATCTCCGTGCTTGCTTGGTTCAGTAGGTTCCAAACGCACCTGCCGCCTTTCAGCTTTTCCCGGTTTTGGAGCTGATGAGGGATGCAATGAAGATGGGTACATTTTAACTGTCCTTTCACTTGAAAGCTGCTCCCTTTTGAAAGTCTTTCTTGTACTAGTTTCGTCCTTTGCCCGACTCGCATGACCATAGTCAATTACTTTACCGGCAGTCTGTGTAACAGTAAGAAGGCTGGGCACCTCTGGGGTGCGTGATCGAGTCCCCGACGCAGAGCGAGAAGGATGCAGCGGCATTTCTTGGATTCCACTTGTTAAGGAGGATGTAGAAGCAGAAATCCCTGACTTGTTGATCTGAATATCACGGAGTATAAATGGTAAAGTATCAGGGGTTAGCTGATCATCAGGGTAGTGACTAAGCACCTCTAAGTCCTCATTTGAAAGTCCAAAGCTTGCCAAGATACTACCTGCACTTTCTGGTGTGTACATACCCTGACTTTGACTTTCCCCACCACCTTGTGGGTGTCGGGCTTGGCCCGACTGTGAGTCACTTGGGTGTTTCCAACTTTGGATGCTGGATCCTGCGTGGCTGCTCTGAGGCTGCATTTGAGGCCCCTGGTGACGTTGGGTCTGATGACCACCACGTGGTGCAGGACCGGAAAACAGTTTGGTTGGAGGTTGGTAGCTTGACCAGTCTACTCCTTGCTGATGGGCAGACTGATTATCCGAGTTCAGTGTCATTGGGTTAGAGCCAAAACTTCCATGTTGACTAATCCCAGAACCTGAGCTTTGGTTCTGTTGTTGGTTTGGTTGGCTCATGTGATCCATGAGCCGATGGTCCATGTCCCTAGCACCACGGATAGCCAGGGCAGACTCTAGTTCATCAGGCAGCTGGGTGGGACGAGGAAACTGGAAACCCATCGCCTGTGAGAGCATATCAGAAGGGCGATTCTGATGTTGGTTCGGAGGTGGATGATGATGGGGAGGCCTTGGCCCATTTGAGAAGGACTGTGACCCCTGTTGCTGGGAGTGATGGTGATACATTGCAGCAGAGAGACACGGTTGTGTGTTTCTGTAAGTTTTGCCGTTTGTGTCAGCGTTAAATCCAACAGTTGTCACTTGCTGTCTATTGAGAAGACTGAGGAGGGCCAGATGAGGAGGTAAAGCCACTGCAATCCCGTTGTTGTGACACTGGTTGCCAACAGTAATGGTCGCTAAAGTAGCGAGCTGCTGGAGAGCAACCTGCGCCTGAGTTGCAATCTGAGCCAATCGGAGGGCTGTTACTGCAGCAGCACTAGCAGCAGTTCCAAATATGAAATGGGTCCCTCTGGTACCGTTGGCGATGGAGAATGTTGCACTGGGCTCCAACCGAAGAGTAGGAACAAGGCGAGAATTACTGTCTGTGTGCACAGCAAGGCTGTGAGGTGAAAAGCAGAAATAAACTATTACAGATGAACAAGATTTATCTTTTCAATTCAAAAGGTAGCTTTCAGTCCTTTGTCCAGCGCACTTTTTTACAGCATGTTGGCAGAGTCCTCTTTTGTGTGGTTTCTTCCCTTTAAAATTTTTCAAAGCATAAAGAAATATTGTCAGCATCAAAATCTCTCCCCTGTGCCTACCGGGTCTTCTTTCAGGGGTGTTAAGCAAAGCAACATTATGCAAAAACACAGATTCAGTGAAAAGCAAGAAACACCCAAATAGCAAATCTGGATTTCCTTTTTTCTGGACACTAAAAAGACACACTCTCTGAGCCTGATATAAATAGAAAAACTATAACAATGCTTGAAACCAAAACTTTCTTGTGAGGCTGTACCTGACTCACAGATTTGTCAGATTTTTGTTATACACTTTTCTAAGAAAATTGCACTGATAGCACATTGAATTCAATCAAACTATTCTTAGTCTTCAAATGTTGTTTATGCTTTTTTAAGCAGAAACCCTCTGGGGAGAATTGGCAAATTAAGGACTCAAGTTGCGAGGCTGAAAGTCTAAAGTGCTGAAAGTCTGCTTTTCTCTGTGTGCAGTGACATAGCAAAAACCGAAAACAGACAGATTAAACGGACATAATGCCAGAGGACCTTCTTGATGGATGATTCCTCTCATCTTCTTTTAGGGTACAGCCTGATTTTTTTAGCCTTGAAGTGCATAATCAGCGTTACGACACAGTGGAATTGGTCCAACACATGACATTGGCTGCTTTGCTAAATGTGTACATTTCAAAACTCAGAAAACACATAGTCCGTTTTAACCCTGATCAATCCCCTATGGTCTACCTATCTTCGAATAAAGGAAGTTAAACAACAAACATCAAAATGGTCACACTTAAATAAAGACCCTGAACAAATGGCCCTAGCAATGTTTGCAAAGCCTAAATAAGAAGGACAGGCAATCTAACAGAAAAAAGTTTCACCCATGACAAGGGCCCATGTGATGGAAACCTTTTTTTTTTTTTCAATCAGTGTCCAATCTACCCTCTCTCATTGTCTATCCTCCTCCACTTTGGACTGGATGGGTGGTTATTAATCCCTTAACAAGATCTACTAAATCTTAGACTTGTCAAAATTATCAGCGTATGAATTAAATAGTGATAGAATACGGGTCCACCCTGTTTGTTGTTCTTTGTCAAACAGTACTGTGCATAAAATCCAGACATAAAGAACATCACAGACGGACCACATTTAACAGAGCAAAGCTGAGTTACCTTTGGCAATATAGACCTTCTAAGGGAATAGTTGAGCGTGCATGCTGGGAAAAAACTATACATAGAAGAAACAAGGACATTTTTTTGTTGATAAGCATCTCAAATGGTATTGGTTAAGACGGTTAATAGAGCAATTACCGAAAGTCAAAATAAAAGTATGAAAAATTTTCTGAGAATAATATAACCTGCCAGTTGACAAACCATTTCCAGTGCAAATGCTTAAAAAATGCAGGGCGAGTATATCTGAATCTGATATCTGTGTCGCTAAAGGTAGGTGACAGCTAGAGGTATGCCTATAAAAATGTTTGCTATGCGCCAAAATGTTTGACAGTGACCCTCATGGTCACAGAGATTAAGTTGGAAAGTTTTGGCAGCTTCTTCTTGGAGATTTTTCTAATGAAGAGCGACATTTGCTGCATAAAATCTCAGCTAGCTAAACAGAGAGCTTCTACATTAGAATTCAATTAGACGAGGTCACGTCACCCAAGCTTTAGTTTTTCTTCTTGTGAAAAACAGCAGACTTTTAAAAGTGCTTATCAAGTTACAGAGAAGATACATCTTTCCTACACTTACTCAGCAGGAATGTGCATTCATGATCCGAACGAGCTGATGGTTGATTAAGAGCACTACAGGTAAACATATTGTTACTGCCTGAAAAGTCAAGGTCAGCATGAAAGTAGTTTAAAGTTTACAAATGTGATGGGGCTACATATGAGCATAGGGCTGTCATGCATGAAACACACAACATCAATTTAGAAAGTAGAGAGTCAAGTTTAATCTCAGACATAGTGGAAGCTGCTTTATAAGTCAGCTTTTTAGTCTTTGAGGCAGTTGTTACTTCTGTAGGTAAACTATGTAACTAGATCTCAGAATTAATTAGCTTGAATTAGTGAAGCTTGAAAGAAACGACCAGGGCTGAACTGCTTATCTGGCATATGTGACATTTTTGAGAGATCGCACAATGGTCTACAGTTCACATTCTGACGTCTCGGAAAGTTTGTTTCTCAGCCAAACCACATTATTTGCTAGTCTGTTTCATGCTTTCCCCACTCACACACAGATCATATCAAATGTAAGTAATGCAATGGATTTTTCATTCCCCCATTCCTTTTGAAACTGAAGAGTTAGGCCCATAGACATGAAAAATAATTGTTATAAAAACATGATCCTATAATAAAAGAAAAAATTGATTTGATATTTTTGCAATATCACCCACCAATATCGAAGAGTTGATTCAGAGGCTAAAATGTATGCCACTGGTGGATGAGATACAGATTATGACAAGAATAAAAGTACTCAAACACTGTGAAAATAGACAAACACGTAACACAAGTAAAATTCCTACAAGTGTTATTATCAAAATGTAGCTATGGTTATGTCTAATGATTGAAAGTACAGTTAAAAGGTTTTTTCTCAGCATCAAATGCACTGCTGAATTAATAAAATGTCTTCTTCTTCTATGTCTGATGCAAGCGCTGTAGACTATCAAAGTTGGCCATGTTTTAACTTCTTTACTGATTGGTAGTTTCCTGTAGAGTCTATGGTTACACTGTCCAACGGCAATGTTGTACTGTGAGAGCACAAGTTTATAATGTTAATCCCATACATAGCTTTTTGATAAATGCATTTTCAGGACTGGTACACTGCTGTTTCATCTTAAGAGGCAGGTCCGGTGTCACAGTTTAACGGGTGTCAAATTTACTGGTGATACTCTGGCAGATGTTGTGCAGGTGCAGTTTTTCAGGACCTATGTTTTCTATCAAAATAATTCTAAATATCCTACGCTGCTTGCTTGCCAATTATAAGACTTCATCAATACCTTCAGAGACAGAGAGTTTACGGAGTGACAGAGTAAATTTAAAAAGATGAACTTCAGGAAAGAAGATGTCGGTGATTTTGAGATGCCTGTTCAAAACAATGCCTACAGATACATTATGAGGGATGTGTGAAAGCACCATGGCTGTCATTTTCTATCTGAAGTTTGAACATCCATTCGAACCTGGGGGAGAAAGTTCACACTCCAACTGTAATGTGCCCTTCAAATTCAATGTAAGACTATATCAGCACATCAGGCCGTATAAATGGATTTTGCAGTTTAATCCAGCAGAGGGCGCTCTCAGTGTAACTTGACCATTTCATGCACTCTTGACCTCAGTAAATGAAGACAGTAATGTTGTGGCAAAAGCAAGAGGGGGGTGGTTTTCAGGAGATGCACACTTACATGTGGGAGACTCAGCTCCTTGAAGACAGCAACTCACTGCTTTAATGGTTTTGAGTGTTATGTTTCATAGTCTAAATTCTTACGAAAGTGATTTTTTTTTGTGACAGCATGATAAGGCACAGCCTGTAAATAGAGCGGAAAGACATGACAATCTTGTGATCAGTTTACACATTAGGGACAGAACAATTTATTGTTTCACCATTGCTGACGATATGTGCATGCCTAGTAGTCACATTGCAGGAATGTCAGCCAACTTTAAATGAATGCATTCATCAGTGTATGAATGTGTGTCTGATGAATACTGAAAGAGATTTGAAGAAGAAGACACAAAAAGGGAGATTAGGTCATGATCAGAAAGTTGTGCAGAAAAGGCACAAATTGGAAAAGTACATAAAAAAAAAAAGTATCAGACTGCATGAGAAGAAGTGTTTGGTGCATCCTGTGAGAGAATCGCAATCTCAATTTTTGGGAGAAAACCCCCGTTATCTTAGTTATCAAGCCCTACTTACAACCATAATTATTACCTCTATAGTAAACAATCTGCGCCTGCTGGGGTATCACCAGTTAATTCAACATCAGTTAAACTGTGACAAAATGCAAGAGCTGATTTTTTTTGTTGCAAAAGTGCAGCTCGACATGAACAGCCAACACTCACATTATATTAGTAAACAACTTTATTTTCTTCCTTAGGATTTACTTCGTGATGTGCTACACCGAAACCAAACTACTCAATCACCAAACCACGTCTGATTGAAGCTCCAGCTGTTATGATGAAAGGATGAATCATGTGTTCGTGAATAATGTCTCCATCACCAACACAACAACTCTGCCATTTTGGGTGTTTTCACATATCTCTGTTAGCTAAGTTAGCATTATGGAAGGAGACCGTAATGTAATGTAATATGGACACTCGTCCATAACACAGTCAATAAATACCTTTTAAAATGACTTGGCGTTTATTCTTAGTTGTGACAGGCTGGAAAATCTTGATCCTTTTCAGCACGCAGTGTTTCGTGTGAAATTTTAACCGCTTTCCGCCATTAGCAACAACGACATGTACAACTCCGCACCGGAAGCTGTCGTCTTCTTCTTCTTCTTCTTCTTTCTATGACGGGTGGTCACGAGCGTTTAAGGGGCATTACCGCCAACTACTATGCTGGAGTGTGAGTCAAAGTGCCTTTTACCATTAGAAAGAAAAACATTATATTAGTTTAAACATATTAAATTAACTTTACTAATCCAGAATATCAAAACAATTCAAACAAGGCTTCACATTTCCCTAATAATGAACATATTTAAGACTTATTTATGTCCACAGCTCCTCCTTAAGCTTTTCTCTGAGTTTTAGAGAATTACTGGCAATGGAAAATAATGTTCTACTGTTTCCAGTTATTGTCTACAATCACACTGACCTTGATTGTTGTTTTCCTATTAGTTTTTTTTTGGTAGTACTTTAAATTAAGGTCACAATTTTCACCATTAACGAGTTGCTTTTCAGAAACAGTGGCTGTTTCTAAGTCTTTATTAAGCAACTCTTAGTACATAATTGTACATAACTATAGTCTATAGCTTAAAGGCCATTAGTTGGCACTCATGCCTTACTCATTTCTGCTGAAAAGATTGTACATGAATAATGATCTTAATATGCTTTGCTTAGTTTGGCCCTTATAGAAGTAAGCAAAAGCATATTAAGATAATTCATATTATAATTACTGTTTTTTGTTCGGTTATATTATCAACTTGTTCATGCTAGATCATTTTAGTGAGTAACAAAGTACTTTACCTGTGATCGGCAATGGTTATGAATGATAACGCCACCGAGAAAATCTACAAGTGTTCCAAGACTTCCAGAAATCAGCAGTGCACATTCAAAAGGAAGCAGACAAAGCGGAGCAGAGTTGCTTTCACGTGAGTCTCATATAAGTTGCATACTCCAGCTTTAAATTATAATGTCAATTCCGTTACAAAATTGACTGAGTTTTAGCAAGTCCTTTCCTGAGTTTTATATCTAATTCAGCCATAGAAAACAAGCAATTCATGGTGGGGGTATTTATTGATTAAAAAAATACATTTGACACAATCGACTGCAGTTTGTGGCCCTCTTGGTAACCAAAGTTACCAATCCATGATCAAGCAACAGGCAAAGACTAGGTGTCAGGGCGGGACTTAAGCCTCCGAGCACACCTGTCAGTCAACTCATCCACACCCCTAATTATGCAAATTTGTGCAGAACTCTATTCCGACCAAATCCATTAGTTGTCCCAGGCTGAAATATGCTTAATTCTACTGTAGATATTAACATTTTATATGGGACCTAATGGCTTTGGATTTTGCAGCCAGCCCCAAGTGGACACTCAAGGAACTGCAGTTGTTTGCACTTCAGCATTTGCCTCATTTTTCAACACCGAGATTGAGAAGGGATCAATAGGTCAGCCATTGCTTTAATGGTACCCACTATTCAGGGTGGTGACGTTTTTTAATAACTCAACCATTTTTATCTTATCAAGCCTAAGAGTTATTCAAAAATGTGCATAATTGGGGGCGTGGTCAAGTTGACTGGATGCATAGTTGTTTGCCCAGAGGCTAAAGTCCTGCCTCAGCTCCACCTCTTTGCCTGTTTCTTAATTGATCAAAGAAGCATTTCCAATATCGCGACCGCCGCTGTTGGCTCTTCAAAAACCAATGGGTGACATCACTATAACTACGTCTGTGTACTGTATTTCCCAGTCTTATGCCTTGTTTAGTTGTTATTACATGTTTCAGTAATAGTGTTTGGGTGCTGATCTCATATACAGGCTCAGTGAGGGCTTTATGGTTTTGGTCCTTTTAGAAACTATGTTGATAATAAATAATACATTTATTTGATTTGATACTTTTTCTTGTATTTGTTAAATTGCAAAGCAGCAGAACTGTTGAGCTCCAGTATATCGCATGTGGAATATCACTTGGATACTGCACACACACTGACACTCGCTTGCCCACAGTATTCATCTCCTCTTTCAACTCCTGTGATGGAGGAGGTGAGAGAAACATTTGGCAGTCATAAATTGAACTCCATCAACGTCTATAGCCCCCCTGCTCCTGGACATATATTATTATAATGCTTTCATGCTGAGCCAAGAGACGTTGGCATGTGTCTGGCACGAGATCAACGGAGAAAACTGCCTGATTGACGGGAATGAAGAGAGGACAGAGAGAAAATACAGAGCATGATAGAGCATGTGATGAGCAAGCAACAGTTTTGGCATGTGACAAAGATGATACACACACGGACTTCTGGAAGTGATAGCTTGTGTGGCCCTAAATTAGTTCAACTGTTGCCATTAGAGATTATAAATCTGAAGTGATCACCTTTTCATGCAGAATTAACACAATCTTTGGATTCACTTATTTATGGTAGTGATGGCAAGACAGTGATATATATTCAGCAACAGAGTTGTACTCATGTTTAATGTTTTGTAGCTGTGTCACAGCTAAATGTGTGCTGATATACCATATCCAGTTTACTTTCTCTTTTTCCTTTATTACTGTTTTAATCTGTTATCTACACAAAAGCCCTTCGGGGGACAGGTGTTGACATTATAAACATGATACTTTCATTGGATGGCTGTTTTCAGTTTGTCTATATTATTATATCAAATAAAATATGAATCATTAATAAATTAAGCTTTCAAATGGTCCAACTCTGTGTAACATTTATTTGCCAGTAGCATTTTCCTAAAAAATGAAATATAGAAAAGTAATACCGCACAGTCATCACTTATGAGCCTCCATACATGTGTGGTGGTGACTGTGTCTGCAGAGAGCTCATCTTCTGCCTGTATTTTAATGTTTTGGCTTGTTTTGGTTGAAACAGGACTTTTCTAAACGAGGAGCTCGTTTGACAAATATGACAGACCCAGATGTAGCCACAAAGAACAGAAAGTATGAGCTGGAATGCCAAGCAGATAAACCTTGTTCCCAAACAAAGGAGTTGGCCTGCTTTCTGTTGGGCTGACATTTGCCGAAAAACAGTGGTTAGCCTTTGCTAGCATGCGGTAGAAACACAGCCAACACAGCCCAAATAGAAGTCCTGAAAAGGCAATTAGCCAATCTTTGTTAAGGCTTTTGTGGTGGCCAATCAGATTTTTTTGTGTTTTTTTAGGCAGGGGGAGGTCTTTTTAGCTATTTAACCTCTGCAGTGTAGAGCAAACACATTCATATTGAGCAAAACTTCTCCTTTCAAAATAATAATTAATAAATAATAAATCATTTTTGTTATCTACTGAAATTTAACTGAATATTAAAAGAAGGAATGTAAGACAGATTGGTTCCCTGCACACAGTGTGTAACTTATTATAGGCCTATTTCCACTCAGAACTGTAAGATCTGGGTTTGTATTTCATAACATGATATGGAATACACAAATTTCCAAAATCTGAGTGTATCTGTGTTTAATCTATATCTTAAAAATCAGAACAGTGTAGGATTTGAGAATCAGTTCATAATCAGTTCATAATATAATCGGATAAATATCTTATTATTTAAGTTGGCTACAGATAAAGATAGATGGAAAGAAAAAGGAAAATGTATATGTTTGTGTTAAATCTGTGTCAATAACATTAAGTAAATAAATGTGGGCCACACAAACATCATCAATACAGACACACACTCACACACTCCACAAATAGCCTGAGTGGAGGTTAGCCTGTCATTACTGTGATAAGCCAGCAAGGGGAGACTGATTAACTGGCAGTGAATGCGAAGGAAACAAGGTGACAAAATGATGTGAAGGGGTGCAGAAATTACGAGCATTTGTGTTTGTTTGTATTTGGGAGGAGGGGAGACTTACAGATGGAAAGTGCAGGGAAGGGTTGGCTGAGGCGAACTTAAAGGTAGATTTTCTGGGGAGGGAGTCATTAAAAAACAAAGATAGTTTTCGTCTGCAAGCAAGCAGAACACTTAATTTTTTAATTGAAATGGGAATGAAATATGAATATCAAACAAGCTAGAACCGTATGGTTAATTTGGCATTAAGAATACTATTTTTAATCAAATTTCCACTAGAATCAGCATGACTAGTTTGTTTGTTACCAGAGGTGCAGTGAATCTGTGTTCCACTGACCAAATCACCAGACCATATTCACCAAAGTCTGTATAAAAAAGGACGGCGTTTCAGTGATGTCACTCATTGGTTTCTGAACAGGCATTTTGAAGCCAAAAGATGGCTGTCTCCATCTTGGAAATGCTTTCTCGACCAATCTAAAACGTGCAAATAAAGATACTTGTGCCCTAACAAGAGGATAAGTGATCATGCACGCAACCTGACGCGATGAAAACCAGTCACTCAGGTAGTGACAACACAGATATAACCTACTTTACCTCATGGTGCCTATATGTGCAAAGACATCAACAGGGTTGTCAAGCCTCCACCGGTGTTTTATCCAGTAAGTCCTATGACACCTTGGGAAGGCTGGCCAGCTAGCTCCAGAGCTGTGTTTCTTTGGACTCTTAGATTAATGCTCATTTAAACAGTTTTACAGACCTCACCTTTACATTGGCGGTCTACGGGGAAATTCCTTTTTGAAAGCTGGATATTTGACTTTGAAATAGTGCTGCTCAGCCTTTTGTGGCATTTGTGGCAAAAAAATGATCCTACGATGCATTAGCTTTGTTCCTGTTTTGCCTTGCGGTACTTTTGCCTTTGAAATTCCTTATTGCTTTCCTGCCTGCACTTCTGCATTTGGGTCCTTCCCAGCTGCCAGTCATACTCCAACGTGATGTAATGTGCCTGTTATTTAAAGAAGGAAGAGGATATGGATGGAACAGAATGTAATCAAACAGCAACCTGGTCATCTGCTTCTGTAATGAGTTTGCACTGCTGGCCTGTCTTAACCCGAATGTCAAAGGTTGACCTTTATTAGCAACCAGCCACTGAGAGAGAACTTTTATTCATGTGCTGATGAGCTTGGCTAATAACTTAATGTCAGTCAGGACTCAGCTTGAGTTTCTCGCTGTCCTTGCCTATTACAAACACACACACACACACACACACACACACACACACACACACACACACACACACACACACACACACACAAGCCTGTTTGACCACTGCAATGCAGCCCCGTAATCTGAGCTATACAGAGTGAAGACACATGTACTTTTTGTTTGATACCATTTCAAACCTAGTTGAGCTTGTCAGTATTTCTCTAGTTTTAAAAAAGGTAAACTGGAGTGTGTGTATATTTTTCCAATTTCAGAACATTCCCAGGAGTGACCCTAAGTTGATTGGTGAATTTGGGTTCCATATTTAATCACTGTCATTGCAAACACTTGGACACATTTAGCCGTGTTCAGGATGGACCACATGCTGTGCATTAGCCCTCATGTTCGGTCCACTTGATACTTGTTTCTACACCCAGACTCCATTCCTGTGCTGAGTCATATGAATGACTTAATTAGATCATCTGGATCAGGTGTTGGTTTTGAGAGCTGTGCAACAACAAACTGTACAGTCAGGAAAGACCCACCAGTTTAGGAATTACTGAAGGCAAAGGAAGAGATGCAGTATAGAAGGAAAAGAGAGAGGAAGCGTAGATGTAACAACTGAGTTTGAGATGCTCCTAACTTTCCTTATTATTAATATATCTGTGGATTGTACTGCAAATAGGCGTTTCCCCCCTACGTTACTCAAAATGCAGGAAACAAACAAGTCTGCTGAAGTGGTGTGTGGAAGCATTGTCGATTCAACTTTCTTTGTTTTGGTTTAACATGAAACTAAATGGGTTGAACTGGAATTACCATATGTCCTAACGGTACAGTGTTTCTATTTCTAAGGAAGCGCATTATAGTAAGAAACATACACTGTAAGACTTTTTCATCTAAAAAGTTGGCTGCCTCCTACATACTGGTGCTCCCAACATAGCAGTATTAAATCCAGAGACATGCACCATCATGACCGCAAGTGTGCCACCATCACCCACTTCACGCAATATTACCCGACTGGAAATTTGCCTCCATTCATTGTGTATTACAAGCATCCCCTTTGCTGCATAAAATGTGTTGGGATACATGGGCAGTGCGAATCACAGCGTTTTGTTTGTGGGCTGTTTTTAAGTAATTCATAGGCTGAGAGCCCAGCTAGCCTACCTGTACTGTAGCTAGCATGGGTTGTAAACTACACATGGTGAACATACAGTAGATGGTAGTCTATAAGAGCTACAGCTGCACAGAAACTGTACGTTGTGGAGTTTTCTGAACACCATGGAAATCATCACACAGGGAGACCTTTTTCACTCTGGAAGACAGCAAAAACAGAGTGTTCCTGAGGAAAGACGGGAGGTAAAAAAGAAGGAAGTGGCAGACGAAGATACAGAGTCCGCTATAAGACGCTATTATGGGACTACTTGCCTTTATATCGATAGTATGTGTAGTTCGACAGAATCTCAATATCAACGAAAGAGCAGAGAAGAACAAACTGTAGAACAGAAAGCATTGTGCAGTAGTTTAATTACATGCATGGAGATCATACCGGTCGTGTTCATATAGTCTATGGTCGTGCACCAATCACATTGACTATACGGCACCACCCCCTCCCAATCCATCGAGGTGAATTCTCCTGATTATATCCTGCTGCATTTTCACATCAGCTCACTCGGATTTTCTGCAGAAAATAAATACTATAGGGGGCGGTCAGTGAAAAATTCTGCTCACGTCAAAAACTTGAGGATTTTTTCAGGAGTTTTCTGCAAGTTTGTTAATAAGATATTGTATGTGTCTACATACGTACAGATAAGGCCAAGGGTTTGTAAAAGCTGAATTCTGTGATAACTTACAGGGACAGGTGGTTGGCTGTGTCAGTCAAAGAAAAAATATTTTGAGAGTCAATCATAACTAGGAGAAATGTATGAAACACATGAGCACCAGATGCCAGAACGGTGACCATCAAAATACTTCCTCTGTTCCCCTCTGAAGGTCAAGTTGTTTCGGGGACCCTCCATAACTTGTCTACTTGTGTCTCCAAGATTTATAGACCTTTTAACTGCTGGCACTTCTCTGAACAGCCAAGGCCATCGGGTCATCTAAGCAGCAAATTCAGGGAGGAGGGGGGAGGAAGTTGGTATGTACGTGTTAGTATTCTCGTTCGTCATCACATTAGGAGCCAGTTCGAGTTTTATGGCCCTGTTTTTGGCTAGTCCTTAATCCTTTAAGGATGAGTTAGGCAGTAACATGGGTTTAGCGTTAATAACAAAGTCAAACTGCTCTCTGCCCTGCAACTCAAATCAAGTGTGTGATGCACTGATGCAGCTATACTTTCCCCATGACCTGATTGATTGAAGAGAAGGCACTGAGGGGGGAATTCTCTATTTTGACCGCTAATAGCTCCATGATTTGTGTATCAATTTTCCCTGTTATCTGCTCTAAAGATCCAACTCACAAAACTAAGGACACGAGTTTGAAATTAGCAATAGCTATATACTCTTAATGCAGCACATCCATTTCATGCTTTGTATTTAAACTATGTTAAATTGCATTGGCCCTATTAAATAGATAAATTCAAATTCAAAGCATATAGCGCTAGTGATAATCAAACGCAGACGCCCCCATTAGGTTATAAAGCTATGTGTAGTTTACTCTTGTTTTGCGTTCTTCTCTGGGAACTGCGTTCTCATCCTGGCAGAGCTGCATTTCGTCCACATGCAGTCATTGTTTTTTTGCCCTTTCACCCTAAATATCGTGCATAACTCTGTGAACTCTCCCCCTCACTTCCTGTGTGTAAGGTGAGACACCTGCTATATTCTTTGTCTCATCACCACATCATCCCAAAAAGTCTGTTGAGGACAGGCCTGAGTGGCTGCTCATCGTAAAGCTGACCATGATTATAGCAGCACGGTCAAAGGGACTCGTCCTCTCTATTGTATACTTGAAATGCCTCACACACTCTCCTGCAGCCTCGAAATGTTTTTTCTCGATGTTTGGCCTGTGAGAGAAGTTGTTTGTGTAGACAGTTAAAGCAACATGACAACAAAATGCATGATGGTTCATGCGGGAGGCTGTGGCTCAGTTCAACCGGAAGATCCCCCAGCTCCTGCAGCCACATGTCCAATGTGTCCTTGGGCAAGATACTTAACCCCAAGTTGCTCCCAGCTCATCAGCGGCATATCAATGTGTATGAATGGTATTAGTTACTTCTGATGATCACTTTACATATCAGCCTCTACCATCAGTATGTGAATGTGTAGGTGTGACATGTGGTGTAAAAGCGCTTTGAGTAGTCTGAAGACTAGAAAAGAAATATATAAGCTCAAGTCCATTCAACATTTTGAGTAACATAACTGTTCAAATGTTATGCAAATGTATTGAATAAAAATGAACGTATTTACAGTGCATGCAAACAGTTGAAATCTTCAGTTTGAAAAAGTGTGCATGTAGTGTCACAGTCACAAGTTGTTTTTAGACATATGAGGCGCCCGCCCAGATGGAGGGGCGCCAAAGACAAGGAATAGTGCAAGACCAGACGGCGTGGTGGCAGAGGGCCAGAGGAAGGTGTTAGACTACACATGGTGCTTCCCACATGACTCAAATATACTGAAGGGTGGAGAAGGACCGCAGATTTGTATCTTAATCTAACGCAGGATCGTGATGAGGTCGAGTGATAGTGAAATAAAAAATTGGGCCTACTTGATTGTAATTCATGTATTTTTGAAAGCTGGGGATACCAATGCCAGTAAAACATTTTTACCACCTGCCTTGTGTTTCAGGGCTACTAGTTTGGTTTATTTTCACGTGTATACATTTTTAATATTTTTAACCATTGTTGACAATTATTATCGAAATGTGTGTCTTCTATGCGATTGTGTATGTGTGTGAATGCATGTGTGTTTGTGTGTGTTTGCGTGCTGACAGGAAGAGGCTCACTGATGAAGCCAGAAAGATTTTCTGCACCAAAGAAAAGAAAAAGGTTTCTCGCCCAAAATAAGAAGTTAAGTGTGAAGTCAAGTGTGAACACGGCCTTGACTTCTTTTTTCAACTGCCAGCGCCTTTTTTACATACAAGCCTATGGAAAAATGAAAAAGTATGACGCGTTTTTAAAAAGCGGACGCCTTTTGCACCACAGGTTAGATCCCGTTGTTAAGGTTACAGAACACTCGCACAAAAGCGCTCAAAAGGCGCTGAAGGCAGCGCTTTTTTCTGAAAAAAGAAGTCAAGTGTGAACACGGCCTTATTGTTTACTATTCAATAGACTTTTTGTAACAGACACTTTTTCTGTATTCATGTGCTGTATAAAGAGGGATCCTGTTTTCTGCCCACCTGGTAAATGATTAATGCATGAATCTGGTCGTATTCATCGGGTTGGAAAGGGGAATGATCTCAGGATGCAGAGGTCATTTTTAAAAATCATTTGTCTTTATACGGTAAATTATACCTTCAAATGAAAATGTAAAGCTTTAAAAACACAAGGTCTTTCATTTCTTCTTCTCTGAATAATTTACAGGTCTTTATTAACATTTTCAACCAAAAAAAAAGTAAGCTTCAAATCAGGAAATGGGCTTTACATAGGCTCACATTCACAATGAATTTTTTTTATATATAGGGTGAATATGGGTAAAGTGGGACAGTTAAGATGAATCATGTTTTTCTTTACATGTAAATACTTCCATAACTAAAAATCAACACTGAGCGAATCATAATGAAGTATGTGATTAAAAAATAAAGTTTCTGTGGGTATGACATCCCTTCCTGGGGCGTGGTACACCATATTCAACAAGCTAGCAGTGAGCCAGCGATGGAAAGCGTAATGACATAGCATTTTGAGATGGATGATGTTAAGGTCTTAAAAGTAAAAAAACGAATGGATAGCTTTTCATGTTGATATATATTGTATGGAACATAATGATGAATCAAAAACAAAATGTAATTTATTTTATTTTTATTTTTATTTTTTTGGGCAATTTTGACACTGTCCCAGTTAACCAATACACTATTGGCAAAGTGGGACAGTGCAATATTGGTAAAGTGGGACAGCCATTCAAGTCATTTTAATGGGGAAATGTAGTGCCTTTTTAACATTTCCTCATAAAATTAGCTAGCTAGCTAGCTAGGTGTTTAACCAAGTATTTACTGAAATTTGTATTTACTTTAATGCTAATTGCTTACTGCTAACATGCAAAAGTAGCATACAGATATTGGCTATAGTTAACATAGTTAACTATAGGCTAGTTACCAACTTCAGGATGACATAATAATGCTTACTATGATAATATTATTTCAGAATTCAGTGGTAGAAATGAGAAGGGCAAGGAGGCAGAAGAGAAATGTGATAAATAAATAAAAATAAAACAAAATGCCAGGATGCCATGGTTGTTTTTCGATAAGTGACTTAGGCTATCAAACACAGTAACATTAATTTTGACTCAAGCTTTTCCGCTGGTTTGTCCTGTCAAACTTAACGTTGAATTAGTTGTTCAGTTGGATCCTGGCTTGGTCTACATGTTTTCTCACTTTTCTTTGCTTTCTTTGACTCTACACCAGATGTTTATGTTCACCTATAGGCAGGGGCTGATGACTGTTTGCCGCCTGTGTTTGTGATTAAATTTAGCATGTGTAATTAATTATCTATAAGATTTTTATGAAGGTTCCTTATTAAATTTTTTTAATTAATTATTTTAAAAGTGATAATTGTTGTTATTGATATTATTTAGTGTTTTTAATTGAAAAAACTGAATGTGTTTTAAGTGTCCCAGTTTACCAATTATAGGTGTCCCAGGGAAATTTTTGTTTAGGGTCAATATTTGTTTGAGGAAGAGCCATCTGTCCAGTGTTTAATATTTCTCTCTCTTTTCTTCTATATAGTATAGTAGAGCTCTATTTAGAAGAGTATAATATGAGGGGATTTGAAAAATAAATCATAATTGAATAGACACAGAAGGCAAAATTTCAGGAAGTGTCCCACTTTACCCATATTCACCTATATATTTTGGTTCATGCAGCAAGCAAATTACCCTAAAAGCCTGAACGGTGTTATTACATTAAGAGTAAAACTTAGAAGATTGTTTTATGAAGTGTTTTTGATTACTAGGCTGAATGGGTTAAAGGTATGTGATTGTATGGGTCTTCTCATCAGGTAATTTTTATGCACAAAAACATGACACAAAATACTCCTCAAAATACCTCGAAATATAGTTACTGCATGCTGTCTTTGCAATGCCTTAAATCAGTGGTTCTCAACCAGAAGGGTCGCAGACCCAAAAGTGGGTCGTGGAGCCGTTTTCAGTGGGTCATGAATGCGTCCAAGGAGAAAAAAAATGTCATAAAGTCTGTGAAGCACTTTTAACACTTGTTGTTTTGTTACGTCTTGTTCTGTCGCATCTTTTGTGTTGTCTGAGGTCCAAACTGCACCAACTTTTAATTAAATAAATCTGATTGATTGAAATATATTCGATATTTGGTACGTGGTTTCTTATTGAGGAGTTGGTGGTGGGTCCTGAGGCTGGACCAGTTGAGAACCGGTGCCTGAAATGGTACTAATAACAAGAAGAAAACTAAGTGAAGGAACTCCATTTATGTGGTAAAAATCAATTCAGCCGTGATGTTTCTTTGGTGTAAAAACAACATGACGCCTCTCAAGGTTTTCCACACTATTTTTCCCCAAAGGTTTGAAGATTACCTTCGATGTTAAATGCAGATGAAGTGACGATGGGGATGACGTTATGTGACAGTAACAGGTACTTCACAAGTATTCTCTTTTTAACCCCAGTTCCACCACTTTCTCTACAGCTCTTTCTTCATAATGAAGCAAAAATTTATTGTTAAACTTTGTCACAAAATTAAAAATAAATCAGAAATCCTCTTTTCAGTGGTGACTTCTAGACAAAGCGATTATCCTAGGAGTGCATGCAGAGGGGTTAGTGGGTCAGAAGGTGAGCAGGATAAGCTACACAATCACTCATAATTAAATGTATACACTCAGTTATAAGGAGGATGAGTGACAACATGGTTCTTTAAACCGATGGTTCTCAGCTGGTGGGTCGGGACCCAAAAATGGGCTTCGGAGTCAATTTCGGTGAGTTGCAATTGTCTAAGAAGCACTTTTACTAAATGTTTCTTTTGTTCGGTTTTTTGTTCTGCTTGAGGTCCAAACAGCACAATTTTTACTGAAATTAATCTGATTGGTTGAAAAATATCCAACATTTGGATCACAGTTTTTCATGAATGAGTTGGTGAAGGGTCCTGGGACTCGGTCAGTTGAGAACCACAGAGATAATAACCCTGTAAAATCTAACAACTATTTGAAATATGTATTCCTGTTAAACCTTTCAGAGGCAAAATATTGCATATTTTGGTGACTTAATGTTCCTAAACCAAGCTGGATCTTCGGTCCCTGACTCCACCCTGTTACTCACTGATGAGCTGCTTTCGGGAGGGTCGCTCTGGTCCTCTGAGCTCGCTTTTTCTTGTTGGTCTTCTGCATCTCCAGACCAAGTTGGACCAGGATCACCTACCTCAGAGATCCAGTGATAAAAGCTTTAAGGGAGGGATATGAAAATAAGACCCAAGAAAAAATATAGTCCAAAACATGTGGTGTTGCCTCCAAAATCAGTTCACTGAACGCTGCCCTGCGTGCAGCCGGCTCGGATCAAGTTCGAAGTGTTCTGACCTTGCTCCCTCTCTGGCATCTCACTCATACACAGCGTTCCCCCTTCTCCTTGTATCACAGACACATGGAACCACTGAGAGGAATTTTTATTACCCCCCCTAAACTGTCAGAAATGCATACCCACAGAAATAGTTCACACCCGGATGAAGAGCATCTACATTAATACGACTCAATGCAGAGTGACCAGCAGGCTCGAGCTGTGTCGTATGTATTATTATGATTATTTTTATGACAGTATTACATGTACAACACATTAATACCCCATTTGAATCCCTATAATGTTTAAACCGCAGCTATTACAGTTTCATGTGGTGGGTCTGCCGGGAGGCGTCCAGGCTTCGGCCTTGGATGGTGGGGATTACTGGGTCACAAGTCCCAGCTTCAGAGGCTTCAGTTACATTAGACTGCTGAATCAGAGGAGGAAAGGGGAAGCTTAGGGGGACCAGAGAGAGGGAAGACGGGTGGTGTGGCATAAGAGAAAGAAGATAGAACAACATGTTAAGAAGAAAGAGAAGTTATATTTCTGGGGGTGAGAAGGGAAGCAGGGAACACCACAACACAACGTGAATGAGCATTATGCAACAGTTAGTTCTGGCAAAGTCATTTTTAAGAAACTTATCTGTTTTGATTTTATTGTGGACAAACGGGTTGTCAAAGATTTGCACACTTAGGGGCGTGTCTATTTTGACCTACAGGTAGGTACACTGTAGCTGATTGCTTAAGGCCCGCCTCCAACTCTCTGCCTGTTACTTGATTGGCCAAAAGGGAGGCAGGGCCACTCTTAAACCAATCCCTACACCCTCTCCTCACGCACTTTCATTCCATTTGCGGGTTCGCAAATAGGTTGGCAACGCTAAGGTATGGCCAAGGCCGCCCATAAGGGGGGAAATGGGGAAAGCTTTCTGGAGCCCATGCGCATGGGGGGCCCATTAGGGTTAGGTAAGACACAGTCCATCCAAAAATGTCAGCAATCATAACACGTGTATTAAAACCTTATTAATCACCATTACTTATTAAAACAACAAAGAAACATGTTTTTTTTATTGCCTGTTTCAAAAGGTTATTTTTAAAATGGTATGAACCCTTTTTTGACCGTTAAAGTTGTGGGAGAGCCAATACAACCTAACTGTTTATAATCTTGGGCTGGGTATAGCCATGCCAGGACCTTCAAACAGGTCAGGATGCCAAAAAGAAAGGGGGCTAAGGCACCAATTATGTAATGGCCCCTACAAATAATAAAAAATAATGCTGTTATTAGAGTGCAGTATGTAAATGAATGATCTGGCCGAGTGCCCGGGTGTGTCCTGAGTAAACCACAGAGTGACAGGTGTTGACTCTGATGAGTGATGATGCTTCCATTTCTGCCACAGAGGAAAACGCAAAACCCTGAGCAGCGTGAAATTCCATCTGTGTCCGTGGGTGTGTGTGAGGTGATATCTGTAACTGAGCTCATCTATCTATCTATCTATCTATCCATCCATTCATCCATCCATCCATCTATCTATCTATCCCTCCATCCATTCATCCATCTATCTATCTATCTCTGTTGTTAGTCCGGTTATTTTTTGTAGTCCTTTGCGTGTATGCAAGAGAAACAGTCTGTATGGATAGTGTTAGCAATGTAAAACAATCCCCCGTGATGACATCCCTTCCTGACACAGATTTGTCTGTCTTGAGGCCCTAACACACCAAGCCATATTTTGTTTGAATAATAAACATCTTGAATCATATAGCGTGAAGGCAAAAATAAAAAGCTTCTGCACGGCCAAACACCACTCAAATTAGAAAGACAATATTGTAAGTGGTGACTTGGTTATATGTATGTATGAGTGTGTGTGTAGATGTGTAGCTGTACCTGCACTGTTCATTACTTTTCTTAATTATTACCGTAAAATCCAGTATATAAGACGCACCCTATTTTTAAGGTCTCTTAGAGAGAAAAAATAAGTTTAAACTGTCTTCCTGTGTGACGATTTATATTGTGTTCAGTAACGTCAACAACGTGCAGTTTCTGTGCAGCTATCTAGACAGACAACCAGCCACACTCACATTCACACCTACAAACTGGTGAATTTAGAGTCACCAGATAACCTAACGAGCATGTCTTTAGACTGTGGGAGGAAGCCGGAGTACCCGGAGAGAACCCACGCATGGGGAAAACATACAAACTCCACACTGAGAGGTTCCTGGAGGACGGGGATTTGAACCGGGAACCTCCTAGCTGTGAGGGAACACTTCTAGCCAATGCACCACCATGCAGCCCAATTGTGGTATTTGTAAGTTTTTCCCAAAGACATTTTTTTTTTTAAATATTACAGAAACATTTTTAAAACATAATAAGTTAAAAGAGCAAGGTAGGCGGGATGCTAAATAGCCTTGATGTAATGTCGCACCCCCCATGTACGGACGATATCATCCTCCATGCGGGTGGCCCAGGTTCGACTCCGACCTGTGGCTACTTTCCCAGCACTTCATTGTAAAGTCTCGTATCCCTATTTCCAACTTGATCTACTGTCCTGCATCAAAAAGCCTGAAAAGAAACTTTAAAAAGGGAAGAATGAGAAGTAAAAAATAATAAATAAAAAAAAAAAATTGAAGAAAATAACGATACAAGTTTGGACAAAATAGATAAAAAGTCTAAGATAAGACAAAAAAAACATGTGCTAAGTCAAATTATGACTCTACACCAACAAGTTGAATACTTGTTCTCGCTGCACCAGTTGTACATTTAAATGAGAAGAGCTTGAACAATCACAAGGTCAGTACTCTTCTGTTGTCTTACTCAGAACACCACAGCACTTTCATGATCTCAGCTGTCTTTGATACTCACTGGGAGTGGTGGTCATCTCTGTCGCAGCCTCTTGGGTTTGGTTGTTACGGTAAAATTGTTAATAAAGAAGTTGTAATAAATGAAAGAAGTCTTCAAATGGCTTTCGTTGTTCTTTTATTCTTGAAATAAGGAGCAGCAGTACAGAGTGTCATGCAGTCTGCAGAGAAGCTCAAAGGGGGCAAAGAGGGAACACACTTTCATACATTGTATTCAAAGGGGAAGGATGGATATAGAACTGTTTTAGGCAGATTTGTGGTAAACAAAGACCGAGTCTGTATCTTAATTCAAAGAAAGGCAGAAGTTCGTGCAGAGGCATCTGCTTAACAGGAAATTTGTGGTCCAGGTGTGATGACAACAGTTGTCTTTAGCAAATGTCTCACACAGTCATATTATAACACATCAGCACAGTCATCCTCGGTTATCATATGTTCTCGCAAGTACTTGTTTTCATTATTCTCACACTTCAAAGCTTTAAATCATCATAAAGGTTTTCTGGTTTCATTACTTTAAAATAATTTAAAATAAATGATGGACCTTTCTTATAATTGGGGGGTTTGTAGACAGACTATAGGGACATTTGTGTTAGAAAAACATGGTAATGTATATTTTGCATAATATGTGACCTTTAAATTACAATAATATATGCAGAAGTATTTTTTTGTGATTTATTGATTTTTTTTTATTGATTAACAACTTTTTCTACCAATTAGGGCATGATAAATATGCTATCACAAAAAATGTTTCCCATTTATTGTAGCCACATGTATTTTCAGCTAACCAGCAGCCACAACAGAAAAATAATCAGTGGGATTTTTCCTTAACGTATTAAATTTAGTAGCTGATCATTAATGGGTTAATTCAAGTCTGAATCACTTTGATCTTGTTAGATGATTAATTAAATATTAATTACATCCAAACAATGTCTCACCTGATACATCAAGGGCAAAAGTAACAGAAAAGAAAGAAAGACATTAAAGAGAAACAGAAATGATAAAAGAATGAAACCCTGTATCTTAACGATTCCTACATTGAAAACAGAGGTCTGTGTTGCATGTTGAATATTTGAGCCTAAAGATTTTATAATAAAGAAACAGGAGACAGAAGAATGAGAAGAGTTCAAAGAGAAGTCAGATGTTATGACCTGCAATGATATAGTAACATCTTAGTACTGACTGTGTGTTACACACCATGACTCAGTGCAAACGACTGTAACCTTTTCTCACAGATCCACTGGGCTCTGGCGCTGCAGTTGAAGTCGTTCAAGCCGATGAAAGTGATCATCGTGTGAAGGTCGCCACAGTCTTCTCCTCCGAACGCTCCATCAGGCTGACCCCTCGCCCACTGCAACCTACAAACAGAAGAAATATCAATTATATTAGAAATATCAGATCCTTGTGTGAATTAGAGAGATGCTGCAGCTTTATTGACGTATTGTTTTTTTTCATTGGAGTCATTTCTTTCTGGGGAAACAGGATTTACTCTTTTGTCTCTTAAACCCTTTTCACACATACAGAAATCTCCTGAAAAACTCTGGAGATTTGGCTATAGATTTGGCTTTAGGCTATGTGTGAACGCAGTGAGGAGCACATGTGAACGGCTAGTTCAGGAGAATCTCCGGAGCGTTCCTCCTGTAATTATCTAGATATTATCCGGAGTGCATATGTGAAAACAGCTATATTTGCAAATTTTAATAGTTTAGTTTTTTTGAGGTTTAGGTTTGAGGAACTCATCAACAGTGAGTGTATTACCTAAAGTTGATGGCCTTTGTTTGAAAAGCTGGATTAAGGACACAAAAGCTTAAGTATATACTGCTGTCGACAACACTGACGACATTGTCGTGGATTTTTCTGCAATTAAATGAAGAGCTCAAGTCAAAGATTTGTCTTTGTGTATTTTATTGCTCGAGCATGAAGGGGTTCTTTTGCAAAAGGGGGAAACTTATGCAGGAGTGACAATCAGCACAAATGCATAGCAGAGTCCCGCTCAGGAGCGGTTACATTAAGACATTTATACCAGACGGTGCAAAGCAGGGCACTCTCATTGGTTGGCTCATGTCGACCTGTGGCACTCTCATTGGTCGACCCATGTCGACCTGTGGCACTCTCATTGGTCGACCCAGGTAGACAGGTGTTGTAATCTGCCCAGAGACTAGTTTCATGACACCTTATAAGGTGACGGTTACGTTCGTATGCCGGTCATTCAAATCAGGTGAGAGTTATGCAAATAGGGTGTCGTACAAGCCAGACGTGTCACCTGTTGAACATATATTTTTTTCTATTACAACATTCACCAGAAAGTTATAACTTCATTTTAGCCACCTAAAGAAGCCTCACAACAGCTAAGGGTAATATTTGAAAATATTCTTACTGCTTCCTCTTGCACTTAGACAGTCCTTTACTTTGGTATATTACATTTTTTATCATATAAAATCTGTTTTCATTCTTTACAGTGCCAAAAAACGGGCAGCAACCTCGGGTGTTGAACAATGAAGCCAATGCTGAAAGGCAAAAACCTGCAGATCCTCGAGTGTCCACTGGAGGCTGGTGCCAGGAGCCACAGAAGTCGAATACACACCCATATTAAAGTTTCCATTTTCACAGCAGAAATTAAGATAATTAGAGCCAGGTTGAAAAACGAAGTTGGTCTGAATAGCTCATTTCTACACTCACACTATAATAAAGCATAAAACAATATGCAACTTTTCCACCTTTAAATATCCATTATTTATACAATCTTTGTCAAAAACTGACATAATAAGGGGTGCAGATGGCTTAGCGGTTGGGTTGTGCCACATGTACAGAGACTATAGTCCTCTAAATGGGTGGGCTCATATGTTTATAAATACCTTACCTGTCTTTGTCCACTTCTGTTCCATCGACCCACAGCCAAGTCCCCTCCTGCTCCCTGTCAGTCATCCCGACCCACGCTGCCTCTGTGAATCCAGTGAGGAAGGCCTGTCATAAAACAACACGCTCATAAACAACAGACTCTGACACACCAGAAGTATCTCACAGTCCAGATGAATATCCTGCGTCCTTGTTTCTACATTCATGAATCTTAAACGGTTTTCTGTGTCCTATATTGGGCTTTCACACTTGCAGAAATCTCCTGAAGAGCTCAGGATATTTCCAGGAGGAGCTGTATGTGTGAACGCAAACAGCCACATTTTTCACTCAGACTTCATCCAGAGTTTCTCCTGCCAGACCCCTAGTATTTTTTCTGCAGTAAGTCCCAGTGAGCTGATGTGAAAACGCTGCAGGATATTCCCCGGAGAATTCATCTTGAGCAAATGGGAGGGGGAGTTTCAATACTGTGACTGCTGCTCTGTGCATAGACTGTATACACGCGACCACTATGTTCTCCATGCATGTTATTAAACGGCTGCATTGTGTTTTCTGTTCTCCAGTGTTGTTCTCTGCTCTTTTTTTGATGTTTGATGCTATTTTTAGAACAATTAACCGATCAACCACTGAGTCTTTCAGTTCAGATTTTCTACGAACCTACTGAAACCAACCCAAAAACAACTTAGCATGTTTCAAATGGAACAATCATCAGTACAGGAATATTAAGTCACCTGTTCCTGTCTGCTGTTGATGACCACCAGGTCGGCGTTTCTCTGCAGGCAGTCCTCCCGGCTTTCGTCCCAGTTTCTCCTGTTTCGCTGAGAGGAGATGTAGTAACAGCTGGAGGTGAACATCAGCCAGCCCCGAGGACAGCTGCGTCCCTCTGTCTCAACTTAACAGGACATTACATGTCACAATACAGAGCGGTGTCATGATGCAACACACAGCAGGATGCTGCAAGTGAACATAACAAGGTGCAGGCTGTTGAGACAGGTGAAAATCAAACCTCAAAGGGTATGCTGATATAAATTACAAATGCATATATAGTTTAAATAATAAACATCAAGCTTCTGCACGGCCGCATACCACTCAAATCAGGAGGAAAATATTGTAGGGGTGACCTGGTTGTTTATCTTTAACAATATCTCACTTCAGCATTTCCATTGACTGTTTATGAAGTGTTTTCAAAAGTAAAGCAAATGCAGCAGAACCCTGAACTTGCAGTCTTTGTAATGGCCAGCAGGGCGAGACAGTGGCTACACAAAGACGTCAGATTATTTAGAAGTGATGAGAAAATGTTCCCACTTCTAAGTTGATTCATTCCCTCCTTAAAAGCTTTCCCAATGAGTTCATGGTCTTAATCTCTATTTTTGAGTCTCCCTCAGTACAGCATGATGTTCATTCTGTAAATTATGGTCACACGTTGATTACTGCACACAGAGCTACGTCATAAAGTGCAGCAATAAGTGCTACTGTGATTACAAAATGTCGTGTGCCTAGTAGTATTAAATAGTGTAGTCTCCATATTAGGGATGTAACGATTCACTCAACTCACGATACGACTCTCTCACAAATCATTTAAAAAAAGAGACTAAGACAAATTACGAGATGCCTGAAAAAGATTCCTTTCATTTTTTTTTTTAAGAAAACACCAATGCACCTCGTAATCTATTTGGCTCTTGCACTCGTTTGGGCGAGCGGGGCTGCAAACCTGGTTGTCAGTTTGGTTTGTGATCCTAAATGTTTTTTTTCTCACAACAAGGGGAGGTGATTGGAGCTTCTCATTGTGGTGTCGGGTTAAATGCGGCATCATGTTGCTTGGGTTATTTGTGTAGTTCCCCACCTTTTTCTGTTATCTTCTCACCTCTTTAATTTCCTGTCTTGGGGAAGCCAAAATGCTTCCACACCTCCGATTTAAAAGACGGTGGTGCGTCCTCAATTTCAAAATCTTGCTCCGCAGCTGCCATGAAAATGCCTGCTTGTTACATCCAACAGCCTCTGCTCTACAGCTGCTGAGGCTGACGTAAGTCAAACAAGAAAAGCAAAAATAGCGCCCTCTGCTGTTTAAAAAAGTATTACGATACATTTTTCAGCGTGCCGATGTGAACCTTCACACCTTTGAATCGATTTTTAACTGCCTTACGATTAATCTTTACATCCCTACTCCTAATACATATTGTTTTTTCACACTTGCACAAAACTCCTATAAGCTGCATGTGTGAATGCAAGAGAGAAAATGTTCCACTCCGACTCTACACCACTACTAACATTTCAGGGCAATGTCGGAATGATGATGTAGAAAAATGCAGGAAATATTCAGGAAACTTCACAGTGAGCAGGCGAGAGGAGCTGATGATATTTATATTACGTGACTGGTGAGCCACCGCTGTAACCGTCTTGAAAGTAACAAAGCAGCTCAAACTATGTGCATGAAAGTGGCCTCTTCCTTTTTTTATTTCGTCATGTCTTGCCTCCTGAGACTCCGCCCTCACCTCCCTAGAGGGAGGGTTTCCCGCTGTGAGGTGCGTGTGTGAACAGGCAACTCATGAAGATGTCAGGAGCAGACTGTCAGAGTACATGACATGATTTTTGTTTAGTTTTTTGGTCCTCTTCACTGAGAGATAACACTGAATCTTTGGCCAAATGCTCCACTCTGTTTTCCAGCTTGTTGCTAACTTTGTCTTTCTAACGTTCTATGCTGAGCATGAGTGTTGCAGTGTCCCGGTGGATGATCTACCTTTAACAGAAGGCTTACTGAGAGCGAGTCTCAGAGCGATGTTGAGGCTTCCTTGAAGAATACACAGCAGGCCGACGCCCAGGAGAACCACACGAAGGTGTCCGAATTCTATAACATACAATAAAGAGAGAATGCTTGCGTTAGCCATCATTATGACTCAACACCAACTGCATCATGAAAATCTCCCAATTTCTGATATTTATTCAAATGTTAATAAAGTAAAACAATAATCATCCATCCATTCATTCATTCATTATCCAGCCGGTCCTAGCTGTCAATGGGCGAGAGGCGGGGTACACCCTGGATTGTTCGCCAATCACAGCCGTGCAGCCCAGAAATGTATTTTTTAAGTTTATCCAAATAAATAAAAAACTTTTAAGAACACAGACATTTTTTGAAAACATAATAAGTTAAAAGAGGAAGAAGGCGGGGTGCTAAATAGACTCACTGTAATTTCATATCCCCCATGCATGGAGGATATCATCCTTCATCCACCCGGGGGTTTTTTCCCACATGTCATTGAAAAATCTCTTATCCCTATTTCCAACTCTATCTACTGTCCTTCATCAAAAAGCCTGAAAACAAACTTAAACAAAGGAAGAATTAGAATAAAAAAATAATAATTAAAAAAATTAAGTAAAAAGAAAACAGTTCGCACAAAATAGATCGGAAGTCTAAGACAAGAAGAAAAAAAATATGACTACACCAACAAGTTGAATACTTGTTCTCGCTGCACCAGTTGTACATTTAAATGAGAAGAGCTTGAACAATCACAAGGTCAGTACTCTTCTCTTGTCTTACTCAGAACACCACAGCACTTTCATGATCTCAGCTGTCTCTGATACTCACTGGGAGTGGTGGTCATCTCTTTCGCAGCCTCCTTGGGTTCGGGTATGGGTAACTCCTGATACTCGCCAACCTCAGCATTAAAGTAAGACTCACTGGAGGTGAGGATGGCGGCCATTTTGAGCCACAGCGGTGTGAAGTTCTGTCTTATGTTGTTGGAGATGTTGTCAACACTGATGCTTTTTCCTATATGTCACTGCTCCTCGTGTGAAGGGGAAGTATTGTGCCATCAAGCATTTCATCCTCTGTTATCGTATGTTCTTACTTAGATTTTTTAAACTGGTACTCATTTTGAATATTCTCACTTTTCAAAGCTTTAAATCATCTTAAATGTTTTCTGGTTCTATTACTGATAAGGAAACATAAAAGAAATACTAGACTGCTATCTGCTATCTAATGCAGACATTTCTGGTAAATAAATGATTAACATAAAAGTAATATCACTCAAAAATGTATGTAAAAATCTAAAAAGAAAATTATAACCGAGTGTTTTTCCATCTGATGCCTTCATGAGCCAACAACCTCACAGTAACTCCTGACATCCAGCATTCATGTTTTTGCATTTCAATCAAAGCGGAAGACAAGAAGTTTTAAGTAATCTGATTCAATAAATCAAAATCCATTTTTTTCTCATGTATTGACTGTTTTCATTTGTGCCAGCTTCACTCTGTAGAAACGTCCGGTTGAGAAAAAGTTGTGGAAGAGAGTGAGCTCAGCTTTACACAACTGAGACAGAAGACGTTGCACAAGTTCAAAAAAGGCTCAAAGCACAGACAGACATATTAAGCAAAGAATATTTATTTACCATTGAAGCCTTCAAGCATCATATGGAGAGACTGTGGTTTATATATACACATTACAACTACATTATAAGAGGAGTGACAGCAGAGTCCGGGTGTCAGAGATTATATCCAGCCAGTAAAAAAAGGTGAGCGAGTCTGTGTTTGTGTGGGAGCCATTTCCAACAGAAGACTTTATAGTTTATATATTCCTACAAATCCCATCACACATGACGACCCTGAAGTTCTCCACAAAAACAAAAAAGAAAAACATGTCGATCAGATGAAAGACAGAATCTCCAAGTACTGGGATACATTCAAAGAACTCAATCTGAGAGTGCAACCTGAAATACAACTTTACACAGATCAGCAGAACTGTTTTGCTTAAAATAAAATGAGCGATATGTAAAGATATCTACAGAATGAAATGATAAAGTGACCTTACTATATGATCAGACATTAAGGAAACATGCTATGTTGAAGTGCTGGCTTCTCTGACAACAATGCAGCAGCCAGTATGTCCTCCTTCTAACTTTAGATTCTGGTCCTGAATGCTCTGGATTTGTTTGGACCAGAGGAAGTAGGCCGTTTTTTAAGGAAAATCCCAACACGGGCATTTTTGATGTCCCTGGGTTTTCCAGGCAAACGGCAAACCAACAGGTGTTGCAGCGATGGAAGCGGGTAAGAGAATCAGTTCAGAGAGAACTGATTCTACCCGACCTAAAACACCTCTGCATGTTTCGTTTGAAATTCCATTATTTAGCTTTCATTTTTTAAATATTCTTTTGTGTGGTATTTTTATACTGTCTTAAGCTAAGGGTTCTTTAGTTCCTGTCTTTATTTTGAAAGAAAATACGGAACTTGTGGTAAATTGATGGTTATAAAATTAACTTAACAATTTCAATTAAAAAAATGAATGCATTGACATCGGGCCTTTATTACATCGCCATTAACAGCCCTAGTCAAATGATTGTATTTGTCTATAAAGTTTGGTGGATTTGGAGAGAGAAGAGATGCACCGCTCGCGATTTCTTCCGCCCGTAACGATTGTTTTCCTGATCCGATCTGCTGATTCTGAGTTTGTCAAAATAATAAAAGATAAAAAAACTTAAAAGAAATATATTAAAGATGACATTTTCATAAGGGACTGCATCCACATGTTTGCAGTTGTGTTAAAAAAAAAGAAAAACCTGATATATTTCAAATTAAAACCAAAGCAGAAAATCAAGTTGGTCCCAGCATGTTGATCTGCCCGTCAGCAAATATACGATTGTTATTTATTTTATTGTGTTAGCATGTACAGAAGGTGTGTTAGGTCTCACTGAGGAGGGGGAGGAGGAGGAGGGGGAGGGGGGAGGCTAGAGAAGGGGACGGAGTTTGGAGGCCACATAGGAGAGGAGAACGAGGGGTTGTAGAAAGAGGGAGGAGGAGGAGGGTAGAGAGGGAAGTTGGGTGGAGGGAAGTGGTGATGAGGGGGAGGGGGGTAAGGGCAGGGAGGAGGGGGGTACATGGGAGGGGCATTTGTGTGTCTGAAATGTTGGTGTGTGTGTCTGGGTGGAGCGTGTGTGTTTTGGAAAGGTGGTTGTTTATGTCTCGGGTTCTGGTGCCTGAACGAAGCCCCTGCATGTCTCGGTAGGAAACCCCTGGTGTCACGCTGCTGTGGCAAGGTGTTCTGGGTAGTGTGGTCGGGATTATCTGAAAGGTGAAATCAGAGAAAGGAAAGGGAGAAAAGTAGAAAACGTGTGTGTCAGATATTTTCTAATAAAAGCATAGATATTGTGTGTGTGTGTGTGTGTGTGTGTGTGTGTGTGGTTACCTGTACTGTTGTCCTTTTTCTTTCTGGAGTTTTTCGCCTTCCTTTTAGCTTCCTGCTCCTTCTCGTCGTCACTAAAATCTAAAGCCTGGACAGACATTAAAATATTACTCTCTAAATGAATTTAACAAAGTCATCTCTCTGAGCTTAATGGAAACTTCATTATTAGTAAACAAATTAAATAAGTCCTACGTAAAAACAACTTTATTTACATGTGTGGCATTATTGATAGCATTATTTGGCTTTAAAATAAAGTTCAAACATCTGTCGGCGTGCTTACCTCAGCAGGTGGCTCTTGGTCGTTCTTCCACGATGCATCCGATCCCTTTAAACTGAAAGTAAAATATTATTTTTTTACTACAAACTTATCAGTCTGTTTTTAAAGAAGAACAAACTGTACATCAAAGCATCCCAATCAACCAAAACACCTACCAATAAAAATTGTGTAGCATAGGCAGTGTGTTCAGAGAAGTCCAAAACATGCAGCTTGTGATCAGTTTGTGTGCATGTCTTTCAGTACCTTCTGTTTTCACCATGTGGAGTTTGTAATCCTGCTAGCTCCCTGTACGCTTGTTGAGCTCTCAGCCTACGGTTACTTTAATTGTGAAGTTTAGACGCACAGCATGCAAACATTTTGTCTTAGACTCAAATTGCTCAAAACCATCACCATGACAACCATATTTTACAGAGGACTTTACAGCTATAGGAGCTAGGTGTGAGATTTCATGTGTAACTGCTGCCTACGCTGGAACTATCACAGCTGGCGCAACACCTTCAATGTAAGTGGAGCTTAAAGGGGAAATATTATGAAAAATCCACTTAAACACTGTTTTTAAACATATATTTGGGTAACCTGTTTTTTGGGGTAAAGTGTCTAATGACCCACAGTCAGTAGACACTTTATTGTAAATAAATCCATCCAGTCCTTTGTTTGTGGTCTGCATAAGTCTTACAACACAGAAAAATCCTCCGTTTCAAATTTGCTCTCCTTGTGACGTCACAGTCTGATTCTGGTAAAAAAAAAAAAAAAAAACCCTCCCCTCACCTGATATCTCCACCCATGGACTCCACCCCCAGCCTAAAACAAAACTTTTGCGCATGTCCGCCATTTTTATTCTCGCTAGCAAAGGAGTGATGTCTACTGGGAAAACTCAGGTGGGGGGGGCTCATTGCATTTAAAGAGACACACACACTAAAACGGAGCGTTCTGAGAGAGCTGGTTTATACAGGGTCACAAACCTCCTCTGGAGCTTGATTCATGTTATATTTTGACCAAAGCACAGCACAGATGTTTCATTTAGACCACAGGGGACTGTTTGAAAAGGTGGAGAAGAGGGATAATATGTCCTCTTTAAACTTTGTCTTAGGTAAAAGCTTACGTTCAAATTAGACTACGTTTACGCAAAGATGGTGCAATTTAATATAGAGGACAATTAACTCTTTGTCAATACTCTCAGTGAAAAGAGAAGACATGTGAAACATGAGTACTTACAGTTTGAGCTGCTGGGTGAGGATGTATGCGGTGTACTCTTTGTTGTGCGGTGTGTAGTAAAGAGTGAGTCCCTCCGTCAGCCCTTTCCTGCTGATCTGATCCGCAGTGTTAAAACGCAAAATGTAGAGCGGACTGGACACCGGACCGAACACCTCAAACACCTGAAACAACACACACAGAAACACACACGTCAGAGGGGATGGAGGCACAGCTCCTTATAGACTCAGCCTCTGCTGGTGTACTCACCTTTCCCACAGCCACCCTATCAGAAGTAAAGATGATGCTGTCATCATTCAGAGGGGGCGTGTCCTTCAGAGACTGGATGACGACTGCAGACAGAGAAAGAGCACGTTCAAAACAAAGCTCACAAGTACTCATTAAAACACCATAATCTTAACCTTGATACATTCTGGTAAACACATTAAACAATATTCATACCTGTTTGGATACATCAGCAACTATAACTGAAGTCCTAGGCACCAAATATTTATTTATTTAATTTCACGTCAATCCCTGCAGAAGTATCCTGCAATATTTGATGGATTAATTCTTCTCCCATGCAGCTGTCTTATGAAGTCCATGTAGTTTTTATTAAACTTCGGTACTTTTGGATAACATCGATCATTAAAATAGCAGATTTTATCGTTTTAAAACAGGTTGTATGGAAAGGTATCAAAGTATCGAACATAACTCATTATGAAGTGAGATTAACAAATATTAAAAAGCGCTAATTAGCAATAAGGGATGTCAGTTGTGGTGTCATATCAAAGTTACATTTCTGGTATTGTGTAAACTTGGTGTGAATATTAACTGAGTTGCTGGAGAATACTGGAGATGGTTCCTACAGGCTGCAGTTCAGCATCTTCTGGTAACGACACAGAAACCTCCTCCACTGTGGGCAGCTCCTAAACACAAACATGAGGACAGAAAGTGTTTTTATCTGATGCGGTAAAGGATTATGTGTTTGTACCGTTTAGAGCAGAAGGGAAAAAAGTGTGTGATACATTAGACTTAAAAACCCCACTTCACACAAAATGTTTATGGTTTATGTTAATATCTAAAGCTGGGAGCAATGGAGGCAAAGAATCATTCAGCTCCATGTTCCCAAACATCTCCAATAGTTACAACAAGAAATGCACAGACGTCTTTATCGAGGAAACAGCAGGACATTATGTTTCCACCGTGTAATCAAACAACGAGCTAAGACTCATTTTGTCTTTCTGTCATCTCCAACGTGAAGGAATCTTCACACCATACAACCACAGACTGACCTCGAGCAGGACTTCATCTCTTGTCTTGATGGGCACTGGTTGGCTGAAACCCTCGTCATCGTCATCCTCCAACACGCGGGCAATAGCAGAGGAGGATGAGGAGGAAGAGGAGGATGAAGAAGAGGAGGAGGACGACGAGCTGTCGCTGAGGAGAGGAGAGGAAGAGCACCAGAGTTTGATATTAGGCTGTTAAAATGTTTGATACTTTTTCGATATAACATGTTTTAAAGGAGGTGTTTGCACATCACACTATGTCAGGATGAAGGTGAGTAGGACATAAAACTATCACATTGAAAAGAAAAAAAAAAAACGTACACTCTTCTTGCTGGGCATCACCAATTAGATACAATCTGTTCTTTAAAGGTAACATATTCTCCTCCTCTTCAAGCAGTTTAAATAAGTCTCACAGCTCCTCAAAACGTGTGTGAAGTTTCTTGTTCTAAATCCACTCTGATCCTGTATGTCTATAAACTCTATTTCAGCCCTGCTCAGAACAGGCTGTTTCTGTGTCTGTACCTTTAAATGTAAATGAGCTGTGTCTGACCACGCCCCCTCTCTTGAAGGGCTTTGAGTTTTCTCGCTCCATGACCTATTGTTTACGATGAGAAGGCAGACTAAACACCTAGCTGTGGGAGTGTCACCCACCTGGGGGAGGGGTTACTGTCCTTTGTGATTCCATGAAATGACATGTCTCCAAACAGGGGGTTTGTAGACAGACTAGGGACACATAAGTGTTAGAGAAACATGGTAGGTGTATTTTGCATATGTGACCTTTAAATGATCAGTAGTGCAGAAGCTTAATAAACAAACCTACACGTTTTAAGGAATATTGTAACCTGCAGTCCGTTCAAATTCACAAGTTCGAAGACACCAAATTGTGGAGTTTCATAGACCCAAAAGTTACGTTTATGTCTCTTATGAAAAGACAGAGAGCCAAGGAGACGACACTGTCGAAAATGCTGGACCACATTGGTAATGTTTCAGCCTACATATTTGTGCATTGAATCCAGTGTGCAGGAGTTTGCCTGATCTTACCACATATTCGGTGTCTAGTACGTACGCATTTAGTTGTACCGAAGCAGTTATCCATATATCATTTGTCTTTTAATAGAATTATATCAAAGTTTAAAATTCTGGTTTTGTGACAACCCTAGTAAGTTATCTGTGTACATTCTTGTACGGCTATTGAAGCTAAATGTTTGTCTTTTGTGTATGTGCAAAGATACCTGTCTGAATCATCTGAATCTTCATCATCACAGTCCTCTGTCTTAAACTCAATGTTTAAAGAAAGTGCTGCTGCTGTTGAGTCAGTCTGTACATCTTCTGTTTTCTCTGTTTGTGTCTGTGTATTTGAGAACGCGGAAACTTCTTCAGGGGTCGCATCGACGCTGAGATTTTCCAGAGGTGTTGTAACGGTGACCTCCATCTCCTCTTCATCCTCCTTTTTCACCTCCGGTAACGTCTCTGCGTTCTCCGCTGATATTTTTTCATCCATCTGAAAGGCACACACACACTTAATCAAATTACAGGGTCCAAAAAAGTCTCAGATTTTACACTTTGTCCAAATGACTACATTCAATAGGCCCTGATCACAGACACTGCTGAAAAAATTTAGGAATAATAGTATAAAAACATATATTTTTTTAAGGAAATAACTTCTATGGCAGTGTAATCGATTGATTGCAAACTTGTATATTTGAGCGTATATGCAACAAAGTGACTGTTTAATGTAAACATTTAAAGCTTGAAGGTTCATTTTTACAATCAATCAGACTGTATAATGAAGGCTGTAAAAATGTGCAAATACTTGGGGTACTTTATGACAAGGGTTTCCTAACTTTACAGCTCAGGACCCCCAAAATAAGGGTGCCAGAGCCCAGGGACCCTCACTGTCGCTGTAGGTGGTTAAGGCATATAACGTAGCACGAACCTATAGGCCAATAAAAACACTGGTTACACAAAATAACACAACAGTCTTTTAGTGTGTTTTTATCTGTAACATATGCATTGCAAATTATTTGACATTTTTTCCAAGTTATTTTTGGAAGGCATGTCACAACCTGCAGCTTACTTTAAACCACCACAGCTTTACGATACCACATGTTTTATAAAAAAGTGAACATTTCCAATATTTAAATGATCTGCTGTATCAAAAAGTACAGAAGCCTTAAAAAAGGTTCAAGACAAAAGCTGGCGCTAACAAAATAACTAATATCGCACAAATACGTTATAATGTTTTTTTTTTTTTTTTTTTTGCAATTTAGACAATATTTTAGATCACAACTATCACAAGGATGAATAGTACAATTAAAATAAAAATCTATACATTTAAAGTACTTTGAAACAGTGTCTTATATTGCTCGACCACTATCTAAATGCATCATTGTTCTTAACTTCTGTTCAAAATCAACCTCGTTAAGAAAATAACTAAAGAAAATGTTTAGTTTCCCCCACGTTAGCATCAGTCGGCTAGCTAAGCAAGCTAACATGCGTTACAGATGTTTAGTTTTAAGTTACGTAACAAGGCTCAAAAGCTACGATCCAGAGTGACCACAGAGACTCCAACCAGAGACGTAACAGACATGTTGTGTACATACATACAGTTTAAAAAGTATTACCTGTGTGTCTGTTGAGCTAAAGTATCGGCGCTGCGAAGAAGCTTCAAGAAAGTCCGGAGTGCTGTGAGCATCCGTTATGACCCTCCAAAATAAAAGCACATTTCACAATAATGTTTTAGAAATCACTGAGCATGATGTTACGAGAAAGATGTATTTGAAGCAAAACGAAAAAAAAAATACTTTTTTAAAATAGGCTACACTTTATGATGTTCGTGTCCCCTTGACAGCATCTTGGGAGACACAATCTGGACGGGACTTAGAATATTCTTGTGATATCAGAATTAGAAATAGCCTACTTTATTAAACCCAGGGGGAAATTTGGTCATTACAGTTGCTCTTATACACAATATTGCAGTAGAAAATATAGAAGTACATATATAGTGTGGAATAAAATAGAAATAGAAATAAGCAATATGTACCAAATAGTATCCAATGTTATGGGGGTTAAATGGTAAATGGACTTGAGCTTATATAGCTTTCTTCTAGTCTCCTGACTACTCAAAGCGCTTTTACACCGCATGTACTACCCATGCACACATGGTGATGGTAGAGGCTGCTATGTAGTGAGACCATCAGAAGTAACTAATCCCATTCATTCGCAAGAGTCTTGCCCAAGGACACATCCTACATGTTACTGCAGGAGCTGGGGATTGAACCTTCGACCATCCAGTTGAGAGACGACAACTCTAGCCACAGCCTAGAGGCAACTTAGGGAACACCTTCCAATGTAATGCACTATAGTTCACCACGACCACCTACTACGTCTTCACTAACACAAATAAAGCAAAATGATCTCCTTTCTGACCACGTCAATAAACACTGAAAAGGTAGAAACTTCGTAAAATTAGAATTTGTACTAGAATTGGATTGCAAAGGTTGTCATAATTTTATGGCTGATTGACTGTGTATTCTGTGCTAAACCAGCATTACATTTTATTTTGAAAGCCGATCTTGTTCAATTCCGGTTGTATTCAGTCCTCTGTATGCGCTTGACGTAATGAGGGCCACACGCACACAACACGTGGGGTTGTTTTTCCGGGCGTGCGCATGGCTGATGCGCATTGCAACTCAATGAGCGGGATCAAGTTTTACTTCCAGACTACATGTAGAGCACATTTAGTAGAGAAGGAAGTGTTGAAGTACTCGGAACTGTTTCATTGAGTGTCAGAAGATGATGTGGTTAGAATCAGATTCAAATCTGTCCTTTAGGCCTATGCTTAACGGAAGCATATTTTAGGCCCACTATATATTTTTCCTATTTGATAATTTTTACTTTCCCTTAAAGATTCTCAAAAGTGACTCAATGTTTGGTAGGAATTTCCTTTTTTTTGCCATAAATTTGAAAAATATGTAATCAAAACAAATAAGTATGTATAGCCTATATATGCAACAGCCTTTCTTGACCAACCAGGAGGGCGGTTCTATAAGTGTGTGACGTCACGTGAAAGCTATGAACACTGTGGCAATTTTGCACATGGATTAGACTTTTATTTTTAGAAATGCATAGGCAAAGAAGGTACACTATGGGTCTGTCTGCACACTGTAATTTGAATGAAGACATACATGACACTTTATCGAATATGGCCAGTAGGTGGCGGCAAAGTCCACTTTAATAAACCCATGTCTGTGATAACAAGGAGGTCAATGAGGAGTGAAAATGGTTTTAAATGTCATTATATTCAACCACACTAAAAGGTACTGGGTTGTTTCTGTAAACACAGTGCTGTGTTTAATTACACCCAGTCGGTGGTTTATTAATTTTCCTGCTTCATTGTTGTACTAGATCTAATGTCTAAGAAGGGGTTGAAGTTGGCTATTGTTGGCCAATAATATGCAATATGTGAAATCAGAGAGTTTACATCTGCTTTGGTCGGACTCTTCAAAGCCTGAAAAGCCCAGATTGGGTGTACATTTAATTCAGTTAAGATAAGATGTGAATAAATGTATACACTATTTATTTTCTTTTTGAATATTTAGTGGGAATTGTGTTCAGTACAGATTGTATAAAGCATTAATCATTCCTCAAGTCAAAAGTGTATTTGTGGAAATCCACCCGGCACTCTGATAGATTTCAGGATATCGATGTTTAGTCCTCTATACTTGTGCCAAATCCAGGATCCAAAAATGTGTTACAACCTCCAGCACTGCATGTTTTTAACTTTAAAGAAGCCAAACTCTGACTGACTGCTGTTAAATGTCTCAGTTTTCATAATGTCCTTTATGACCTTAGGTCTGCTCAAGCTTCTGTTGTAACACATTCAAAATCCACAAAGATGTGACATTTATAATCATACTCACTTCTGTTGCTTAAAGGGTAACTCTGTTTTTTGTTTATTTTAACATGGGCCTCATTCATTCATATTCTTTACCTTTTGTTTGTGATCAAACATTTTTTTTTTTTTCAATATGGGTAGGCAGGAAGCGATTACATGAGTTCCATTGAGCAGAACAAGGCACACATTGTGAAACTATACTTGTAGCACAGATGTTTTGTAGTAGGTCTTACCAACAAGTAATATTTAATGATTTGGCACAATGTAATCGTGCTCCATTTGGGCAAAGTCTCGGTAAGTGGAGAGCCATTCCCTCAACGGCAGTGCATGCGGCTGCTTCCAATGACAAGCAACCATTTTTTTAGCAGATGTTAGACCAGCTAACAAAAGGCGTAAAGGTATAATAATTTATGTAGAATTTGGTTTCTAATGTTAACATTAAAATATGTAGATTAATAATAATATATTTTATTGTTGAGTACTTGCATTATGTCAAATATTTCCAACAGTTATCAAAGCAAGAGAAATCTGTCATTTTATAGTTGTAACGGTCCGTGTCTTGTCGGCAGCCGCCATGATGAGCCGCCATGACAGACACGAAATGTTGATCGTTGCCAAGGAAACACCAGATGTTACGTCAGAGTAGCAGAGAACTCCCATGATACCCCGCAAGCCTCGATGTCATCTTGTCTTATTGTTTTGATTGAGAGCCCCCTGGCGGCGGATTTTACATACTGTGCGTTTAAAGGAGCAGTATGTAACGCTGACACCTAGCATTTAAAATGGGTACTGCAGGCACAATTCAAAACAATGGAGGGAGCTGTCTCCCCCCCTCCTCCCTACAGTTTACGTGCACATAGGTTGCCATGTTGCGGTGACTGAAGCTTCAGTGTTTGGCCTGCTCTACATCGGTCTTGAAACCTTTCCTTCAACCTCTCTTCATCTTATTAGAAACATGCAGAGGCTTTGAAGATCGGGTAGAATCAGTTTTATCAATCAGGCCCCCTGCTCGCTTCCATCGCTGCAACACCTTTTAGAAACTGAACAAAAATGTGAGAAATGCTCTATTGTTGTTGATTTGTGTGACTCGCCTTTGCAGAAACACTTCATTTTTTGTTGAGGTGGAGGGGAAGTGGAACACCCGAATGTCTCAGACTGAGGACCTGCCTCTGTATCCTATGATATTTCCTTTGATAACATTGTGTGAGCCCAGCGTCTAACACTGATTCCCATTGTTCCAGGAGACCAAATGGAAAACAGACATCATAGCTGAGAATGTGCACACTCATAGAAAACCTTGAAAACCTTTGTTGTGTGTCAAAGAAAACAATTCACCTCATTTATCCTGGTGAGTCAGAGGAATATTTTTCACATTTTAGCTCTGTTGAGTCTGATGGTGCAGCGTATCACAGCTGTTCAGTTCATCCCACCTGTTTTCCTCTGGGTTTACAGGCTTCACGTCAAGGCAAAAAAAAACATTCAAAAATAAAGTGAATGAATGTCGCTCATCAAGGTCAGAGTGATATTGTGTTACAGAAGTGGGAATGTAAAGGTCAACATTTATAATAATAACTATTTTCCAAGGAAAAACTTAGACATTTTAACAGAGGAAACATTATGAATAAAAAACTGAATTACTGTTCCTAAGAATCATTTTTCGATTCTGTATTTTTCTTTAGACTTCATTTTACATAATTTCAAATCTACATTTTAACAAAATTATCTGTATTTTTTTACATTTTCAAAACAAGCTTATTTAGATTTGTTGCATCAGAGAGAACTATCCATCCATCCATTATCAATACCGCTTTTTCCTGTTTTCGGTCACCACGGGCTGGAGCAGATCCCAGCTGTCATTGAGTGAGAGGCAGGGTTACAACCGGGACTGTTCGCCAATCGATCACATTGCTGCACATATAGAGACAGACAACCAGCCACTCTCACATTTACACCTACGGGGGAAATTTACAGTCACCAACTAACCAAACGAGCATGTCTTTGGACTGTGGGAGGAAACCGGAGTACCTGGAGAGAACCCACACATGCACGGGGAGAACATGCAAACTCCCCACAGAAAGGCTCCTGTCCCGACGGGGATTCGTACCGTGAAACTCCTCGCTGTGAGGCATCAGTTCTAACCAATGCACCACCAT
Source organism: Labrus mixtus (assembly GCF_963584025.1). Classification (NCBI taxonomy): domain Eukaryota; kingdom Metazoa; phylum Chordata; class Actinopteri; order Labriformes; family Labridae; genus Labrus; species Labrus mixtus. Next base: position 15,123,294 of record NC_083613.1, read on the forward strand.
GCAACCTCAAGAAAAATATGGTTTATTTTTTATTTTGCATAATTTTAATGCCGCCTTCCCAACATCAATAACAGTAGAAGAAAAAAACAATTGATTTAAAAACACAGCAATTCTAACAAGTGATCAGAGGTTTCCAGGTAATACTTATCGAGCAATAAAAATCCATTGACAAGTGCTTCACAAACTCCTTTGAGACTGGCTCATTGAGGTGAAGAAGTATTGTTCCTTTATTTGTGTAAATGTGCCTTCATCCTGAGAATCTCTGTGTTGTGACAGTAAACAGGGGATTGAACTTGCGTCTCTGAGGGGCCACAGGATGCTGTTCATAAAAGCAGCAGGTGTTTTTCTGGCATTGTCCCTCTCATACACACACACACACACACACACACACACACACACACACACACACACACACACACACACAGACTCACACAGAGCAGGTGTTGTTTGTCAGAGTAATTTTGTTTTTACGATTTCAATGTCGCTCATTGTGTCGCATTTGACAAAACACTGTCAACAGTATCCCATACATGTACAAACATACACTCACACAAACAGATTCAAATTACTCCACTGTGACTCCTCCACATGTCAGAGAAAATTCCTCAAATTCTTGGACATTGTTTTCCTGTTGTCGGTTTGTGTCACTTCCACATTTCTTCACTCGGGTTTGACCACCGTTTTAGCTGTTTTTGAAAGAGACTGAAGTTAATACTGATGACTCTTTATGACCTACAAATACATCCAAGACCATCAGCAACAAGAAATATAATTCTTTAAAGGCATTTTTAGTGCCAGAAAACGCTGCTTTGGGCGAGGTGTCAGATGAGGCGATAAACGCCACGCTGCTTGATTGAAAAACTGAAAAATGTTCACACTAAAGATTCATGGTTAATTGCTTTAAAATAGGATGAATTATTAAGAAAACTCCACATAAACATGTCCAGGACAAGATCAGCAAAGAGAGAAACTATTTTGTCCACAGGGGTTGCCAAAATCAACACAACTCAATAAGTTCCTCCCAGGAGCTTTAAAAGACCAGATCAGCATTAGTTCAATTTCACAGTTTTATTAAAGTATCTTCCACACAATGTTGCTTATGTCCCAGTGTGACATTTATTTTTATAGGAAGGAGATCTGAGATCATCACAGACGATAATCAGAAGATGTTTGTTTCATTCCTGTGATCAGCAACATCTTGGTCTCATAACTATTTTCTTATTCTTTTTGCTTTATAAGTCAATTTAAGATCTCATTATATAAAAACAACGATACATTTAAGGGCGTTTGCATAACTCAACTGTTTGGTTCAGTTCAAACAAACTTGAGTCCGTTTACAGAGTTAGTGCAGTCTCTTTGTGCTGATGTGAAAGCTCTCAATCAAACCCTGGTGAGGACCAAACAAACGTACCGAGACCACTTGAAAAGGTGGGTCTCAGTCCGCTTTTTCCCGACTGTGGTGCGATTCGTCTGAAGTAAGAACATGAACCGACCTTGATCCGACCGTACTGCAGGAATGAACCACCGTGGGTCCTCTCCATCATCGTTGCTGAACGTGTTAAAGACCACAGGCAGATCTGATGGATCTTCGGAAACTATTCGATGGATAAGGAGGTCATGGTTCAGGAGGATTAACATGCTCCTTCTCCTGAACTATCATGATAAGCACCTTTGGCGATTCCAGAACATCGACATATTATTTTTGAGCTGCAGTTGCCCCTCGTTTTCAACCAGCCAGCAGGAGTCAACTAGTCTTTCTTTACTTCAGGGACTTCTGCTGCAAGAAATTCTGACCAATTCTAGAGCATTTTCCTCAAGCATCACAAATTATGGTCGATTTTGGAATTGGATTTGGAAAATCTTTATGGTACCCAAGGGGCAGTTTGGTTTGCAACATAGGTCCATACAGGCAATACATCCTAAAAACAGCACAAAGACATCAATACATACACATAGAAACTTAACTCCCATGGATATAATCATGATGGATGTGAGTGAGATAAGGGACACAAAGACCAACAGAACATAGTAAAAGTGGACAGACAACAATACAGCTTATTTAAAGCTTATTAAGTGAACCTCCTCCCTGTCTGCAGAAGTTCAACTCTGCATGCAGGGGGTGCTGAGGGTCCTCCAAGATGGTCTTTGCCTTCTGAGTGGCTCTTACTTAAAAAAATACAGCCAAGATCATGCAAGACAATGCTGACAACCTTTTGGCAAAGTTTGACAATATCCCCCAGCCTGTTTTTGTTAACGATGCTGAAGTTAGCAAACGAGCAGATCATCAAAAAAGTTCAAATGGACTCAATAAAAGAGGAAGAAAACATTTTCAGAAGAGATTTGTCAACATTAAAACTCCTCAGTTTTCTCAAGAAGAACAGTTTCTGATTGGCAGATGGCTTCAGTGTTAGCATCAAAGGTCACATTGTAAATGTCCTTGAGTAAACACAGACCAAACTTGAGGTTATTAACAAGGTAAATTTGTCCATGTTTTGGACCAGAACAAACAAACTATAGGTTTGAAAACGACTCAAGTGAAACGTGAAACATTGAAACATGTTGGCGACTGTTGGTGGCCTCCAGAAGGAGCTGAGACACTGAGAACTGAGTTTGACCCACAAAGACTAAAGACCTGGTGGTTTATCCTCAGTGTGTGTGTGTGTGTGTGTGTGTGTGTGTGTGTGTGTGTGTGTGTGTGTGTGTGGGTGTGTGTGTGTGTGTGTGTGGGTGGGTGCTTTGGTGTCCCGTGCTCCTCATTAGACAAACAGGGATTACTGTTTGGCTTTGCATTGTTTTGATTGGCCTGTGCCTCAGAGGTCAACGGTCAATCCCAGGATTGCAGGACAGGCCCAGTGTTTGTAGATCACATATCACCGTGACAACAAGTACGAGTGTAGCCTGCAGTATCCAGAAACAACAAACCATACATATCTACAGAGGAATTTACGTGACATTTCATGACCACTGACTGACTCTCTAGATTCTCCACATTTCAGATTCAGATTCAGACAACTTTATTTATCCCAGATAGGAAATTCAGTTTTACAGTTCACCAAGTTACATCTAAACAAAACAAACACATCCACAGCAGCATTCACAGAGACACTGACAACAGATCTGTTGTGAGGAGGCAAGTCATAAAAGACCATTCCTCCTGTCTAAAGCATCAAACTCCATCCCCAAAAAGAGTCGTGTTACTTGGCAGAAAATGGGAGAATCTGCACCTGCCTCATCTGATGGCTGGATGGTGTTATTCAGATGTTTAAAAGCGATGGTAATAAGCTAATTTGTGTCCTGTGAGGCAAATTTACAGATTTTTCAATAAAGTCTGGTGTCTCTGATAAAGAAATGTAGGGGCTTTTTCTGTGAAAACATCTTCCTGTATCCTTCAACAAGTGTCCCAGTATGGATTCTTTCTCTAACATCATTAGACACTTTGGACAACACTCTGAGGCTTATTCATTTATATCTAAGGCTTCCTTCATTTTCAGGATCCTCCCATTCTTGGTAAAAATCTCCAAATACTGAATATGTCTTGATAAATAACAATATTGATCACTAAAATTTGTTTTAATGTGATCATAATTTATTATATTTATGCTGCCCTACTTTACAGTTTCTAAGGGAACTGCTTAATATTTGCCTTTTCCCTCTGTGGGAAGTTTAGACCACCGGAACTGAACAACAATGGGCAGGGTGGTATGAGGGTGATTTGTTAGTGTGTGTGTGTGTATGTTTGTATGTGTGTGTGTCTGTTGGGGAGGGGGTTAAGTTATATTTCAAAGGATCTAGTGGTAGTCTAAATGGTTCTTCTTCCATTTTTCTTCCCTCAATCCATGTGTTTATGTTTATGTTTGTCCATCCATTCATATTAGGGCGGCAACAAACCGGTCCCCATATCTGATATCAGTCCAATACTGACTCATATAGCTTATTGGGTATCAGTGACAATGGGCCCAATCAAAGAGATGCTATTCTGTGTTTACAACAAGTACGTGAGCGTATGTCACTGTTGTTAATGAGTTGGTAGGCAGGTGCATCATAGCCAACGTAGCATGGAGGGAGCTAACAACAAAGGCTGAAATTAGGAATTAGTTGAGTATCATATCGCAGGCTTGTTTGAGGGAAAGAAACGGGGTTGTAGTGAGTGAACGTGACTCTACAGAAAAAAGCAACTACATCAAAATATGTGATGTGAATCTCAGGTCTTAAGGAGTCATAAAAAATGAAGCGGAGAGTCAAATCATGTTGATAATTGTATTGCACGAGTGCAGCTGATGATATATTGCCGTATTGATATTTCATCCCACCCCTAATCAGGCCGTTTTAGATTCATATCAGATGCTTTTTATTTTCTCTTTGGGTTATTCTATTTTTTTATTTTTAAGGCAATAAAAGACATTGCCCACCATTAGTCACCCTTCACTTAATTTTCACCTCATACCACAAAAACAGCAGAACCTCTGAGCTGCTGCTATTTCAGTGCCAATTTCTCTGTAAGTCATTTCCTGTCCGGAGGGTTTTTTTCCCTAGCAGTGACCATATAAACACCACAATAGAAGTCTATTTAGGAGAACACATGAACACTCCAAAGATCATACGATGAAGCAGGATGTAGAGAAGTGATGATGATTCTCCTTACATGGACCCAAAGAGAGCTACAAAAAGCTTATAAAAACCCTGAAAAGTAATTGTATTTTCTCATAATAATCCTGATGTACATATTCTATAACTATATCTAAAAGGGAAAACACGCACAGACAAACACACACACACACACACACACACACACACACACACAGTGGCTGGAGGGAAAGCATGCTAGCGGAGAGATAAGCCTCTTTTGTTAGCTGGTTGACACTTAAGCACCATTAATTAGACCGGGCCACAGGAAACAGGTCAATGACCTAACCAATGAAGTGTGTGTGTGTGTGTGTGTGTGTGTGTGTGTGTGTGTGTGTGTGTGTGTGTGTGTGTGTGTGTGTGTGTGTGTGTGTGTGTGTGTTTTTGTGTGTGTTAAGATCTGGGTATGTGCGTTTGTGTTACAAAGAGCATTACAAAGGGTTCCTCACTTTCTCACATTTCCAAACAGATTTCAAAGAGAAGCAATTTGTAGCTGTGTTTTTGATTTTAGCTTTGAACTTCAATCTGCTCCGTTTTTCCAGAGTTTAAACCTGGAGCCTTTTTTTAAATGTATTAAATGGCCTTAATGACTTAAAAGTTAGAACTTTTACCAGGTGATTGCCCAGCCAGCAGCAGTGAAACATGCTTTAAAGGCTGCAACATATCGCTCTTTTCAGGCTCCTTTTTCCACAATGCATATGCTGCTCTATACGATTATTCTTGGGTAAGGGTGTTGGGTATGGGTATCTTAAGAACTTAAAGTTAATCATATATACTGATTCTGTGATTTTCTATATTTCACAGATTCAGTGAAGGCGTATGAATGTTGGCATTCTGTGGAAGTTTATGCCGGGTTTTTCTCTCCCTGCGTCCCCCCAGCTCTCTGTTACATAAACAAGAAATCTTTGGCTCAACACTGACCTCTTGGTTGGGCAATTAACACACACACACACACACACACACACACACACACACACACACACACACACACACACACACACACAAACACACACATCCATTTCATTTGAGACTAAAATTTCAGACCCCCCACAGACAGCAAGTCAAGGTTGTGCACGGTGAGAGCCAGTCTCTCTCTGTGTGTGTGTGTGTGTGTGTGTGTGTGTGTGTGTGTGTGTGTGTGTGTGTGCGCGCGCGTGTGTGTGTGTATATGTGTTTCCTAATTGGAATGCATTTGTTCGTGCAATCACAGACGTCTGTGGAATTTGAGCTGATATGAAAATAATTGCTGGACTTTGGCTCGCTCATACGTTTGTAACGAGCGTTGTGTTTTCACAGAGTCAGAAGTGAAACACAAGCTGCTTCAGTGTTTGTTACAACCTGTTCACAGGATGTTTTTATGTTTTTCACTCAGTCTGCCTTTTACTGACTGCTAAAGTTACCGCTGGTGTCAGCTCGTGTGTTATCAATGCTTTAAAAAGTGTGTGGACCTCCATTCAGTCCTGAGATCGGCTTGAGCTGGCTACACACTAGATGACACACTTGGCTCGTCCAAGTACTCCTTAAGTGTGTGTTGTCAATTTGATTATTGTACTGATCGAGACGGAGCCTCCGGGATCTGGAATCATAAATATCAAACATCATAAATATCAAACAGTAGATTTTTAAGATTCCAGATCGGGCTGTCTCTGATGGAATAGCCAATCAGAGCGAGCAGACCGGGAAGAGTCACCAACAAAATGTTACGTACTTTTACGGCTCACAAATATGGCAGCGAACACAACACCACTTTGTCCCGAGCCAAAGAGGATTATTGAAAAAGAAGAGCAGCTTGTGGAGTTATGGAAACAACACGAGAGGCTTCATGAAATGATTCATGAATGATGACATACTTTTGACAGCAATTTTGTTTAGTTTTTACTGTCATTATAATTAAAATATTTTTGGGGAAACATCTTTTGAATAATCCTTGAATCCATTTAATTCTCTTATTTACAGGAACTGAAACGACAAGCTTGCCCTCTTCTCACATCTTAACGTTGACTTTATAAACAACCACATGGGAGAACATTTCTCTTTGCTTTTTGTCTGAACTATGGAAGCCCTGAGCGGACATGCACCAAAAGTGAGTTTGTTTGAAATAATTAGTTTGTCTGAATGACCTCAGCTCCATGTTGTTTCCTCTAAAACCTCCTCAGTTTAATCCAAACAGAGGAGAACAGTCCATTCAGGTTCTGTGTGTGTGTGTGTGTGTGTGTGTGTGTGTGTGTGTGTGTGTGTGTGTGTGTGTGTGTGTGTGTGTGTGGGGGTGTGTGTGTGTGTGAGTGTGTGCGTGTGTGTGTGTGTGTGTGTTTGTGAGTGTGTGTGTGTGTGTGTGTGTGTGTGTGTGTGTGTGTGTGTGTGTGTCTTGTAATACTTTGGAATGCCGGCCATGCTGAAGGATTTCATATCCCTTAAATATCACAGTGGCCTCACACACGGACACACACACACACACGGACACACACGGACACACACACACACACACACTCATTCTTCAGTATAACAGAGTCTTAGCAACTTGGAAAATAGAGAGAAACCCCCTGCTTAGCGCAACTTTTCGTCTGTGAGTGTGTGTGTGTGTGTGTGTGTGTGTGTGTGTGTTCGCCCCACAGCCTAAGGCCTGTTGTATTACCCTGTCTCCACATTATTTCATCTGAACTAGCTCATGCTGCGCTCTGGCTTCACCATCGCAGCCCTGACTGTCCAACTTTGTAATAATAATCTCTGAAATGTTCATAAAACACGGGAGACATTTTGGTTGTTTCATCAAATGTGAAGGAGGCCAAACAATATCAGATGAACATAAAACAAGTCTAAATATTCAAAGTTAATGTCTGTTCATATGTTCTGACACAGAGTTATTTCTCAGTGACAAAGATGACGCTGCGAAAAGGTCTCCTCTGTACATACTGTACTCTCTTGTTAACATAAACTGTTTTGTCAGTAGCTTTAAGGAAGCTGCAGCTATTGGAAGAGAATTGGCTCTTCTGCAAACACATTACACAATTACATCACTGAAGAAATTCAAGAGCCATCTCAGACATATTTCCAAATTTGGAGTAATATCATGAGTTAGAGGCGCTCCCATGAGCTCAGTCGTTTGGTGAGGTGGTTTAAGAACTTGAACTGAGCTGTTTTAAGGCAGTTTTTTTTTTGGTTCATATTACCGCAGGTCGTAGTCTTGTCTTGTGCAAATTGTGTTGCTCAATGTTGTGACTGTTTTCAACAACCAATATGAATGGTCTAGCCAGCACCAAAGAGGAAGCTGCAAACTAGTAAACAGGGCTGCGAAGCAAAGGAACGTGTTCTCCAGTGGAAATTAAGGAGAAACTTCTCCACTCTATACCACGGTGGAGTCGTGGGCAGAAATTGCTGAAGCTCTCGAATTCCCGCTGAGTTAGGTAGTTTGATATATCATAACCAGGGACATCTCTGTGACAACCGGGTATCTAAATGATTATTTTCTGGATTCTGAGGGCGGCAGCAATGTCTGTCAATTTTTTCATTCAGGTAGTAAAAAAAAAAAGACATGAAAGAGGCATTCCTCCTCTCTTTCCATTTTACGCTCATGAATTGTACATTTCCACCATGGACATGATGCAACAATGTGTGACAGTGTCAGACATAGTCTTTTGAGTCTTTAAAAAAAAAATGCTTCAGTGTATAAAGAAGGCATGAGTGTTTCATTATAAAATCTTAGAAAGGCTGACAAACAGAATACAATCCTTGGAATAAACTATGATGAACCCTGTTTGCCATTTTTTTTGTGTGAAGTGACTTATTTGGGAACAGCCGATCATAACCTTTTCGCATAGGAAGTTCAATGCCTCAGTTTTCAATATCCCTACATTCCAGTTAACTGTCGATAGAGGGCAGTAGAAAGTATGGATGACTTTCTGCACCTTGTGTGGCTGTTCTTTTAACAGTGGCCAGTTGTGGTCTTTTATTTTGAAGGCAGGTCGTCCGGTTTTCCTGTGATTTTGCGCTTTAACGGTCCGGACGCACACCGGATTTATGTGTTTCCATATGACCGGGCTTTCATTCACAGCGGGGCTCACAAAACACACGCTGCAGCGGGGGTCTGTCTGTGAGTGGAGTACCAGACCGAGAGAGAGAGAGAGAGAGAGAGAGAGAGAGAGAGAGAGAGAGAGAGAGAGAGAGAGAGAGAGAGAGAGAGAGAGTCCAGATGAAAGTGTGTGATCTGCTGCTGGAGACGGAGAGGGGAGCGCGCGCACCGGGGAGGGTTTTTTAAATTTTTATGGTTCTCGGATCATAAACTCTCGCGGACTTTATAAACATGCACCTTCTGGGATTATCTCTCTCACTGGCTTATCTCCTGTACTCAAACCTCGCCAGCGACTTCAGCCACAGAGAATATTATGATTACTACGAGCACGAGCAGATGGACGAGCCGGTGAGTGTTTTAGGAAACATGAGCTGAAACTTGTCTGAACTGAACCTGGCTGCGTATTCACCTGATTCTGTGAGTGAGAGGCTGCAGGGACCAGCGCTTGATTTGAATGTTTGCTGGAGAAATGTAGGCCAGCTCTAGTTTATTTTAGGGGGGTCTAGATTGACAAACACCCTGGTGAATACCTGTTTCATATTTTAGCTCACAGGTGATGGAGGGGGAATACCATGATGTGGTTATTTTACCATTATTTTCTGTGCTTTTTTCACGGGGAGTTTGGTTTGATATCACCGTTGTCCATCACTGCAAATTGAAGTGAAATTAGGAGAAAATCAGGAGTGAAGGAAGGAGAGATTGTGGATGCATCCATCCCATTGAGCAGTTGTGAGGAGTAATATGATTTCACCTGAGTTTCACTTTGTTTTCACAGGGGTTCTTCATCTTTAAACCAAGTTTAACATAAAAAAAAAAAGTCGAAGCTGAAATAAGACAGTCAGAAGTGGATAGTTGAGCTTTTGCAACTCATGAACCCACATGCTGAAGGTGGAATAAATCCCATCATATTCATATGGAAAATAGGTCCTCGAAAATGTGTTTATAACCACATGCTGCAACAATTACCTGAAAGACATTTAAAAACCCTCACAAATAATATTTTAATATTAAGGTAGCCTAATATGTGCATATGTGTCAATATCAGCTCAAATGTGGGACATAAAAGACATAAAAAAAAGTTACTCAAATTTACAGAACATATAATGCAGAAAACAATGCTGAATTCGACTTGACGTCATTATGTAGTTCATCCAGCAGAGGGCATCCTAACTCCAATTTGATACCACACCTTTTTTTTTTAAATGATACAATCATCGGTATTTGAATGAACAATAGTATCGAAAAATATGAAGCTTAAAAAAAGTTCTTCAGTCATATTTTTCAACCAACAGCTGCTGCAAGCGAAAGAGAGAAAGCAATGTCTAAATTACACAAATTCATTGGCAACGTTCCAGTAACGAAACAATGCCAAATATTTGTGCAATTTAAACGGTCTGCAGGAATATGCCTGCATTTTTGTTGCTGTGGTTTCAAAAAAGTATCAATATCATTTTATCTTATAATTCTTTTGATGTTTAAAATTGCGATATCTTAACGGCCCAATAGCTGCGAGTAAAAACAAATCTGTATTCATTGTTATCCTGTTAGACATTTGCAGTGTGTTTATTTTACTGTGCATGTAGGTTTTAAAAGTCCTGATTAAATTGGATTTATTTAGCCGGCTTTATCTCAAACTGGAAGCTTGGGTCAAGAAGGAAGGATGTGGTCTTTGAGAGGGCCGTTAGGTGAAGTGGAAGTTGCTTTTTATTTACATTGTGGAACTTTTAGGATCAATCTTTTTTGGAAGGTATTAATGAGGTAATAGTTTCACATATGGACAGTTAGTTTCAAGTGTTTTTTAACATTAGAATCCTCAGAACGTGCACGCTGGACTCGCACACCTGCAGTTTTATCGTTACCATTTCCCAGTGGCGATTCCCACAGACACAGACACGAGATCTCACAGAAACTTGTGTGATCAAACGTGACTACAGAAGTTGACGTACATGGTTCTGCATCGCTGCAGTGACAGAATATACATAATTTTGGGGTTCTGACCCTACTTGTAGACTTTCCGGCCATGGCTGGACAAATATTTAATTTATTCATTTTTGTAGAGACATTTAGGGCTTGTAACGCCTTTCATACCTCAGTTTCAGAGCGCTTCTCACCGACGCTTGTTGTTGCTAGGTTACGTCAGTTAACCCCCACAGTTAATGCCCATTTGGTTAGTTTTATAGCTCCGTGTGATTAATATTTGTTTTTATTTAAAGGAATCTCACCAAGAAAACATCAACAAAAAATGCAAATGAATCGTGTCCATCAACCGCACAGACAAAATGTGCACCAAGTTAATGCAGACAAATACCCGATAAAACTCTGAAGAAGTTGTACAGTTCCCTTGTTTGTGTGTGTGTGTGTGTGTGTGTGTGTGTGTGTGTGTGTGTGTGTATGTGTGTGTGTGTGTGTGTGTGTGTTTGTTTGTATAGTGTGTGTGTGTGTGTTTGTGTGTTTGGTGCATTAGTGCACTGTGTTTGTGTGTGCATTGGTGCAAGTCAAAAAGAAGATTTGTCTCGGTGCATTTTCCTAACAGATCATAATCGTTTGTTTCTGTGTTCAGGATATCAGATTTTTCTGCTGACTTTGACAATCTGAGATGTCAGAAAAAGATGCACAAACTCTGTGTCTATGTTTCACATTATTAACTTTCCGCTTCACACACTGGCGGGGCTTTTCTAAGCTGGTTATTATCCTACTGCCAAGTTTTATAACAAGATTTGGATTGATTCACCATTGAAAACACACTTTTCTTTAATGTCATGCCAGCAGAGCAGATTTAAATTGACCTGAACTGCTAAAGAAAGTGGGCGAGAGAGGAAGGAAAACAGAGAGAGAGAGAGTGGGGGGGACTGAACATTTTCCAGGGGGGAGGATTAGGAGGGAGGGTTTTCAAATTAGCCAGAGAAAAGAGCCAATGAAGGCAGGTGTCACTGGGGTCAAGTGTGTGTGTGTGTGTGTGTGTGTGTGTGTGTGTGTGTGTGTGTGTGTGTGTGTGTGTGTGTGTGTGTGAGAGAGGGGGGGGGGATAAGTGCTAAGCAGTAACATGCAGCCATTTGATCTCAGTAAACTCTTAATTGGGATGATGATTTTTTCTCACAGCTCCCGTCTTCCTCCTTTAAAGCTTTCACAGTTTGTTTTGAGGAATTTATCTGATAGCATCTCATCTCTGCTCGCATGTGTCAAAGGATTAAAGCAAAAACTATAATGATTTTTACTTCTGCATGCTGGAAATGGTGCATAAAATGAGTTTTTACACATTTGAATTGTTTTGTTTCATAAAAAATACTAAATAAGTTGTGTTTCATATTACTTAGCCATCTGCAGAAAAGAGTCTCAGGATCAAGCCATTTCCTGGTTGATCCATACATACACACAACTACACACACACACACACACACACACAACTACACACACACACACACACTCACACACACACACACAACTACACACACACACACACACACACCTGCACCTCTTCTCTCTAAATACAGTGGTGTGAACCGCTTCGTCTCTTTCCATTTCTGGTTTGCCTGGTTTTGCTGTATTGACAGAAGCTTAATCATCAGTAGCATGTTTTACGAAGACTTACTCCGCAGTAAATCTGTAAATGTTATTTTTGATATTCCATTTCGATATTTCATTTCTGGCGCAATGTAAGGCAATGATACAAAACTTAAGACTGCAGAGAGATACAAAATCACAAGAATGAGACCTCGCAGCAGAATCAAGGGACTTACAAGCGGACGTCTCTGTCTCCCTCTGATCTGCAGAGCAGGTGTCAAAGCGACCTCCCACACATTATCGAGGGTTGGAGGGCGAGGACTGTACATTAGTGTATCGATTGTGATTGTCCAACTTATAGATATTAGAAATGGTCGGCAAATATTGTCCATGTAGCCTTTTGGAAACACAATATCTCATATGTCATTATACATTTTTTATGATTTTTTAAAATGTTTATTTGTAACATGTCCCGCCTGACATTTTGAACGTTGGTATTTCACTGACGGACAGATGCACCTGATTCCAGCCAAAAGCTGGTAAACACTGGCTAACATAAACCCTGGTTCAAACCATAGACTTTAAATATTAACGGACAAAGCCTGAGTGACGTCACCCATCTGTTACTGCTGGGGGCTTCGGTCTCATTTGTCACATTATGATTTTAGTTATTCTGTTAGCTGTTTCTGATGTATGGTAAAATATTAAACAAGACTTAAATATATGCATAGTACTGAATAACCAGATATCAATGATGCATGTTTTATATATAAACACTTCACAACAGTGTCAAAGGAGTTTAACCCTTTCAAAACAAATCTTGTTACTGCACAGTGTCAGTCCTCCTCCTCTCTCCTCGTTCAGTCAGCTCTGAAGTGAACAGAGTTTCTGCACTACAGGGTCTCTTTTGTATGAACGCAGGGGTGATCTTTGAACTCTGATCTATATATTTGAACTATTTGTAGACATGATTCGTTTAACTCAATATACAGGAAATGTGAATGTGAGCTCAGCTGTATTTTGTACCTGAGCGTGACGAGATGAATCTACAGCTGCTGCCACTGGCTGTGTGCGGGGCATTATGATGGGTGACAACATCTCAGATACAGTTCATACTGTTGTGTTGAAGAAAGCGCTTTATCATTTTAAAAAGTGCTTCCTTACCTGCATGAAATGTCTTTGCTGAACGTGTTTGACTTTGTTGTGTCATTCTCTTTTTCAGTGTAGCTTATTCAAACTTTTGATGGCTTGCTGGGGTCCGCCATGATCCTCTGATCGCAGCTTTATTAACACACTGCATCACAAATGACAGAATGTTACATTGGGACAGCAGGTCCTGGCAGATGTAGTACATCTTTTATGGACAGCAAAATTCTCACCAAGGTTTAATCCTGAAGGTCTACTTACTCTGATAATCCAGTGCAGTCATGGCATTAAATTCCTTTTTATAGCATCAAGTAACTAATTTAAGAGTAACTTTAAACACATATCAGAGTGATGATAACTATCGCAACATAACCAAGTTAAAAGGATTACTTTTAGTTGTAGTTTGATTTTCCAGTTTGGCCAGTATGTCTTCTGTTAACATGGAGGAGTTGATTTATGACCAATACTGCAACCAGTCAGCAGGGGGAGCTCTAAATTTCAGGCTTCCCTTCAGGGTCATTGTGCTGTCCATTATCTATACAGTATATGTTGTCACCATTAGGAGACATTTTCTAACAGTGTACAGTCTGCCTTGTTCTCTGAGCTTTAAATGTGTAAACTGTTGTGAATAGTTCAGCCTCTAGCAGATACGTGTTGAGCATTGGAATCATTTTGGATGTGTTTTGAGTGAAAAATGAATCAGTGCGCCACAGGAGGTCTTTGTACCTTGTACTCAAGTGAGCTTGATCCAAAAATAACAGAACTAAGACATTTGCGCTCTGACAGGTATACTGACTGTACTGCATGTGGCACATCAACAACCACAGAGCTGCACATGGTTCAGTCTAGATCCTCATTAACTCATTTGACTTACTACACTTGGCTTGATACGAGGGGAAAAATCCCCCGTCAGCCTGTCCAATGAGGCCTGTTCAGTGCCATTTGTCTTCATGACTTTCTAGTGGTTCCTCTTTGTTTTCACCTCTCCTCCATGTTTTCATTGGCTGCCACGTCCAGTTTTCATTTTGACCTGTGAGATCTGCTCCAGGACATTGTTTGCGTCATTAGGGTTATAAGTCCTATCAAAGTATCGGCCCTACATCAAATGGTGTTTTGCAATAACAGTTTTGGTGGATGATAATCTTCACTATTACCTAATGAAAGGACTTTTACAACTTCATGCAACACAGTGAATGCCCGAGAGTTTAGACACGGCAGGGTACTTAAATGAGTAATTTGGAAATATGTGTTTTTATTGGCCACCTCTCAGATCCCAGTGCAGTTTTTTGTTGTGAAAGCATTTTGAAACTTTCATCTGTCATTTGAAAATTGTTCAACTCAGGAGAGTATTTTAAGACCCTGACACTGCAGTTGGCAATGTTGCAAAAGTTACAGCTACGATCAAGACTTTGATTTTAATTTTGATTGTCCTATTTAGTTCTTGTTTATTCTACAAACGATATGCTTGTGTGCTTTCAAAAAAGATCCAGATTAGTTTTGTGCTCTCTTGAATCTTTAATCATCAATTAAACGTCCATTCCTCTTCTTTTCCTGTGCAGAACAGTTTGCCTACGATTTCTGACAAAGGTTGTCCTGGCAACAGGGTTGATAAACGTAACAGTAAAGTCTGTGTCTAGTTTAGGTCCCTTTTCCATCAATGTTAAAGAAGAGGCCAGAAACCTTGGCGTTGGCATGGACCCCAGTCTGTCATTAATACTCAGGTGTCCAAAGCGATGCAGCTTTCTTACCATCCCAGATTAGTGTCAAACTAAGGTTAGACCGTTTCTCTTAGTGCTTCGTGTAACTTCCTCCAACTGCAGAGCTCAGTTAGCTGTGTGACTAGCGGTACCATCAGCTGGCTGTGCCAAATGTCCAGCTCTAAGGACAGGGAGTCCCAGCCCCCCGCTCAGATCTGTCGTCCAGGCTGGACTGGCTGGAAATCTCACAGCTCGGCTACTGAAACTTTAACGTTACTGTCTGGCTGTAAAACTAAGTCACTCTCCTGTTTAAACAATACATCCACTTCCTCGTCTTCCTCGTCTTCCTTCTCTTCAATAAATTATGAAAATAAAATACATAAAAGAACTCAAAGATAAATAAACTGTTGCACTGAGCCTTAGCTGGCTTCATGTAACCAAAGCGGTGTTGAAAGTGACCAATCATAAGAGGGGCATAGCCAGCTTTGGTCTCTGCCACCAAAATGTCAAAACTTTTTGCGTCACACAAGCGGAACTTCCCCTTGTGCGTGCAGAGCCTTACCTTGAGTGATAAGAGACAGGGGGAGAGTGACATTTCTTTTCTGTTTACGACAGGTGTTTTTGTGGTCCCTGCACTAAGCTCTCTCCTGGAGGGCATGTCTGCTAGTTTTCATAGGGTTTAGTGATGAGAGCTGGCAGCACATATGTCACCTGCCTCGACCAATAGAAGCTTTGAATTGCAGTAGCCGGTATTCAACCTGTGCAGTGTAGACGCTGTACATATTTCTAACACAATTTATTGTATTTAAATAGTTTGTACACCAATGTCAAGATTTGGACCTGAAATAATCAACAACACAACTTAATGTCTAAATTCAATGAAGTCTGTTGGTTTAGTTTGCCTACTCTTTCATTCAACAGTATTTTTCTAGAGCGGCTGGTCGTCTGTTTCGCTGTGACGGTCTGCTACAGGTGCAGCTGACAGCGCTGAGAAGATTGTGAGATGTGGAGTCAGAGCACACTCTCCTACACGAACTACACATGAAAACCTTTAAGAGAAAATCCCAACCATTGTTTCCTGCCTTATTTGAACTCTTCAACGCTTTCTGTGTTATCCTGCCAGTTTTTACATACACAATTGGGATGCATTTCCTGCTAAGTTCATAAAAAAAACATCTTGGTGCTCTTGTTTTCACATTTGCTTGTTCATGTTGAGTGTTAAACTTTCCAGCTGAGTGCGAGTTGTGTTTCAGAGATGTCTTTTTTACTTTTCCCTCCAGGAAACCTTGATAGAAAGTCTGGCTTTGGGATAAAAAAAACATTCCTCTGAGTGGAAGATGAGTGTTATTTTTGAAATGCAATGATGGCTAGAGGTGATGATGGGTTTAAGGAGGACGGTGTATCTCGCCAAGAAGTTTCCAACATGCGTGTAATCTGTGGATGACCCTGAACTCGGAACCAACGCCAGAATCTATCTGTCTCGCCAAGTCTCTCTCTCGCTCTCGGTGGGGTTAGGGTTCTCCATCATTCTTACTTCATCATGATGAAGGTGACTAAGAATAGAACAGTATTAGTCCGCTTTCTTCAGCCTTCAGCGTTACTCAATCACCGCATGATCTCTCATCTCTCGGTTTCTGTTTATTCTGAAGCCTCACCCCTTCTTTCTCTCTCTCCATGTGTATCTCTCGCCCACATTTCACATCCCCCTGGAGTCTGCAGAAGAATGCGGTGTGTCATTAGAAATAATTTGGATGGAATTTTTCTGTGATTTCTCCAAGGACTGTCCAGCTCAATATCACTGCTCTGGCTGAGCAGCCATTGGCTCCAAATACGGATCGTGTGCTCTAAAAATATCATTAAGAAATTAAGAAAAGTTCTCCCAGATTCAAAATGAGTGCTTCCGATTAGCCTCTGTTGGACTTTTTCTATATCTACTGGTTCAAAAGAATGTATTTATATTAGTAAGCTAACCAAAAAGCATTCACCAAAAGTGACACTTAAAGGAGCAATATGTAACTCTGACACCTAGTGTTTAAATTTGGGTACTGTGGTCCAAATTAAAACAGAGAGAGAGCTGTCTCCCCTAATGCTCTTCTCTTTTCTCTAATGAGAAACCTTCAAGTTCATTGATCTAGTGCATTGGTTCTCATCCTTTGTTCCTTTCTTTTGGAGCCAGCCTCAAGTGGACGCTGGAGGAACTGCATTTTTTGCACTTTCGCATTGGCTCAATTTTTCAACACCTGAGGTTGCTGCGTGGTTGGACTGTGTGTTGACAGTAGCAGACTCCATTTCTAAGCTAAATTAAGAGTAAGCACTGTTTGGAAGCAAATCCTTTGAACTTCTCGGAAACAAACGCTCTCTTCGTAGGAATCAGTCCACAGGCTGTAAGCATCAACCAAAGAGGACTGAGACGCTCTCATTTTTGTCATTTCACAGCTCATTCACACGTTGGAATTTCATCGCAAACAAGCAATTTACGTGTAACGTTACTCCACGTCGCCCGTTTAAATGCCGGTGTGAGCACCAGCTGAACTGTCTGGCTCTCACCTTCTCCATCAACATTACTGTTTCTGTGGAGAGTATAATAAAAGTGTCCTCAGGGCAACAACATGAGCCGAGTTTCTGTCAGAATGAAGAGTTTTACTTTGTTTCTTCCCTCTTGGGTAATCTCAAAATAAATGTAATAATGTTCTTTTTAAATCTTAACATCTGTTGTAGGGCTGGACATTGATTGGATCTAACCCAAACTTATGTAAACTGATAGTCCTCCATTTTTATCCCTTCTCTATTCCATCTCTCTTTCTTCCCATCACTTCCATTTGATCCATTTCTGCTCATCAGTTAAAGATGTTAGAAATGTGATCAGTGGAAAATGTTCTGCCCTTTAAATACTAAAGAATGATTTATATAAACCCCGCCTGAACTAAATTTGCCAAAAGGAGAAAACAGTGTCTCTTCGTTTTTACACTGCAACACATGCAAATTTCACTTAAACAACCTTGAATTCTTTGTGTCAGATTCGCTCCTCGGGGACCCGCACTGTGACGGAGTGGTATTAATGCAGGACTTTTTGACTTCTAATGCTCTTTGAACTCTGCGTATGTGAGGCCTCATTCAGCCTGTGTTGACATCTGAAGGTTAACCGGTTGGTGTCAGACCCTCCAGAGACTGACCTGCAGACCTCACCAGTTGACACACTGTGTTTTAGGCCGTGAGGGTCTGAATGGGAGGTGGGGGGAGCCGTTAATGGGAGTGAATGGAGGGTGAAAGAGGGTCAATGAGGATAGAATGCATAATGAAGTCACAGCTGAGAGGCCAAGAGGCTCCTTCTGCTGAGAACATGCAGTCTAGTAATCTGTCCAACTGAAAACAGGGTGCTTGGAGGAGCACTTGTATCTTTTGCTTATTTGCACATACAAGTATTTGATAAGACATGTCAGCTACTGCAGTGTTACTATCTGCTGACCTCGGCATTTTGGATCTTACAGCAGCAGTGTGTGTGATTCACTATGAAGCTCAACATTTAAGCTACTTTATCAAAAGTTTTTCCACGTGTGCTGTTCTACACTCCATTAAACCAAATCCCTTTTCATAGCTGATCTGTTTGTGTCTTTAGTAACGGAAACGATGAGACTTAATCGAGTTAAGCACAAGTGGAAACCTCCACTTTTAAAAATGTAAGCCAATGAGAACATGCAAAATGGCTGCAGTTCCTCGAGTGTCCACTTGAAGCTGGCTGAAAAAGCCAAGAATCCCCATTAAGGTTCCTTATTATTATGCCTCTTTTGAAAGCAGAAATAAACATGTTTACAACCTGGAACAAATGACAGTTTTGGTCTCTAGCTAATTTCTTTAGCACAGTTCCTTCTCATCCGTTTTGATTAGATTTGACCTCAGAGTTATTCATAAATTTGCACAAAGAAGGGCGTGAGGGTACGGGACAACTGTGCCTAGTGTGAGTGCTCCTTAAAGGCCCTGACACACCAAGCAGACGGCAAAGCACTAGTGAAAAACATTTTTCACACCGCTGTCGCTCAACACTCGTATTATAGGTAGCCTGCTAAAAAGTTGAAAATGGCGCTGGCGTATTTAGCAGAAAAAGAAAAGAAGAGGTGGAGGCGACAATTAAGGAGAAACCGCACTAATGGGTGAAAGCATGGATAGCACAGCGGCATGCTCAAAGGGCTTTCCTGAACCTGTGTCGAGAGCTGGAGAGAAATGAAACCTCCGATCAGCCAATCATAGAGATCCCTAGCGAGACTGACGAGCTGAAGCAAACCTGCACCTGCAAGAGAAGGTTGCACAGCTTCCTAAATAAGACTCTTTTTCTAATAACAGTAGCCAGTCCATGCATGCCCCCTCCCAGCAGCAGTAGCTGTACAATAGTTCAGCATGCATCTCCGCTGCTCCACTCAGTGGTGTGTGAGGGAACCTTAGAAACAAGTTAGACAACGTCGGTCTAAACAATCATAACATTAGACTTGTTTCAGATTTGAATTTTAAGACAAGGTGATGCATAGTGTAATATGTTCTTTACAAGCTTAGGTGGCCGCCGAGCACCTGTTCCATTGTGTGTATGTGCTTTTGCAGTTAAACAGTCTATGTGTAGCTCGTCAGTTTTCGGGACAAGGTGATGCTTGTTGATAAGTACTGCAGCTCTCGTCTCTCTCGCGTGTTATTATCTCGTGCCTCTCTGTCGATGAGAAGTGTGGGGTTGTTGTGAGTCGTGAAGTTATTGTATTATAAATGCTCGTAGCAGCCGGAGTTCACCTGAGTGATGGACAGCTTCTCTGCTCTCAGCTGCTTGTTGTCACATTTTACAGCTTCGACTGTCACAGCACTATGACGCTATCCATGGTTCTGACCTGGTTCTCTTTGACCTCTGTACTTAGAAAATACTATAGACTCAGTTACCCATTCAACTGTAAAGTTCAACACATGGTTGGTACTGTATGCCTACGCCTAATTGTGTGTGAATGTCTCGTGTGTGTATGTGTTTGCATTTTGTGTGCTTCCTAACTACGGAGACCAAGGGCCCGTCATAATAGCCGGCTCTGGTTCCCATCGTTACTACCTTACTCAACTGGTTATTGTGTTCGTACTGAGGGCGAGTTTTCGTCTTTAGCACATGAACACTGACATACACAATGTCCAGTTAAAGCTGTTTAATCATGTTGGAAAAATCGAGCTTTGCAATACCTTCACTGTCCCAGAAGTGTCTGCTGGACCCCCTCTGACAGCAAACCATTCTCTATCCAGTTACACTAACCTTCATAACGGTCTGGATTTGAACTGCTCCTTTTCTTCAAAGTGAGAGATTAAATTATTTTCTTTAACTCAATTTATACACTGAGATTGTTTGGACTTCTTATCTAATCTTATCTAATTCAATTTGAACTAACCTAATTCAATCTAAAGTGATCTAATCTAATACATGGTAATCAAATAATTCCTCTCTGATCTCTGAGATTCTCCACCGTCTGATTTAGTGTTTCTAAAAGTGCACCGCGCTCTCTGACACTTTATAAACTGACATAAAGAACATTTCTAGGATTTCTTTAAGGATTTGCAGATGTTTCTGTGTGTGTGTGTGTCTTTGTGTGTGAACAGCTGGTTTAACAATCAGTTCTGAAACACAGAAAAAGGTTTGAATCAATGGGCAGTTAAAATTGAAATGTGATTGAAACTGACAGCGTTGCCATGGCATACACTGTGTGTGTGTGTGTGTGTGTGTGTGTGTGTGTGTGTGTGTGTGTCTACCGAAGTCCTTCCTTTATAGTTAAACCTGTCTGTGAGTGTAAATCCAAATGTTTGACCCGTTGGGTGGCAACATGTGTTCACATACTTAGGCCATATTAGGCCACAGTTATTCAGATTATTATTATTTAGTCTCAAAAGAAAAATTTGTATTCGTTTTAGTAACATTTGAGTCATTTTTACCATTGTTCTATTTTTGGTCGGCCGAATATGAACTTAATTCCATGAGCCGAATACAGGTGACAGAAATAGGTATGAAGGCGACAGGTTGTGTTTTTATAATCTCATAAACACCTTAGTGTTGCACAGTATAGTGATACTAGAAATAAGTATGCAGCTGTTCAAAGGAACACTATACTTCCTTTTATTAATACTGATACTTTATGAATGACAGTGTTTTAAGATGTGCTGTCACACACACACACACACACACACACACACACACACACACGCTCTTCTTGATCTCTGCCGTGCAGCACACACACCTCTCCTCTCTCCTGCGCTTGTTTTTTGAATAACAGATTAGACGCACATTCAGTGAAATATCATGGATGTCGAATCACTGAAAGCCAACCAATAACATTTTAGTCCTGTTTTTGAGGAGAGAGTCGGAAAAATAGGGAGAGAGAGAGAGAGAGAGGGGAAAGACATGCAGGAAAGGAGCCACAGGTTGGATTCAACCCTGGACCGCCTGCTTGGAAGGCTTCAGCCTCTGCACATGGGGTGTGCAGACTAACCACTAGGACACTGGGGCCCTGCCAATTTGCTTTTAAGTAGTTTCACTCAACACTTGGATCATGTGCCAAAATGAGCAATTGGAGATTTGATTTCATGAATCAGACAATTATATTTTCCTTTATTGTGATTTGATTAGATTTTGAATCTGAACGCTCTGAACAGGAAGGTGTAAACTTTCAAACGCAGCACAGATTCAACATGTCGATGCACGCCACTGAAAAAGACATAGTGAAACCGTTACTCTCCTAGTAGCTTTTAAGCTCTAAACAGTGTTCCAGGGATCCATTAATTTTCTTGGAGTAAAATTTGTGTTTTCAGTTCAGAAAATAAAGCATAGAATTGTTTCCATTCTCCAACTTTCAAATTTCACGACCAAATCCATTCATCACACACCGTCCAGCCTTCTGACAGCAGCCCTGAGAGAAGGAGGAGGAAGAGGAGGAGGAGGAGGAGGAGGAAAGGTGAAGAGAGAACAGGTGGAGCGACACACAGTTTCCTAAATGTCATCAACCATTTCTAATGATGTTCAACGCTACGTGTAGTCGACTTGAGCAGCCCCGTGATCGTAACTTCTTATTAAACTGAAGCTCACCGTGTGCGTTGCAGGTGTATCTGTACACAAAGTGTCCACAACATTAATAAGAACAATACACTTATTTCCAATCTGTGTTTGACCGTCTGCTCCGAGCGGCATGCAAGTGTGTCTGTGACGGCAGCAGCGTCGGCTGGTGCCTGAAAAACTCTGCGCACTCACAGTGTAGACTAGTCCTGGAAACGAGAACACTGGCGACTTAGGTCTGCATCAAACAACATAAAAATGGCTGCATGACGGGCCTCAGGTCACTCGACTCACACCGCAGGACGTGAGTATACATATTGTGCATGCACACATCACTATTTTCAGTGGTAAAACGATACATCGTTCAGCTCTATGGATATACGACTTGAATAATGTAAAGCCTTTTTGAGTCAGACGTCACCAGTAAAGCCTGGACTTTTCCTGCTTTGCACTTTGAGATTCAGAAGAGTTCATGCAACATTTTCTCTGAGAGCCAAATGAGCTCTGTTCCCTCTGCACTGCAAAATGTTCACTCTCTTCTTCTTTTCCATATCTCCTCTTTCACCCACTTCAACCATCGATTACAACATGTCCACTGGATGTTTTAGTTTGTTTATGAATTAGACAACATCTTGGTCACGACTAATCACTGATCCGTACAAACATGTTTCATTATCTCAGGACCGTCTTTATCCAGTGCTATGAATGTAACTCTAACATATCCAGTGTAACAGAAGAAGAGAGAAAAGAGTGAATGATTAACTATTGCTCGTGTCCTCATGAGTCTCACTGTTTACTGTCCTAACTTATTTAAAGTCTGAAGCTGTTTCAGGCTGTAAACGTGTCCTGCAGCACTCATGACATCAGTGCTTGTTGTTGTTCGACGGAGCATGCTGGGGTTACACATTGGCCGTCCTGATGTAAACTGTGAGTGTGTGTGTGTGAGTGTGAGTGTGTGTGTGTGTGAGTGTGTGTGTGTGTGTGTGTGTGTGTGTGTGTGTGTGTGTGAGTGTCAGGGAAGACGCACATTCAAACACTGCACTGTTAAACAAATACTCTGCCATGATGAATTTTTAACTCTTACACACACACCAAAAAAAAAGGAAAACACAAACTACCGACTCTCAGGGAGACCACCAAGCTCGGGGTTTGTTTGGTATAAAAAGTCAGGCTTTCTTGCAAAACACCCAAAAAATAAATACACACACTCCTCCTCAGCCAAACATCTACAAATTAATATCCATGAGCATCACATGTGATGTTCTCCTGGTGATCAGCTCTTGCATTGTGATTGTTTTTCTGTCTCTAAGAACGTGTTATTACTTCTTCGTAGTAAAAATGACAAATTCAAGGGAACACCTCAGGAAATCTAACAGATAGAGAGAGAGAGAGAGAGCATCTGTGCTGTACTTAGAGATTCATCTAGATGTATTACATCTTTGGGGACATATAATTTCATTTTTGAAATAGTTTTAAAGCTTCTGTGTTTCATTAACATGAACACAAGATTCTAAAAAAGGTGGTGACCAGGCTTGGATTGACGAGGTGGTGTCAGAGCATTGAGGGAAAGAAGTTGACCTGTTGACTGGAGCCTTCATGATGTCGGACTAGAAAACTGAGTTTAATGTTCTTCAGAGTTGTCAAGACATCAGTTATCAGTGGGGCTGCACCATGTTTTCTTTGTGCTAAATATGAAAAGATACAGGAATCTGTTCCATGTGAAGTGTTTTCATTTTATGTGAATCAATTAAATTGAATTCATACTTTAAATCTTTAAGTTATTTTCTGCTTTCAACTCAAAACCCCTCCTACTTTTTTTACATACTGTGTCAAGCCCCCCACAGAAGTAGAGACACCAGGCGGGAGGGCCAGACTTAAACCCTTTTCACACATAGGGAAATCTCCTGAAAAACTCTGGAGATTTGGCTACCCGGAGGGTCTTTAGGCTATGTGTGAACGCAAAGCCGCATTTTTCGCGTGGACTTTACCCGGAGTTTCTCCGGCCAGACCTATCTGCAGAAAGTCCGAGTGAGCTGATGTCTGAACGCGGCAGCATATACTCCGGAGATTTCAATTCGAGCCAATGGGACCCAAGTGACGTTTATATACAGTGACTGCCTAAAGTGTCTGCCCGCGACCACTACGATCTCCGTGCACGTAATTAAACGGCTGCATTATGTTTTCTGTCAGTATGTTGTTCTCCTCTCTTTTGTGGATGTTGTCATTCCATTGGACTACACATAGCATTAATATAAAGGTTAATATTATCATTATAACGTCGTGTAGCGGACTCTGTTGCTTTGGCCGCTACTTCCACGTTTTTTTTTTACGTCACGTTTTACCTCGGGAAATCTCCCGACCCTCCTCCTCTCTGACAGGGATAGTCCCCCGCTGTGAGGAGCATATGTGAACGGCTAGTTCAGGAGAATCTCCGGAGTGTTCCTCCTGTAATTATCTAGATATTATCCGGAGTGCACATGTGAAAATGGCTTTAATGTGTTTAATGTCCTCGTGTGAATGGTGAGCATTCATCAATTATATCTTTATCAGTCAGCTACTAAAGTTACATTGAAAACTGTAATAAATGCTGTGAGCTGTATTCAGGATGACTGTTCTTTAGTCCAGTCTCCTAGAAAACTGATATAGATACTGTATGTATCATGTTGCTTTTCTTTGATGCTGTCTGTGTGTTTGAGGCTCTGACAGGTCTTTTCACGTCTGCTGAGTCTGAATGTTTTACCATCTGCGTTCACAGTTCTTCTCAGTGTTTCTGACTCTTTCTAATATAGAGCAGTCGATTTTAGCTGAAAGAGAGGATCATTTTTAAATCATTTTAATTGTCTATGTTCACAATGTAGTCCCTGACACCTATCTAAAAAACGTTTCTAGATGAGTGCATAAATATGTAAATCTTTTTCAGTTAATTAAAAAAAAAAATTGTACAAATATCTTTTGCAATTTTTCTTTTGAATGCAGCTTTTCTCTTTCACGTTTCACCAGAGCGCACCAGCTGATGCGATAACGAGTTTTAACAAGCAGATGATGGTGACTGAGTTATGTCTGACTGGTATCATAATATTAGTAACCTTATGATGCTCATGTTTCCCGCTGTATAGCTGTATAATAAGCTGTTTGATAGATGAAATCTGCAGCTCACACAGATATAAAAGTACTCTTACCACACTGAGGCCACGTCCACACGTATACGGATATTTCTAAAAACCCGTTCCCCCCACCCCCTCCGGTTGCAAAAAAAATCCCGTCCACACCAACAGTTTTTAAAAAATCTCTCAGTCCACATGGCAACGCAAAAACGATGGAAAACGCTCACATAAGCATGCCATAAGCTTGCCAGGCCAGTAGGTGGCGATAATAGCTGTGTCTCATTCACACCAAACACCGTAAAAGAACATTGCGAGCATGCGTATTAAGCGTCCTTTTGACAGCGGCGATTTGGAAAGATGGCGAAACAAGTCGACAAACACAAAGCCGATTCATTCGTTTGGACGGACGACGAAGTGGAGTTGCTGCTTAGAGTTACACTTGAATATAAAGTAAATAAGTGCATGCAATTAAACCTAACAGCAGCGAACAGATGTAAACAAACCGGTAGCCCACCATCTTGGTTATGACGCATGACGCATGCTCAACACGCAAGTCGACGTAATTACGTCACTATTAGATAAAGGTCCGTTTTAACTGTTCACACGAATACAAGTAAACATGATTTTTTTTAAATCTCCACCTTGGAATGCGTTTTTCAAAGACTTCGTTTGCGGTGACCAAAAACTCAGTTTTCAATTGTTTTCATGTGGACGGGAGGCCTAAAGGGAGAGAAAATACTACGTTTTCAAATAAATCGTATACGTGTGGATGGGGCCTGAGAAAGCACTTCACTACAGGTAAAAGTCCTTCATTCAAAGTTGATCAGAATTGTCATCAGAATGTTGTTAAAGAAGTGCAGTAATAATTTACCTGTGAGTGTTTTACATTATACTCATTTTACAGCTGCATTATGACCTGTGTCTATTGAGGTCTTTCTTTTTTTTGTTGCTCTGGCAGCGACCATTTTCAATACAAACAATGTAGTTCAACGTTTTCAGCGATCAGCACCCTGAATGCAAAAACGCCCTCGACAACAGCTGGTTTTTGTCCCTTTTTTTTTCTCCAACTTTTGGAATAGTGCAACACTAGTCAATGTCACTCCTCCCCAACCAACCAATGAAAATCAGGTCCTGCTGTTGCCAGGACAGGATTCCTTTACATCGTCTTCATGTTATTTCCTTGAATAAAAATAAATAAATAAAGCTTACAGAGCTTTCTAAATAAAGACCAACGGTCATTACCGAGGGAAACTGAGGGAAACAGAGGTCTGCCAGTGTTAAAGGAAAGCGCAACATTTGTTTGATATAACCTTTTTTCATGTTTCTTCTGTGATCGTCAGATATTATTTCTGAAAATGTCAGAGAAGAGAACCAGGGAGGAAACGTTAAATGTATGTCGTTATCACAGTGGTCATAACAGTTTGGTGATGTTGGGGCGCCAATCTGACTTTTGTCACGTTCAGGAAAAAGATCATGCTTTAGTTGTAATACAGTAGTTCAGTTCAGGTGCATTCTTTGGACATGTAAACATCATATTCATACGTCGATTCAGCTTCATACCACCATGTTTTTCACAGTGTCAGCGACATGTTCTGACAAAAACTAGTCAGGCTGGGTTACATCTGAACATATCAGGCTGTAATTAGATAATGGGGAAGGAGAGACAGTGGGGAATGACATGCAGGACAGGAACCACAGGTTGAATTCAAACCCAGGCCCCCTGCCGGGAGGACTACAGATGGGGCGTGCTGTGCACACTAACCACTATGCTACAGGCGCTCCTCAGGCTCTATTTTCAACAATGAGTCTAGTGTCTTCAGTCTATCCCTCAAAATCTCGCTCTTTAGTGCATATAAACATAGTTATTTTGACTTTACTGTTAGACTATTGAGTGTTGAATGAAAACAAAGAGTGTCCACAGCAAAACTTCAGAGAAACAGGAGGATTTTTACAACTTTGTTCAACATGTTTCTCTGTAATCGCTGACAGTAATTTCTCCAAAAATAAGTCCAGTTTTTTTTCATCAAAAAGTGGGTTGATGGGGCACTGTTGGCCTAGTGGCTGGTCCAAGCGCCTCATGTACAGTTCCTGTAGTCCTCGAAGCGGGCAACTCCAACCTGTGTCTGCATGTTATTCCCCACTCTCTCTCTGTCCCTGATTTCTGGCTCTTTCACTGTCCTGTCTCTACAATAAAGACACAGAAAAAAAAATTAAAAGTGGGTTGTTTGACCCATGCATGGCCACTGAACACCACCCAGCAGACTTGTGTTCTTCATAATTGGGCTGCACACTAATGTTTAAACTAAAGTCTTCTTGTTCTGCATATGAACACATCCCATTGCAGGCTTTGCTATGGATATTCACATTATATACTATCTACTATAATCCTTAATGTTATAGGTGCAGCACCAAAAGTCTGCATGTAGCATCACTGTACACATGCTGTAAACACTGCAACACTTTTTTTGCGATCAAGCTTAACTACAGAGAAAGCTGTCTGTGGGACACATTAGCACTGCAGCCATTTAGAGCCGACTGGTTTGGATATTTAATACCATCTGAAATCTGACCATCATCTGAACCCGTTAAAAACAGTTGGTATTGGATGTTTTTTGACAGTTTGACAGTTGAATTTAGATTCATGAGCAGAAACAAATCTTCTGCAGCTTGACAGATCTCCTGGGATTTGGCTCTTTACTCTTGTTCACAGTGAGATAAAGTCATTGTGGTGAAACAGCTCAGACAAACGTCAGAAATCAATCCCTCCGATAAAGAGGCTGAGTGTCAGCTGTTGACATCACGCTGCAGAAAGACGCTCTCTTGTTTCAAGCTTCGGGGAGTCTCACGATCACAGAAATCACCTGAGCTGTCTGACAGGTGTGCGGCCGTCTGATAGCTGGTTTACTTTCTGTCTGTTCATATCTCAGCCTGTCTCTGTCTACTGGTATTTCCACTTTGTCACGTTCAACCTGTTACTGCTCCAGGTCCAGTATTTTAATATCTAAAAGTGCTTTCACAGTTAACCTGTTAGCTGTGAGTCAGTTGATCCTATAGTACTGTGACAGACAAACATTTTCCTGCAGTCTTTTTTCCTCCTTGTGTGTCTACAAATTACAAAATTACCCATGACAAAGACATTGCACCATTTCACAGTCTGCAGTTAGCCTTTAATGTTAGCTGTTGAAAAACTGTGAGGAGCACTTTCTCTTATGAGATGAATTTCATTGATGTAGTCATGCAATAGCCTCAGAAAGGCTTGGGAACAAAAGATACAGCCGTCACCCAGTCGTCCATCAAACAGTTGCTGCTGGTCTAAAATGTGACTGCTAGCCTCCTAACAGGCCCAAAATTACACATAAGATCTGCCCCGACCCCCGAGTGTTTTAAATCACTGCTGAAGACTTATCTCTTCTCTTTAGCTTTTGCTTCAAGATGACAATGTTTTATCCCAACATATTTTAGAGCTACTTTACTTTTATTTATCACATTTTAACCCGATACATTTTATTATTTTAAAATACATTTTATGATTAAGTTTTCAACTTTTTACTGTAAAGCACGTTAGTCAGCCTTGGTTGGTTTAATTATGCTATATAAATAAAGTTGACTCGACTTGACTGCTGAATGATCACAATGTTTTGACTAGAGGTCTTCTTCAGGTAAACATGTGAAGGATCACCTGAAGAAGACCTCTGGTCGAAACGTTGTGATCCAACATTTTGTGGAATTCAAGCAAGTGGGGGCACTTGCTTCACTGCTTCTTCTTTTCTTCTTCTTCTTCTTTCACCATGACGATTATATAACACTTAGCCGTGGCTATTAGCAAAGATGGATGACTGAAGAGTCAAATCTTTAGGAAGCTGATTTGACAAAAAATGTAGTCTGAGTTGAAATAGCAGCTATGAAACACACAGCAGGTTGACAGTGTGTGGCTCTAAAACATTTCCAGCCATGTGAAACCAACCAGTGCTTAATTTTCCATTCAGTTTCAAACAATAAAACCTTGAAACATCCAGGAAACATCAGAATAGAAATAGGATTCAGGTGACCTCAGCTGCTTTATTCTCGATTGTTTGTTTCGGCTTCTTTGAGTCGATGATGACGGCAGAAAAATGTCTTTTTCCCACATGAAGGGACAACAGTCTGTGTGTGTGTGTGTGTGTGTGTGTGTGTGTGTGTGTGTGTGTGTATATGAAAACACTCTTTTTAACACGAGCAGAAACCCAGAATCAGGGGAAACTGAGACAAAAATACACAAACACAATAACACCCACAGACACACACACGAGACGGAGGAAACACAGACAGGACATATATAACACATACACCAAACATGCAAATGCATATAGAAACAGACATAAATAAACACATTGTTTCTGGTGGGAAATGGTGTGTGTGTGTGTGTGTGTGTGTGTGTGTGTGTGTGTGTGTGTGTGTGTGTGTGTGTGTGTGCGCGTCTTTTAACTATTACAGGCAGTAAAATACAATGGACAGCTACAGTATGTCTGTTTTAATACAAAGGCCTGTGTGTGTGTGTGTCCTGTCACAGTATTTGTGTGGATGTTAAATTAATGTTTATCATAAATAGCACAATGGCATCTATCCATCTATGTTGTGTTGAAGGACAGGAAGTGAGATAACATTCACAAAAACTCTGAATACATCCGTCAGAGAAGAAGAATCAGGAGGGCCATGAGCCGAGTCCGAACATGCAGTATAAATGTTCTCGGTCGGCCATATTTATGAGTATTTTACACTTATAGCATGGATATTTTTATGGTACAATCTTAATGTCAGTCTCAACAAATGACCACCTTCATAACCCGTCATTATCTTTGTCTGCCAGCAGAGAAACATTGCACTGATATGCATCATTCTTTTTATGCCTTTATGTTAGAGACAGGACAGTGGATACGAGTTGGAAATCAGGGACAGAGAGAGTGGGGAATGACATAAAGGAGGGAAAGGAGCCACGGGTTGGATTCAAAACCCCGCGCCGTCCCCCTGGAAGACTATAGTCTCCGTACACTCTGTAACCACAAGGCAATCAGCACCCCATAATGAGTCCTGACCCATTTGATAAGATTAATTTGAGAGGAGGTTGGAAAGTACCTGAAACTTGAACCCATGTTCAAGCCTCCTCACATGGGGTTCGACCTAGCCGATAGGACACCGACGCCCCATGCTGCATTTTGTAACTGTGCTTTCATTTATCTTCATGATGAATATAATGTTTACTTCTGTTTTACACTCATTTGACTTCTGAATATTAATTCCTGCAGCAAAATTGTTTTAACGGTACAGAGTAACTGCCATTAATTTATGAAATAAATGTGTGAGATAGTTAGCAGCGGGGGGGTTTCCTACAGCTCGTGAACAGCTCGTGAACAGCTCGGCTGGCGTTGGGAGTTTAGGTTTGGTTTAACATCTGTGTCATTAAACTCAGCTGTTGATAAACACATATGAAGAGCTCTGCTTGGCTTTATTTACTGACAAACTTGCAGCTCAAACTGAACATTCAATGCTCACAAATAACCTGAGTAAATGTCATACCAGCGCACCGTTCCATATCAGAGGTCTCACCCTCACTCTATCTGTACACACACACTCACTAATACACACACACACACACACACACACACACACACACACACACACACACGGCTGGAGTGCTCACTAAGGAGACTGCCACTTGACTTATTCAGGGAGTTTCAAAATCAGCATGCACTTCTTTTCCTGTATTTTTTTGATTGACTGATAACCTTAGGTTCCCGAACACCCAGCTTCCTCTCATCTCAACATTGGAGTCATCTTTTCTTCATGGTACACCACTCAAGCATTTTATTTACTTACTTGCAGGAATCGTTTATTTTATATCCTTTTTAAATTCTGGTTTACACTCTGTTATTTAAAGACATGCTTCTCACATGCACAAACAGGACCAATGGACATTCATTAATGGAGAGATTCTGAGTGGGCTGCTACAGAGGGAGTGCACCAGAGTTCTTGGGGATTTGGTGCCCAGCTTATGGGCACATTGGTAGTACTCTGGAAGTGACCTGGCACCTCTCCAGCCACCAGACCAATTCCTATACTTTGGCCTGCAACAGGATGGGAACGGACGACACTCCGGTTCCCAACCCAAGACCCTACAAACTGAGCTAATCCCGCCCTCCATACTTAACAACAATAGTTCAGATGATTTAATGATCAGCAAAGTCTGTTTGCTTGAGTTTTTAAGGCCTGAAGAAATAGTCATTATAACCAATCAGGGAGCAGGTCGCAGCCTCTTTGTACAAAATAATTAGCTCATACTGAAATATTGGTGTGTTTCAGATGCTAGAGTACAGAAGGAAATCTCCATATCTCAAAAAATGCATAAGTGATAATCAGTGAAGGTGTCTCTGGTCTCTTTCAGGACTCTCCACCAAAACCTGACATGGAGGAGAAGTTACGCTCAGCCTCCAGCGTCGATGAACTCATGAGTCTCATTTATCCTTCGTACTGGGCGTCCCTGAAGTGCAGATCCAAACTTTCTGCCGCCGCCTCATCGGCCTCCAAACTCTCCCCGCGGCCTCAGCCTCGCAGACAGAGACCGCCGGCTGAAACAGAGGAGCCCACGTTCGCCGCTGCCTACCTCAACCTGGATCTCCTCAAAAGTACGTTTTGCTATGTCTTTATTATGCAACAGTGAGCTCAGATCGAGTGTTCTGATTGGACATTATTAATTCCATGAGTGCAAATATACAGAACAACATCACTGAGACTTTTCACTCCATGTATGTATCAGTGCACCCCAGCCAGATGTTAAGGTAATAAGGTGAGGTAATAATTGACTCTAAATGTGAGTAGTACAATTTGAAAAGCATTCTCTTTTTGAGGAGACTTGAAAGCAGCAACAGAGACCATAAACTCTTTAGGAAAATAAATACTGAGGTAGCAAAACAATGATGAAAGATAGATTTCTAATCTACAATCAAGCTTCCTATTGAAACCAGTGGACTCTGTCCCCCTGCTGGCTTCACCTTTAAAGGTTTGATGATTATTAGGTATATGTATCATTTTGCCTTTTTGTATTGCTGAACATTATTGCAGCAGCTGCAAATAAGACTTATTGCATGGTCATGTTCTTAGTCTTCCTCTGTGTGTGTGTGTGTGTGTGTGTGTGTGTGTGTGTGTGTGTGTGTGTGTGTGTGTGTGTGTGTGTGTGTGTGTGTGTGTGTGCAGGTATAGAGTTGGAGTGGAGGAAGACTCAGTGCATGCCCAGGGAAGTGTGTGTCGACGTGGGCAGGGAGTTCGGGGCTCCTACCAACATCTTCTATAAACCGCCGTGTGTGTCCGTCTACAGATGTGGAGGGTGCTGCCACTCTGAGGACAAACAGTGTCGGAATATCTCCACCGGATACCTCAGCAAAACAGTAAGAACAATGGCTGAACTCTCCTTTTATGATGCTAACATGCATAAATATTGATCCTACCTATAGTGGATCTTTGACATGGAGAACTTTGGAGCACTGCGGTCTGGTTGTTGTAGTTTTTCACAAGTCCTTTTGCCCTTAATGCGTGTAGTTGTGCTGCAGAAATCATTGCCATAAGGTAGAATGTATGAGTTAGTGGTAGTAATGGTCTCCAGAGTACAACTGCAGTTACAGAGAAAGAGTTGTAGCATACCATGATTTAACATTGGCTTGTTATGTGGTCCGACCATGCTGTGCGTGTGTGTGTGTGTGTGTGTGTGTGTGTGTATGTGTGTGTGTGTGTGTGTGTGTGTGTGTGTGTGTGTGTGTGTGTGTGTGTGTGTGTGTGTGTGTGTGTGTGTGTGTGGTGTCTCTCAGTTGGGGGCGTCTGCCCCCGTTCACTGTGGTCTCGTAAATCGCAGAAAAATTATTTGACAGAGTTTGTTTTAGCTGGCCATTAAAGGAGCTTTATATGTCGCTGTGAGATAATAAATCAATTAAAAGTTCATTTGAAGTATTAATTATAGAGTCAATAAATCCAGTGGACCCTTAGTTAGAACGAAAACAGAAGATTGAATGACGATCTGACAGATTGTTCAGCTGAAAGAGAGTCTTTCACCGGTCGTGTAATGTCATTATAAGGCTAAATTTATCTTTGTACAAAAAGTAATTGACATGGTGAATCATTATACTACCAAACTTTAAGACGGACTTCTCAGCTCGTCAAACTGTTATCAATGTTTGGAGTTATTGCGTGTTTGCGTCTATCATCAGCTGCAGTGTCAATTGCTGATACCGTTTTGGCTTTTAGATACCCAAAACTGCACAAAATGCCTCTTTCACAAACTCAGATTTTCCTTCAACAGAGAAACAAACAAAGAAAACCAAGCCATAAGGACATAGCTGCTTTGTGCTTGATGCAGATATCACCAGGTTAACATTCTCACGATGATAACATAAACATGTAAAGGTTCAACAGGTCATGTTCTTCTTTTTTTAATTAGCTACTGGTGCAATGAGACAAAATTATTTCATAACTAGAGCCCTTTTTCACAGGGTTACTATTACTGGGAGCTCTAATAATAATGTGTTTGGTGCATCACGTTTTCTCTGGATACAAGAAGTCTGCAGTTCACTCAAACTTCTGACATTTCTTGAAAACGTTGAGGCATTAAATGACAGCTACAATAAATGAATCACTGCGATCTTCTACACTTAAAGTCAATGTAGTGCGCCTCATGTTTTCCAAAATTCAAAATTCAAAATCATTTGCTTCTGCCATGTCTGTACGAGGCTCTTCTTCATCTACTAATCAAACAAGAGAAGCTAAAAGCTGACGCTGAAAGCCTACATGCGCCCTCTGCTGGTTAGAAAAAGAGTACTGCAATGTAATTCTGTGTCATCGATTTGAATTGTCCCTTATTTTAATTGATGTTTAAATGGATCCAGAAAATCTCTACATTCTATGATGAATAGAATGAAGCAATTTTTCTGAACAACAAACATACGATTTCTATTCTTCATTTCCAAATTATGGAATACAAAGGTGCCGGGTGTATTTCATCACATCCTTTCTGTCAAAGGGACATCCTATGTGGCCTGGAAAAGTTAGAGGGGTTTTATGTGATCCACATGCTGCATGTGTGGTAATGTTTGGACCAGATCCAAACCACTAAATGATTTCTACTGAAATTCAGCGAAGACGTTTAATGACGAGAGAGGCACAGATGTAATAAAATCCTGGTGACAAAGTGCTACTCGGCCAGCAAACCTTTAATAGAGGCTGTGCAGTTCAATGGATGTTGAGTTGATTCCCAGTTTAAATGCTTTACAGCGTAAGCTCTTCTTACACGTGTGTAAACACTGCTTTGAAAGAAGGATATCCATTTCACATAATCCTCATATAAACAAACATTTGTGGGCATTAAAATAAAACCATGGAATGACAAATTAGGCCTTCAAATTGGTTTATTCTAAAGCTTCATATAAAGGACGGAAATTGGCCACAGGATTGTACTTTCTCATCCAGATATTTTTCTTCCATATACATTACTGCCAAGAAACTCCGTTTACAGGAAGCCAGGGAGATAATGCTTGGATTACGAAAGATTAAGTGTCCATACACTTTAAAGAAATGTGTAAATATAGAAGTTGTTTGGGGAGAAATAAACTGGGAGCTGGGAGAGTTGCCACAGTGCACATAAACGAAGATTTGCTTCATGATTCAGCTGCTCTGTGCAAATAAGTGCAGCAGAAGCCGATGACGTCTCGCCTGCAGCAGCTGAGGTATGTGAGCAGCAGGTTGCTGTTGAGCTCTGGGATGAGCTGTAATGTTTGCTCTGGTTTATAGTAAGTGCTGCTTCTTTCTGTTGACTCTGTTGAGCTCTGGGTTGAAGATTCTTGGAAGTCCTGGATGGAAGAGCACGTGTTTATCTGTCATCTTTTTCTAAAGCAGAAGATCACACAGTGGGACGTCCGATCACTCAGTGCAGACAGAATAGTTCAAGCTTTACACAATGTCTGGGTTAAAGTAACAGGACAGATGTGCAGTGGTCACTAAATATGTTTTACACAACATATTGTGGTGTGATGGGCTGATTGTATATTATGATAAAGATTGTAAGGGCCAGGTAGGTACGCCAAGTTTAAACAGAAAATAAAAGACATCTGTCTTCCTGCCTTCACTGAAACATGGCTGAGTGAATGGGACCCAGATTCGGGTTGCTGCTGCCTATCTGATCGCTGAAGTCATGCACAAACTAGACCCTATCTGCTCAGCTTCACCCAAGTTTATCCTGGGGGATTTTAAGCATTGCAATTAAATAAAACATTGAGGACTTACTTATATGTGACTTGTGCTACAACACTAAATAAAACCACACTTGATCTCTGCTATGGTTCAGTAAGTGAGCTTACACCTTGATACCAACTAAAAAGGTGTCGACTTACCCGAATAATAAACCCTGAGTCATAAAATGTTAAACTTAAATCAGTTACAAATAAAAATGAATAGATTTTCTACTCTGGTGACCCCCGGGAGATAAAAGGCTCCAGGGAAGTCAGGGTGGAAATATGAGAGGCAAAACTGAAGTATAAGAATAACATTGAAGATCTGTTGAGTGGTGGTAACCTCAGAGCGGCCTGGGAAGGAATAATATCCATGGCATCAATGCGTCAGTCTTTCTGTCTGACTAAGCCTCTCTGATGCTTACTTGGCAGATGCTACAAAACATATTTTGAACAATATTTCCTTGTTAGGAAAAGTCTGATTTCTTGAGTAATATTTCCACTCAAAGAGATTAACTTGTTCCTCAGAATGACAAATTGATTTCTCAGGAGACTGTCACAACTCTGTTGAAAGGAGTCAACATAAGGAAAGTTGCTGGCCCTGTAAAAGACAAGAACAGTTTGAACCAGAGCTATATGTGGACAGTACTGAGCTCAGTCAGCACGAGAGCGCATCTCTATGAAGAGTGGCGGTATACGGATAGCTTCTTTTTACATTCAGTCTCAATATAGAGTAAACTCTACGGAGCTGCTGATTATAGATTTCATGAATTCACAATTTATTGTGGATTACTTGAATAGCCTAATGCAGTGGTCCTCAAAGTGGGCCGTGCGCCCCCCTGGGGGCGAAAAGTTTTGGGGGAAAAGACGAAGAAGAAAAATTCCAATTTCCAAACAGTGCACTACAGTTAGGGCAACTAGCAAAGCATGGCGAATATTGAGAGAGGACCTCCAGCAAAACGTAAAGCTGACAATGAATCTTCATCAGATAGCACATCAAAATCCAAGACAAGAAAGTATGACGAGTCATATCTCGCCCTCGGCTTCACCTGTACAACGGTGGGTAACGAAGAGAGACCACAGTGTGTGTTGTGCTTCAAAGTATTAGCATCTGACAGCATGAAGCCAAACAAGTTAAAACGCCATCTAGAAACAACCCATCCTGCACACACACAGAAGCCTGTTGAGTTCTTCAAAAAGAAACTTCTCAGCTGTCATCAGCAGAGCACCTTTACCAAAGCAGCCGTCAAATGCTCAACTGGTGTCATATAAAGTGGCATATAGAGTTGCTAAGTGTAAAAAGCCACACACCATCGCTGAGGAATTAATACTGCCCGCCGCTGTTGATATGGTCTCTACTATGATTGATGAAGCAACAGCCAGTAAATTAAAAACTATCCCTCTGTCAAACAATACTATTGCAAGACGTATTTATGACATGTCAAAAGACATCGAGGAGCAGCTTTATGACAAGATACGGGACAACTGTTTTGCCCTGCAGGTGGATGAAGCGACCGACAGCAGCAAGGACTGCTTATTAACTTGTGTCAGATTCATCGACGCTGACGATCTGAGGGAGGATTTGCTTTTCTGTAAACGTGTGATGAATAGAGCCACTGCAGCTGAGCTGTTTAATATCATCGACACTTACTTGAAAGAGGCTGATCTGACATGGAACGACTGTGTGGGCATCTGCACGGATGGGGCCCAGGCAATGGCAGGGAAACGGGGAGGGCTGCAGGCGCTCATCAAGCGCGTCTCCCCCGACGTAATAAAATTACATCTTTCACAAGAAAACTGGAGATGTGGGAGCAGCGAGTTACAGATGGGAATATAGACTCATTTGAAAGCCTGAAATCATTTATTGAGGTGAACAAGCTGCAGAACACAGTGATCCCATGTGTAAAAAGCCACATCTCTGCCTTTCAAACACATTTCCAAAGGTATTTCCCACTGCAAGATTCTGCAAAATATGACTGGATCTGAGACCCTTTCAGTGCAACCCCAGCTGATGGCTTCAGCACTGCATGGATTCTTTGCAATTAGGGTTAGCCTAACACTAAAAAACCAGCAACCAACACAAGCTCTCAAAGGCAAAATATGTCCCATGTTTACCGCACTTTAAATGATTCTTGTTGTAAGAGGATATGAGGAGGGAAAACACAGGATTGATAACTTTTCATTATGTGCCAAAACTAGGGCCCGACAGATATCTGATTTTTGGAGCAGAGAAAAAAAAATCTGATACCGATATATTGGCCGACATCTTTCTTAGATCTATGAAATCTGTAGAGATAGATAGATATTTATAAACACATGTATTGCATTGTTCTTTAAAATGCAGTTATCAATCACTTGTGGAAAAGATTTATCATGAAGACTAGATGTTGACTCAACTAGAAAGTAACTTCCCATGTGCATCACTGCTTCACCGAATGCTTGTCGTAATCCATATAGCGCCCTCTGCTGGTGAAAGAGAACTGCTAGTGTAGTGCAATGATACTCAAATTAAATGCTGGTGAATGAATCTTGTAATATTGGCTCATATCTGTGATAAAATTAGCCCATACCGTTAGTCCCTGGATGGGCTCTCACCAAAACAGACCTCTTCCAAATGCTCTTCAGAAACACCTTTAACTACAGTAGCAGTCTGGCTGGTTTGTTTGCAGGAAGAAAGTGCAAAAGACTAATTTGTAAAATGAGATCATTAGTACCTTTACAGCCTAAAGTGAGACTGAGTCAGTTATATTCTTTATTGTGAAATCTATTATTGAGTTACTCACATGAATCCATCGTCACTTCCCCGTTGCATGCTGACACAGAGTGACTACTGCGCTGTAGATCATTTCCAGCTCGTTGTTGTTAATGCACTGGCTCGTGCCTTGTGTGATAGCTTATTGTTTGAGCTCAGCTGCTTGATTCATTTCCTCTAAGAGTTCACTTAATGAACTGGAGTGCAGTCTGCTCTTTTGTTTGATTATCTGTTTGAGTTGATTTTAACCCGAGCAGGAAGTCTGCTGTGGCCGTCATGTCTGTCTGTGTGTTTGTCCAACTACATCTGCAAATGTATTCTTGTGCATAAACTTGTGTGTGTGTGTGTGTGTGTGTGTGTGTGTGTGTTTGTATTTGCGTCGACAATTTGTGAGCAGCAGAATAGAGAAGTGCTCACAATACTCAGACACTGACCCTGTGTTGTTGCTGCTGACGTGAACTGTCCCTTACAAGTTTTTTAAACTCTGAGGTGGAAAACAGAAGATGTGAAAAATAATATCACCAACATCTACAATTCTTTTTGCTTCTCCACAACTCTCATGACTAAGGTGAATGTTGAGGAGCTAACTTTCAGCTCTCATCTTATTTAATACTAAACTTAATATGCCCAGGGGGGATTTATTTCAGTTGTTACAGTTGCACTTATACTGCAGAATATATGGGTATATACATATAAATAAAATAAGAAATAAAGCAATAAGTATAAAGAGTGCAGAGTATTTGAAGTTAAAGCTATGTGCAAGGTGCAGAGTGTTCAAGAAATATTTGACCTACTAAGAAAGTGCTGTATTGAACAGAAGAGATATTACTGGGCTGGGCAATTAATAATGTTTCAGTTTCAATCATGGTTTAATCTTCCAACGATCATGAAAAGAAGATCATTGAGATCAAACTCTTACTGCGCTGCATGCCGTGTTGCTCTCGTTTACTCCAAAGGTTTTATGAAGTGTGATAAATCTGGCCAATCTAGTAAACATTCAGGCTGTTTATTTGTTTTATTTTTGGTTAATTTGTGTATCCGTTAAAACAATTGTGTGCTTGATTTTCTTGTAAAACACTTTGTAACTTCAGCATCGGTCTCCTCAGAAAGGAGAGGCAGCTCAGGCCTTTCATGTAGACAGCTTTATTGTTTTTGGCCCAAGAAGGCTTGAGCTCTTTAATCTACAGTGACAACACAAACCAGTCCTGGGTGTCCAGACTGAATTCTGTTACGCATGTTACGCAATGTTACGCACTTTTAGTTCTTTTGTTGATGTTTACAGAAAATATGCAATGCACCAAACGCCCAAATTCAATACTTATGTGTCTGCATCAATAAATACATTTTAATTAAGGCAGGCACTATGCTGTTAGTCATGTGCGAGTAGTCTATGACATTTTTCTGATAAAAGTCACTAAGCTACTTGTAAAGGTGTTGTTAGTTTACGTCCATTTATCAACCTGCCTTCAATGGCGCTTCAGTGATGTTACTTCTTGAACGACCAAATGCTTTGTGTATCGTTTAAAATATTAATTACAGCAGAATTTAGTTTGTGTCTAGCGTTTAGGCTTCGACCTCATCACTCTTTAATCAATGTGAAGCTACAGCTAACTAAAGTGTGCTAACATTAGCCTGCTCACACAACAATGCAGGACACAGGCAATTGCAGCTCAAGCAAAAGACAATTTTGTCTGCGGCTTGCTTTTGATGATGGTGCATTCCAATTGATAACTCCTTTGTGTGAACGCGAGGAGATGGGGGTTGGAGGTGTGTCGCTGGAGGAGAGCGGAGGCTTCACTATGGCGGAGGTGTCGCCAAACAGCAGTTTGTTTTGGTCCCATGCTGGTGCTTAAGGGTGACATTTACTGGATCAAAACAAAAAAGTCATGCATACTTCCCTTATATTTACTTTAAGAAGAAATTTGAGGAGTGATGGGATGATATTTTAAACCCCCCCAGTTGGAGCCTACAGCTGGATGCTGGGGTGGAGGTGGTGCTGAGCAAGAGTGCAGTACTGGTGCAGGTCAGAGCAAAGAGGGAGAGACCGGAGATCTTGCAGCTGAAATAGACAGCTAATTGGAAGGAGGTGTTGTCAGGTGTTTTTTAGAATGAAGTATGCCAAGTGTGAAATCAGTGCAGCTCGAGCTGACTTTCAGAACTAGCTCACACTCATTTATGGTGTCCACAGTGCTTGAAAGTCTATTCTTAAATGTGCCAAGTATTGAAATAGTGTCCCAAATCCTGATTAATACACCAAGAGTGCGTGCATATGTGGATATATATTCACATGTGCATGAGTGTTTGGTAAACCAAAGTGTTCCACTGTGGAGGTTTGGACATATTGTCGCCCTGCATCGGTCAGCTTGATATGGTCAGGTTGTTTGTTGACTGACACGGTGGTGTTTGAACGTGTTTTTGTATATCTGTTGATTTTTCCTCCACAGAGAGGACATAACACTGAGTGAAAAAACAAACCAGTGAAAAAAGAGACTAAACATGCAGTGGTATTGTGTGTTTTGAAACTGGGACAATGGTGTGGGGTTGTTTTTTTGGACCACAGAACCATGAATCTTCATGCAGCATGTCCTCTTCAGTTGAGGTTGGAAGAAAAGAGGCCAAGGTTGAAGCTGTGAGGCTTCAGTCTGGTTACACAGTGTGCTGAGCTGCAGTCTTTTTGAGGTTTCACAAGCCGTTCTTTCCCTCTGATAGTTTTTCCTAACTGCTGTTTTTGGCTGAGATCTCTGACGACCAGCCAGTGTTTGAAGATTTACATTCACTACACAGTAAATCATTCAAATTAGAGCACAGCAGACAGAATCTTTACAGCCCAACTGAATTCTAATGGCTTTCTAAAAGTGATTGGAAATAATTTGTCTGCTAATGGAAGTATGGAAAGGTGAGAGGTCAAACGTGGCTCTGTTCCTGACGGCTTTCTGCGGTTTGTTTCGTCACCCTGAGCGTCTCATTGAGCTGATTTATTTTGGCAGCGTCTTGAAGCAGCTGGCAGGCGTTGAGAGGTTTGGTAATTTAGCAGGTAATAGAAGTTGTGCTAAACTGTATAATTTACTGTTGGACAGACTGTAAGTATCTTTAAGTGTTTATATCTGTCTGCTGGTTCTCTCGGTCAGTTTAACACCTGTGCTGTCGTGAGGTTTTTAAACTCTGCAGATGGTACCGTGCCTGTCTCTGAACATTATGCTTTCACTCTTTATCCTAATGCATTATGTTTCTGCATGTGATGGTTGTTTCTTTTAAGACCTCACATATGTTAAATCAAATGGATTTTTTCTCAACTACAGGTAACGTCCGCTGGTTTGTCCCTCCAGCTGTGTTGACCTTTTTGACCTTAAGACACTCTAACTCTTCCTCTGCACCATCAGCAGGATAAAATGTCCATTTGTGCACAAGATTTTAAGGCAGAATTGCATGCAATTTAGGAGGGGAAGTAGATCATCCTGATCGAACTGGTTCCATGGGAAGACGGCTGGGAGGAGGCCTCTGAGAGGAAAGCCACCAAAGACCACGGTGCAGGGAAAAAAGGGTGGCAGACATGGCTTTTCCCAGTGGAAGTTGGCTGCAGGGGTTTCTCTGTGTAGTCTGTGAGGAACGCATTAACATCCCTAGGAATATTAGTAAGGGAGAATAAGAGGGCTGCTGACATGTTGGGGGAAGCAGCAGAGAGACCCTCCAACTGCAGGATGTTGTGGTTCAGGTTCGACACATCTGATAAAAGTTGGTCACCACCTGAGGACATCTTCTCTGGTCAAAAGCTACAGTCACAAAAAGTAACTGAAGGTGCCGGCGTTTCTATGTATCCTATAGTATAGCATGCAATTTAGTGAGCAATCAACACCTTACATATCTCATCTAAAAATTGTCCTGCTTTGGGCGTTTGGCTCTTTCTACGTTAAAAAAAACGTTGGTTCCTTTTATACTGTGTCATAACCAGGAAGACGCAAACTTTCTGACATTTATGAAGTCAATAATCTATTGTAGGATTTTAACGATATGATACCATCACGAGATTTGGTTCACTTCATGGTAAAATACCATCATGATTTTCCTCATTTTTACGAAGGCATGGGATCGAAGTCTGCTGGTAAAAAAAAGTTTATAAAACTTTAAAACATAATGTTCGACAATAAAACCACTGCGGTGCGTCAGTTTGGAAAGGCAGAATAAGTAAATGACAAGTGAGCCAACAGATGTTGATAATGCGACGACAGATAGATTAAGCAGTTTTGGTCCTTAATTGTCTGGAAAGCAATGATATGACTTAAACAGCACACCGCACACTAACAGATTCATTAACCAACAACCCGAGACCTGACTCTAAGAACTGGAAATCTCACTAAATCGCTCACCATCAAACAGAGCTTCAGAGTAAAAAAACATGTCAGACAACAGGCAGGGAGAAAAGTGTTTGGATTAATTCATACTAAAAATGAATGAAGAAAAAGAAAAAACTATGGACAAAGTCATGCAGATGACATGAACATCGTCTGGAGGTGAGTAAGAATTGATTAGCTGGCCCTGATGTTCTTCCAATGAGCAGACTGTATCACTCTTAAAACACCTCACACCACGGGAAAATCTGACTAGATCATCTTTAGAACCTTCAAAAAATCAGGACTGTGTAGGATTGTAGGAAGGGGGAATTGGGACCAAAATCCTTTAGTGTTTACCCCGCTTAAGAAATGTGTGCAGGGGAACTTTTGAACCCATTGGTGGTCACCGTGATCTTAAAGCACTCTCTTAATTCGTGTGTGTAAGTGTTTGTGTGTGTTTGTGTGAGTGTTGTGTTCCCATAGTGAGCCCTCAGCAGGTCAAAGCGACTGAGGTCAGCTTTAATGATGTCCTCATTAGGATGAGAGGAGGAGAGACCGTTTAAGGGTCTGAATGAAGTCATTGAGACTAATTAGTTTCTCTTCATGTTGTTAAACTGTGATTGAATGAAGTGTCTCTCAGGGTTTCCCGTCTTTTCTCTACAGCAGTCTTGTGTAAGACTCTTCATCAGTGCCGTGTGAAAACTAAAGCCGAGCTCGTCATTCCTCTTTTTGTTCGATCCTTCACATTCTCAGCATTCAGTGTAAAATGTGCTGATTTCCCAGTGATTTAAGCTGCAGGTTGAAGTCCAAGCTGAGGGCCCTTGATGACGGGGCCTTTGTTAACAGAGTGTGTGAAATAGCAGCTTCTTGTGATGGAGTATTTCTTTATTGACTGAATTTAAAGCTTAGACAAGTTGAAGTAAACTCCAGGACTTTCCCAAAAAAATAATCTTTAATATATTCAATTAGGATACATGTGTGCTGCACTGAAATACAAGGAAACAGACACACAGACACACAGCATGGATACCAGTGATGTAGTCAAGTGAATACATGTGCACGCCTTTACTCATAACAAAAACATCAACACAGTCTTTATCAGAAAACAAGTTGGAGTCCTCCTCTCCATCTTTTGAGTCCAAATTCAGTAAATGCTCGAGTCCAAGTCAGAGTCATAAGTGCTCCATGCCCAAGTTGAGTCATGAGTCCTCAAAATCAAGGCCTGAGTCCGAGTCATGGATTT
Source organism: Labrus mixtus (assembly GCF_963584025.1). Lineage (NCBI taxonomy): Eukaryota > Metazoa > Chordata > Actinopteri > Labriformes > Labridae > Labrus > Labrus mixtus. The sequence continues at coordinate 15,167,052 of NC_083613.1, forward strand.
GAGAACTACAACACTGATGGATACCTTTTTAAATGTATGTACACTGTAAAATATGAGGTAAGAAAAAAAGAGTTACGGATCCCATATTAGACTAATTTTCACCTTTCATGTTGTCAGTCTGTGAAACCTTTCCTGTAGAGCAGCTTTGCATGATTTGCTAAAAAAACCTCCTTATTTTTCTTATACATGGTGTCTATAAAAAACTCTGCCAAACAGAATCAGGGGCCATGGGACAGCCATCATGCGTTCGTGTCAGATCAGAGTTTGTACAAAAGGTGACTCTTCTGCCCAATAACAAAAACTTTAAATCAGCAGTCAGGTGTCCTTGCTTGCCATAATTAAATTGGTGCAACACAACAGAAACGCAGCTTCTGACATTTTGTCTTCTCTGTTTCGTTCCCTCTGCAGCTGTTTGAGATCACAGTGCCGATCACCCAGGGCACCAAACCAGTCACCATCAGCGTGGCAAACCACACCCAGTGCAGCTGTCTGTCCAAACTGGACGTCTACAAACAGGTCCACAGCATCATCAGGAGAGCCCTGCCTGAGTAAGACACACACACACACACACACACACACACACACACACACACACACACACACACACACACACACTTGTGTTTGACTGTATTGTTGCAGTGGTTGCTTCCTGTGCTGGGTGTGTGATCAGGGGTGTTACTTGAGGAAACACTTCAGATGATCCCTCGATTAACTCTGCAGAGCTTTTAAATGTGTTTGTTTCTGAGTGCATGCCTTCATGAGGCGCTGTGATTTATGACCTCACCATAGCAACCTCTGGCTGTGTCCATAATCACACTCTACTAACTATATAGATAGAGCCCCATATAGTGAATACACCAGTTTGCAGTGGTGTCTGAAGTGAGCATGATCATACCCTATATAGTGGACTTATTGTATCCCACAATGCATTGTGAAAAGCATAGGTGTCAATCTGCACGTTTTAGTTGTGGGACAGTAATGAGGTCATTATCGGCAGCCGGAGTAGTGTCCGAAATGTTTAGGGATTAGCGAAAGTGCGTGTGAAGTTTGACTCAACCACTGACTCTTTCTCAAAATATTTTGTGTTAAAAGTTTCTTTGCATGAGTAATTTAGTGACACACACACACACACACACACACACACACACCCTCCACAGCATTTAGATCAGTGGATTGTGTGTGTGTGTGTGTGTGTGTGTGTGTGTGTGTGTGTGTGTGTGTGTGTGTGTGTGTGTGTGTGTGTGTGTCTTGTGACGTTAAAGGAATGTTAATGTGAGCTGGTATTTAGCAACACACACTTGAAAGTACACACACAGACACGTAGCAGTGATGTCAACATGTTGCATTATGGCTGGAAAATGAAACGCATGGTAGAGATTTGCACACCTACTAATCATTTGGCAAGTTAAAGAATCACACACACACAAACACGCAAACACACACACACTTAGCTCATGCATGTTTCACATTAAGTCAAAGGAGAGAAACACACCGGCTTTTACACAAATAATCTCGCTCTCTGTCTTGTCCTCACTCCATCTTCTTCTTTTAATTTCCTCTTTTTCCTCTGAGCCTCCCTGTCACTGTGTGTGTCTGTTTGTGTGTCTGTGCCACGGCAGCCATAATTGAAAACACACTTTGGCTCTTTCACAACCTGAAACAATTTGTCTGTCTGCAAACACACTCGCCTGCCGTCTGTGTCCGAGCCAGAGCTTCCCTAAATGTTGCCTTTTAGACAGCCGGTTTTCACATTGTGCTGTTTTATATGTGTGTACCTGTGTGTGTGTGTGTGTGTGTGTGTGTGTGTGTGTGTGTGTGTGTGTGTGTGTGTGTGTGTGTGTGTGTCTGTGTGTGTGTGTGTGTGTGTACAGTATTTTAGAGGCAGTTTATTAATCTTGGCAGTTTGTGGAAATCCAAACATGGTCTCTGGTTTCTGGAGTAATTCAGAATCAGGCTGGAGTTTGTTTTCATTAACGTCCATAATCAAAATTTATTGATTGAATAATTTCTACGTTTATTAAATTCAACAACGTCAACATTTCATGACTGAGGAGGTTATTAACTAGAAAGTATTTTGGCCTATTTGTTGCACATGTAACTTTTTCACTTCAGCTGCAGACTTTTGGACTCGATGTTTACCAGCTCTGTTGAGATAAGATATCACAACTTTTACTTTGGTGCTTTTCGATACCAAATTTTTTAAACGATCAAACACATTGGCCATGCTAATAAGACAACTCCCTCCCGATGTCACTCGTACAGTGTGAGCTCTCAGGTTGTATCCGACAATCAGGCTGTGCGCACATAAATCATGAGTTTTGCTCCTGCGTTGTAATGTGAATCAGTCGTACAGTGTGAGCTGACATTCCACCTCAACTTTAATACTATGTACAGTGTACGTCAGCTTTAGCATACTGTAAGAATATTCTGAAAAGTCCCCATACCGAAAACTTCAAGCACGGGCTTTTTTTAACTTCAGTCAATAAAATGACCCTGTCCTTATTTGGGACAGGCGTCAATACAAGACATTTAATAAATAAAATGTAATACATTTTTTTAAATTCTTTTTAATCAAAACTGGTTCACAGCAAAGATTTTCACCAGAAAGAATATTTAAATGTGTAAAAAAAATTGAATTAGGCTACATATCACTGATTTGATATTACTTTTTAAGAGAGCCCATTCATACCAAACCTGCTGCACTTTGGGGGCGAGAGAGAGAGAGACATGCTTCTTAATATAATTTTGATCCGCAAACTTTTTTTAATCATTTTTTCTAAAGCTTTATTTTTGGGCTTTTTGCCGTCTTTTTGATATGCCAGTGGATAGATTAGGAAATCAGGAGAGAGCTGGGAATGGCATGCAGGAAATGAGCCACAGGTCGGACTTGAACCTGGGCTGCCCACCAAGAGGACTACAGCCTCTATACATGGGGTGCGTCTGAACAGCTGGTCAACAGCTGATCCACAAAATGATCAACACTAAATGCACACACAGGCCACTAACTGAGACCTGCTGTAACACCAGGCTAGTAAACGAGACTCGGCCTCAAACTGGAATGGGCTTTTATTTGAAGTTTTACGGTTTCTCTGAAAAAAATCTATTTATTATTGAATCAACTCAATAACAGGATTACAAGACCAGTGTGACAGCCCACAACTTTTGTGGCAAAACTGTGTTTTTTATTCAAGAAAAATGGTTGCTGCTACAAGAAGAAGATGGACTGAAATAAGTGAGTGGATAAAAAAGAATGATAAAGCAGAGCGGGGAAAGAGCAGAGGAAGAAACTTACCAGAGAAAACAAATATGGAGGTCACATGGTATGACCAAAGCAAACAGAGAGATATCAGAACGTCTCCTCCACCTCTCTGAAGTCGACCCCAGAGGACGCTCTTTGATGATTGGAGAGGTTTGTTTGTCTCCAATCGGTTTCCTTTCAGCTTTTTCATCAACTGAAGTCTGAACTATATTATATTTCTGTAAGAACTAATTTGTCTCTTTTTTTCAACCTTTCTGTAGAAGCCTAATACAATCAAACACGATGTTGATGAATCTACAAACAATGGCATTTCTGTGTGAAAGGAAAAAAGATAGTTTTAATAACTTCAGATAGAAAACATATTAATGACACTGAGCTAATTTATGATATGATTCTTGTTGTGTAGAGTTGGCTTGATAACAAAAGAGAATGGCGCGGTTGCCAAAACTTCGGTGGGTTCAGCTTCTGATAAACCAGTTGAATCATCTAGCCCATCTAGCCACACATCATCTAGCCCAGCAGGAGAGCAGCGCTGTGTGTGTGTATGTGTGTGTGTGTGTGTGTGTGTGTGTGTGTGTGTGTGTGTGTGTGTGTGTTTGTTTGACTTTGTGTATGTGGAGCTCACGCTGTGCCGTGCTTGTAATGCAATGTGAACTCACGGACTGTGACACCAATATTATCGCAGAATCAACATGAATGTATAAAGACGTCATGATGGCTGAGCTTAGTTACGACACTTTTGCAAAAAAAAGCAGTCCAACCAGTCCAACCCAATCCCCACATACTCCATGTGCGCCGCTGTCCGTCAACTCCACGGTTTTGCTCCGTCGGATGGCTCACGCCCTGCCCCACTGGGTCTGCTTCTGTAACGTGAGCGAAGCCATGAGCAGCTTACACACATCAATGGAGAACTACAAGATCACGCGGGAATGAAGAGAAAAAACGTGCAATTAACATGTTACATTGTCTTTGTTAAAGAATTATTTTTGGGCTTTTTGTGCCTTTGATGGAGAGGTAGGACAGTGGATAGAGTTGTAAATCAGGGAGAGAGAGAGTGGCGGGACATGCGGAAAAAAGGAGCCACAGGTGGGATTCGAACCTGGGCCGTTTGTTGTTCGTTTTGGTGCCTGTTTTGACATAATGTTGATTTAAAAACAATACGATTGCTCTGTGCGTTTCCTTGTCTGACTTCCTGTCCGGGTTGTCATATTCTGGCAAGCTTAAGGCTAGACTGCATCGTTATAGCCTCTCAGAGTATTTGAAACGGAACGGAGCGTAGTGACACTGCTGGCACGCTCCGGAAATGGACCGCTGCGCGCGCTGTGAAAATACAATGATTGACTAGAGTGGGTGTGAAATACGGCAGTGTGGCGCTGAAGGACTGTGGCTAGTATGTGGAAATTGGGGCTTGGGATACTTACTGTCTTACTTACTCAATGTTAGTTGAGTCAGAGGCTCAGTAAGTTTAGTGTCTTAGATGTAAATGTTTTATATTGACCAGATTGACAGCATCAACAATGTTTATCAGATTTTCATTTTTAGTTGATCTTTTAAGCAGGCTAATGTTTGTCAAACAGCATTAAACACGAGGTATATGTCTTACCATCCTTACTTATATTTTGTGTGTGTGTTCCTAAAATGTGTGAGGCCGTTTAAACTTTGTGTTTGTACCTGCTGCTTCGATAGCTGTGACACCATCATGTCATCTTCTCTAAAAAGGAGACTTCACAGCATCAGAATACCTGCTGCTGTGTGTCAGCATTTCTGAATCCAAACACAGTGAGAAGAAATCGCAGAGATATCTTCTTTTTGTTTGAAATCATCTCATTAAAGATAATCTTGTGATTCCTCCCTCTCCCTCCTGACCATCCGTTTGAAGCTGACCCAAGAAATCCCGCTTTGATCAAGCCGTTTATCTGTCCAAGAATCACTGAAAAGTCTTTGCTTGGACAATGAGAGTTACATTCACATGCACAGATATTTGAGGAATCACATTTCTTCAATAGGTTAAAATCCCATTTTCTGACCCAAGGCCGATTTGGAGGTCGAGAAAGAAACCGATGAGGCATTTTATTTTGGCCTTCGTTAAAAGAGATATTTAGAAGAGTGTGTTCTCGGCTTCTTCCTGGTGACATTGAACTGGATTTGTGGATTATGTTGGACTTGAATACCACACCCATTAAATAGAAAACTTAACATCCTCTGAAAGGCAGTCTTAACCCTCTGGTATCAATCAATAGATGATCTGTAAATATGAAACAATAATCATAATAATAAGCTATTGAGGACAAAAATGTCCACATCCAAAAACTCTAGTAAAAATATTATTAATAAATATTTTTCCCCACTTTTTGGGGTAAATCTTTTAATCAACTTAATTCCTGATTAGAATGACCAAATCTTTAAACGTTTTGGGGATTTTAACCCTTAAAATTACAGTTTTGATTACATGACAAACAAAAAAATTGATTGATGTTGATGCAGTAAGCTATATGTTTTTGTGATATGTCAAATTTAGAATTTGTATACCTTATGTCCCATTTAGTCCCATTCCAACCACATGTTTAAGATGCCCTCTCCAGTCAAAAACTACAAACCTGTTTCTATAAACTGTAATGAGTGCTGACAAAAAATTAATTGTTTAAAACATAAATAATTACTTAATTCCAGTAGTAGATCTCGATAAATCACATGTTTGAAATTCCATTATTTGCATTTCAAAACCATTTTTGCCATGCTTTTATTTTGTATTTTGTACTGTCTTTAGCTAAGGGTACTTTACTTCCTGCTTTCATTTTGAAAGAAGATGAGGAACCTCCTGTAGACTGAAAGTTGTGATATTAACTGAACCTTGAAAAAAGAAACTCGCTACAGATCAAAAAGTAAATTTCAAACAGGTAAAGGAAACAAAGTAAAAGTGAAATGTTTGATATTACAAGTTATTGGTGAATATTACCTTTGACTTGTCGACTGAGCAGTCTGTGAATTTTTTAAAGAGATATGAGTCATTCAAAGGAGCAGCAGTTTCGTTATTTTCCATCACTGTGGCTGAAGGAAGATTTAAGATTAAGATTTAAGATTTTTACTTTATTGATCCCCTCAAGTAAAGTAGAAGTGTAAATTCTGTTTTTACACTCTGTTAATCATGCAACACACACATAGGCTGAAATATGCATATGCACAAACAGGATCCTATGGACATGCACTAATGATGTCAGCGTGACGGAGCTGCCCACAGCGGGCGCTCCTGAGCTGGTGGTGGGGAGGAGTTTTGGTGACTTGCTCGAGGGCACCTCGGCAGTGATCTGGCACCTCTCCAGCTACCAGACCAACTTCCATATTTGGTCCGCACGAGCTACTGCCGCCCAATAGGAAGACCGCCCAATTGAGGCATGCCGAAAGGGACAACGCAGCATGGGACTACTGTGATTAAAAGAAATGAATATGATTATTTTAGATCCTTATCGCATCACAATTAACACGTTAATGCTGACAGCTCTACTGTAATTTAATGAATGATATGACAATAACTTATCATATTGAACATACGATAAGGGATTCTTTAATGACTAAACAAAAACTTACCATGAGATACTGTAAGTGCCTGACAAAGAAATGTCTCTTTCCATTGAAGGTGTCCAATCGCCAACAGGACGTGCTCTCCTGGTCAGACGTGGAGCAGCGGGCAGTGTCGATGTGTCAGCATAACAGGCACAAACCTACACCACCACAACCCGCCTCCCCCACCACTGCCCCCTCCAAGGCCCTCACAGCAGCACCTCGGTAAGTGCCTTCTTTTTTTGCATAGTCTCACAAGCAGAGACCATTTTTTAATTCATGGTGAGTTTCTGGATTTTTCTAGAAAATGTATTTTGCCTTGCCGACCATTTCTGTGACACGACATCTCGATCCCCTCCCATTTTACTGAAGGACTCTTTTTTATTTTTGTGAGACCTATCTGTCGCACTCGCAGCTGCATCCAGCCGTCACTTCACATGTGACCTCGGGTGAAAGGTTATCATGTGCTGTAAACGATCTGCTGCCAGCTCTATGGCCAAATTCCTTTTTTTGTTATTTAGTTTTTCTTGATAGAGGCAGTGATCAGGCATTCATACCTGCCCCCTTCAACAAAAAAAAAAAAGCCTGAACAAGGGGCACCTTGGATGTCAGGGGCAAACGGGCAGGTGCTCGAGCACTCTAAGCTCCCCCCATCTGCACGTGCCTGCTAAAATACACACTTCATGATCAACAGGTGTCATCCATCAATACATGGATATAAATTATTAAATCATAAAAAATAGTTTCTGCATTCAATCAAGTTTTTGGAGCTCAGTTTGGACACTTCTGTGGGCAAACAGTGAGGCGATTTCTCGGCCGACCTGTTAGCAAACATGCCTGTTATTGTGTCCTTTAAGGGTGTAGTAAGCACACACACAAACATGACAACACTAAAACTAACACACACACAAACACTGTTGGTAAAGCCATCTTCCTCTGTGTTAGTCTTTTTGACAGGAGAATGTTCTTGTATTCACTGAGGAGTATTTATGGCTGAAATCTGTTAGGTGAGAGTCCGAATGTGTGTGTGTGAGTGAGTGTGTTTGCAAGTCCCTCTGTGTGTGTGTGTTTGGCTATGATAACGCTCTGCACTGGAGTGTAAACAAATGAGTCACAGAAGAATGCGGAGACCCCAGAGTAGCAGATTCCACAGATACTGACGCACACAGACACACACTTACACAGAATGAACTACAGAGCCAGAACAAATCTACTGCGAGATAGAAGGACAGTGTTTTATAGTGTGGGCTTTGGTTTAGGAAACAAACCGAGAAACACAAGTCTGGTTGAGGAAATTTTTGTGTTTCATTAAAAAAAATCACAAAACTGTATTATATAAGTGGCCTGAATAATGGCGGTCCAGCTGTCTTGGGGCCCAGTTGGGGTCAGCCTGAAAGAACTTCATGGAGCTGTAGTGGACCCCCCCCCACCCACAGGCATCAGGCATCAGTCCAAGCTGATAGGCTTACAAAGGAAGGTAACCAGGCCTGGTGGTCATGGCATCATGGACTGGGTTAGCCAATAATAAGTTAGAAAAAGAACAAGTGCTTGCATGTAAACACCAATCCAGCGACTCATAGGTGATGGGTGCTGCCATCTTATGGTTGTGTCAGAAATGCTTGCAGTTGCAGGATTTGTATTATACTCCAAATAGATACATGGCGAAACTCAAAAACGTTCTAAATGTTACTTCTGTTTTGCATGCAGTGGGTAAATTTTAGAACACTGTTTCCCACCAGTAGCTTTGAGCAAGAGCCCTAGAAAAACAATGACAACGTTTAAATTCTTATTTTTTTTTCTTCCAACATGGCTTTTATTCAACATTTCCAAAGGGAACATAAATGTCCAGTCCAGTTATTACTGTTGTTTTTGTTTGTTTGCTTTGGTGCATATCTGTCTGTGTGTGTCTGTGGGTGTGTGTGTTACAGAAACCGTACCTCGGCCAGCAAATGTCACACTGAATCAAGAACAATATTTTCAGAAAACCCACAGTGCATCAGCACTATGTGACCCTTTATTAAATTTTATTGTATTGTTTTTTAAATCAAGACTTCACAAACTGTGTTGCCAATAAGTCATGCCATTTCAATCTGTGTCATCAAATTTCCACAAACCGCTACATGTTCTTTTTCAACATTTCTTTCAGTTTTGTTTGAATATTTTATTTAATAACTTTGAATTTACTCATTATATATGACGAACTATGGTCCCACTTTTAGAGTTTAGACACATACTAAAATGTGACTCTCTGTGACCAGTCATTTAAGACACCATCTTTGTTTCTGCATCTCCACAGACATTTTCTCAGCAGATGTGTGCGGCCCTGATAAGGAGCTGGACGTGGAAACCTGTCAGTGTGTGTGTCAGCACAGGGATCAAACGCAAGACTGCGGCCCTCACCGACACCTCGACCGCAACACCTGCAAGTGTGTTTGCAACATCTCCCCGGCCCCTTCCTGCCCGCTGAACCACATGTTCAACAAGGACACCTGTCAGTGCGCGTGTATCAAGACGTGTCCGAGGCACCAGCCACTCAATAAAGCAAAATGTTCCTGCGAATGTAACGAGTCACCCAACAAGTGTTTCCTAAAAGGACGAAGGTTTCATCCAGCCACATGCAGGTAAGTCCTGTCACTGAACAACTGCCAACATTGGTATAAAACTTGAGAATTAAAACTATAGGCCTAATTATGTTATTCAAACCCATAAAAATACAGTAGATATAAACAGTAAACAAGTTTACATTAGTGCAATCATGAGCCGCCATTTTTTTTCCAACGTTTGCCAGAAACCTCCCCTTGTTTTTTCTGCTGTTGTTTCTCATCTCTTGGAGAAAGTCTTTAGTTGTTAGAGACGGGAAATTCCTGCAGAGGACAGAAACATTTTCAGATGATTTCATGAGACAGTGCCAAGTATTTGTTGAAACAAAGGAGGGGTGTTTGGCTGCTTCAAGAATGTACAGCACCAAAAACAAGACAAAAAAACATCAAACCAACCCTTTGCTTTTCTACCTATCCAACCCATTTAACCATCCATCATTCTATTTGTGTATGTCCATTCAGTTATACATCTGGCATCTTACTCCACTCATCCATCTATTTCATCCATCAATCTGCCAAAACTAATTTGTTTGTTTGTTTATCTAATCATCCATCCAGCTCTTTGTACAGTATAGTATTCTGTGATACATCTGGCCATCTAACAATCCAACTATTTTTACCCATTAGCACGGCAATTTATATCTACAGTCAATAAATCCATCATTTTCCCATTTTTGTATTCCATAATGTTTTGTCATATTTATCTTCATCCATCCATCCGTCCTTTTCATCCAACTACTACCATCCAATCCCTTTTCTTCAATTGGTCCACCCATCCATCCATCCATCTATCTGTACATTCAACCCATTTCTATTCCTTCAATTGGTCCATCCACCTAGCCATCTATCCATCCCATAAGCCATTTGTTTTTCCATTTATTTTCTAACTAGACATCAGATGCTGTTGGTTATCACCAAGAGTCAGGGTGTTTTATCTCTGTAATTAGAACTATATTTTTATTGATCATCACATAAATACTCAATTAAATGTAATTCACAGACCCGATTCATGACTATGTTTGTGGTATCTAGAGGAAATACTGCTGACAGAAATATAATAAGGAAATCAACTTTTCTTCTACAAGGTGACTTTGACATAGGATTACTTTTTTAGTCATCATCAGTGTATTCCTCTGATTTCCTGTGTTGTGTGTTTTAGGTTTTGCTGATTTAAGCACCAGTTAGTTTAATTACTCACTAACTGGCATGAATGATATCTTGTGGCTAAGGTTCAGGGCTTTTTGGTTGCATCATCCTAGAGAAGTCAACCCCACTCTAACACACACATTGACACACTGGTGATGTTGGTGGGTGTGTTTAGCAATAGGAAAGCACTGGTGTGGCAGCGGTAGCTGGTTATTGCAGTGAACCTGGTTTGTAATACAAGACCTCCATGTGCTAATGACTTCTCCTAGCTGTCACTTAACCATTTCCTCTCCCGACGAGGGAGGAAGCACACACACATACACACACATCCATCCATCCCGTCCAGTGTTGACCCTTTGTGACCCTGTTTGAGAGTGATTTATGAGTGTAACGTAGCAGTAGGAATCTAGTGTCTGGGTTCTGGCACTGGTGTGTTTAAAAGAGTGTGTGTGTGTCTCTTTGAACTCTTCTGTGTATTTCATCATGGGTTCATGGGTCACTTTAAGTAGCCATGACGAAATATTCTGTCATCCACCAATTGACACCCCGTGAAGCCAGAAAAGCTGAGGCAATTACACGGCAGTCCCAGAATCTTTGTGATGTTGATGAAGTGCGTAAGTGCTACGTAATAAAGAACCAACCCCTTCAATGCCTTGAGTTCTTTGGAATACTATGGATATGAAGGTTAAATAATCAGGCCTTTACTCTGGGCGGGGGTTTAACAGATATCAGGTTTGAAAGTCAATACTAACGTTTGTGGCATTCAAGTTTCTTATTTTGTTGCCAATACTGGCTGAGATACCAATTTTCATATCCAAAGTTACAAAGTCCAAACTAAATTGTATTCTTCTAAGAACAACATACAAGTCAAACTGTATTATGGGTCCTTAACTTTGATGTCCTGTTCTGGTGGGAGGAGAGGTGGTTCAGGAGTTGGCGGTAAATCACAGTTGTTCTGAAGGTTGTAGTTTTTACTGCGAAGAAACCAAAACCTTGGTAGAAACCTTTGACCTTAAGAACACACAAGAAAGCAGTTAGTGGTTCTCAATCATTTGCAGCAGTGTTCGGCAGTACTGAGAACCTGCTCCCTGGAAACAGAAGACCACATCCAACAGTCATGGCTATATTCTTAAAGCGACCATTTGATATTGAGCTCATTTCTTTATTTGTATAAACTGTAGGGGGTCCTTCTACTTTTGTTATAGGTCATCCATTTTGAATTTATTAAGGCTAGGGGTGCGTTCGAATTGTCCCTCCTATCTCCTTTCACTATCCACTTTACCTTTACCACGGGGAAAACGTCATGAGGTTAAGGAAAATTGTTAGGATGTTAGGAGAATTCATAAAGGACTTAGGGAAAGGTGATCTCGTTGCTCTGACAATCCGACTGCATTTCCACTAGGTGACGTCATTAAATGTGACGGGCCGGCGGAGGTTAATGACGTGGGTCTGCTGTGTTGAAACTACAATGTTCAGAAAATGGACTACTACAAGATAATCTAAAAAACTTTCCCCTGTGCCTTCTTACCGGTGAAATAATCCTAATTACCACAAGGTTGGGATTGAAATAAAAGCAATATAGACTACTAGGCTACGAGTAACAAAAGTGAAACCATCAGCTTCCTGTCCACTCAGAAATCAACATCAGAATAAGTATGAAATTAATTGTTACATTTATGCAAGTAAGGAATGTACAACTGAAGAAATGCACAAAACATTCTGAATTGAATAAAATATGTTGAATAAAACATCATCTGGCTCAAAATGTCTCTCATCCCTTTTTACCTGAAAGACAGGGTGATGTTTGTTTATGGTGATTATAATCTGATTATATGGCTTTATATAATATCTCAAGAACCTTAATCAAGGCACGGGTTTCAGCATCTGTGACTGAAGGAAAGTTTCGCGTTATTTATGATATTACTTACGGCTGCCAAAACACTCAAAGTGGATAAATAACGAATGCAAATTGAGCATAGGCTGCAATAAAAGTTAAACTCACTTTGATCGTTTTAAACAACATCAGCATAACGTTCATAGTTCGCCCACGGGTTAAAAATTGTTGAAAGTTGTTCAAGGCATAATATTGCAATGTTAACTTACATGATCTCCCTTTTCTGTCATCGTTAATGTTCGTGAACAGTCGAGTCGCTTTAAATGTTGCGGCCGCAAGGAATTGTGGGGCGGCATATCTCATCTCCTTTGGTAAAGGATGGTCCAGTGTATCCTATGCTAAAGGAGGTTATAAAGGAAGCATTGACCCACCTTTCCTTAACTTTTAGAGAATTCGAACGGCTCTTATCATGGCCGACACTTAAATGCTTCCGGGGTTAAGGTAAAGTGGATAGTGAAAGGAGATAGGAGGGACAATTCGAACGCACCCTAGGAGTTATTCATGAATGAGGCCACGCCTGCGAGCTAGTTCAGGCTGTCAACTCGGGCTGTATTGATATTACACTTGACAAGCGTCATTATCCACAATCACCTGTCAACTCCTACTTCCAATTAGCTATTTAAGCTAAAAGATGTCCAGACTCCTCCTCTGCTTTCATTGTCTTCTCTGACCGGCACCAGTACTGCACTCTTGCTCAACAAGTTCTTTGTTTCCGTTTTCATAAAAGTAATGCATTCAGAGGACAAGGTTTTCATAACATCAACCATGAACAAGGACCCACAAAAAATATTAAAAACCCTATAGTATATATGCCAGATCAGTAGCTGGCGGTATGACTTTGTAATGAAACAACACGCCCCTGCGCACATACTAAGCAGTGAGGTGTTGACATACAAAAATGGCTAACACACAAGCGTTTGTGTGGATGGACGATGAGGTGGGGTTGCTACTCCAAGCGACCCAAAACTGCAAAAATATTGTCAGTTTACACAATGACGGAGACGATGCCGTTTTCAAAAGTTTGGATTCTGGAAACCTTAGCCTTTCCAGGCACCCAATCCACTGTTGTCATGTAAACAAACTGCTACTAAAGGTCACTGGGCCTGAGATTACGTCCATTTTATATACAGTCTTGTTAAATAGACCAAATACTAGTATCAAACAATCAAGTTTTGTCCAATTTTCAACAGCCGAACAAGGCCTGCTCTAGACATGTTTTTATTTATTTTTTTAAAATTAAGCTTAATCCTGATTTTTTCTTTCGTCACAGTTGTCTCCGGCCTCCCTGTGAAGTAAGGAGGCGACGGTGTGAGCCAGGTTTCTCCTTCAGTGAGGAAGTGTGTCGCTGCGTACCGTCCCACTGGAGGCGGCTGGACTAAAAAATGCAAACGTGCAGATTAAAAAAAACTGAACAAGTAGACCTGATCACCCAGCCCCTGTAGACCTGCTATCCAAACCAGCTGTGAGGCAGCTAAACGAGCGGACCCTGGTGAACATGGGGAGAAATCGATGATTGGACAGCAGATTTGGGAACTCTGAAGATTTGAAGGTGGGATATGCACTGAAGCGGCTATGAAGACATTTTAATGGGAGAGCGGCTGACCGGAGCCCGGAAATGGAAGTACAGACTGAAAGAGAGTAGACACTTGTTATAAATATTGTCTAAAATATGTGTTTTAAAATATTCGGGGGGTTTTGTATTAATTATGTCTTATTATTCTTATGTCAAATATTGATTATATAATTTATTAAATGTTATTGTTCAAGCTCTGTTTATTGCAGTTTCAATCCTTTTCCATGAAAATACACTGTGATCAATATTTTTGTATCATGTAAAGTATATGTGTAAAATAAAGTATACTGAATGTTTTATACTGTTAACTAGGTTTATCTGCTCGGGTGATATTTTCTGCTCTTTATCCACCTCAGCAACACACTTTGCACTACGCTGCACAGATGTATTGTTTTCTCGTAGGGAACACTACACAATGAAAATGCAGCATGGATATATATCATCACCACTCTGACCTCATTTGCAGTTTTTTTATTTCCACTTAGGAAGATGCTTTATTGTTGTCATATAAGTGTTGTTAATGCGTGTTTTATGGGAACATCAGTCTGCACTCTCAGGATGCATTCACACCTGAGACATTTGGTCCGTTTGAAACAAAGTCTTGTGCGCTGTGACGGATAGTTAGTTTGGTTTGTGATGGTGTGAATGCTCTAACAAATTCTGGGCCGGACCAAAGTAACTGTTGTCCGCTTAAAAACGGGGCTCTCGGTTCGCTTCCAAGTGCAGCAGAGTTCGGCTCGCAGTAGGTGAGAACCCTTTTTCAGGACCCTAAAAAAGGAAAGTGAACCATAAAGCAGTGCATTGTGGGTTGAATTTGGCCGTCTGTAAATGGTGTCAAATAGGTTTGACGAGCGTAGCTAACGTTAGCATTGCTAACAACACCAGCCTTCAGTCCCCCTTGCAGGTTAACATCCACATGCCTGTGCTTAATGTTCCACTTGCTCCGATCGATATGCCAGTTTAATCGAACACAGGCGACATATAACTTAATGTCCATTTTATAGATGCTGCCAAGCTGCGCCGAGCTACGGGATGCCATTCTTCCACTGTCCTGTTGTTTACTTTTGGGTCATTGTGCAGCATTAGGCCTGATGGCAGTAGCCACTGACCAGAGCTACGGCCCAAGTGGCGGTTGGCTACAGTACACAACATTTGTCAGGCTGTGGTGCATTTGAGAAAAAACTGTTTCAACAAGTCATTTCCACTTAGTAGACGAAGTTCAGATTAAACAAGATTAAATAATGCAGCAGAGCGATGTCTTTCAATGCTGTTAAAACTGTTAATTTCAGCCGCCAAACGGCTTGAACAACGTTAAAACTTCCCCCCTGTATTAAAAGGTTTAAACCTACTTTAAACCACAAACACTTCACCTCACCTGCAAACTCTCTACTAAAAATGTAAAAAACCTGAGAATACACAGTACGCTTAAAGAAAAAAAGTTTGTCCTTTATGGAAACATACGCAATTCAAAACGCACAGCTTTTATTTTGAAGGCGAGCTGTGTCTGTTTCTGGTTGTCGACTTCCTTGGTTCAATTTTCATTTGTGCAAGTTGGCTAATGCAACAAGCTGCGCTGAATAGCTTTGCGCGTCCTCGGACAAAGCAACAATAATACAGTCAAAGCGTCCACAACGTTAGGCTGAGTTGGCTGTGAGGGAATGAGTTAACATGCGTCAACATATATTCGCATTCTCCAAGTCGGACAAGGAAATTAGGCAACGCCCCTTAAACTGGCATGTTTCATTATACAACATGAACTACTGCAAATGAATTATACTTCGTATACGGACCTCAACATCATGTGTTACCTTACTCTTCTGAAGAGAAGAAAAGAAAGAAAAGTAAAGGCTCCTCCTTTCTTGATCTACAATCTGTCTCTGCTTCTCTGCCATACTGGTGCTTTATCACAGACACACATACTCACACACATGTGAAACACACAGGACTTCCCTCAGAGACAGCACTGTACAGCACACTAAGGCATCACACGTGAGCATCTGTGGGTGTTTGCATTCTTACTCCTATACTGCAGAAGTGCGGAGGGAGGTAAGAATGTGTAGTGTGTGTGTGTGTGTGTGTGTGTGTGTGTGTGTGTGTGTGTGTGTGTGTGTGTGTGTGTGCACAGAGGACACAGTGCTCCAAAGGTTGATATACTTGATAATCCACTCCAGATGTAGAATGTTAGTTGTTGAACCACCATCACCTCTCATGTCAACCAAGCCAATGTGTGTGTATGAGTCTGTGTATTTTTCCTTGTCTGCGGTTTTTGTGTGTCACCGGCAAAGTCAGACATCAAAATAAACTAAGCTTAAGTTTGAAGTGTTAAAACTAAGCACCTATGCTTAGTGCTAAACACACTCACACACAATTATGTTACTTGGAATATAAGTGGAAAGACGATTATTTCCAAAGTTATTTATGCTAAAAATAAAAATGTTAGTTATACTTCAATCAGATCCAGGAAGAGCTCTAAACACCAGTTGTTTTTATAGTTCAGTGGTAAATGGAGTGTGCGGTCCTTTATAAGAATCCACACAGCTCCACATGACACTGCAGCTTTAGTAAAAGTGGCTAACATCCAACATGTAACTGTATGATCAGTGAGATCAGTTGTGCTAAATTGGGGCGGCAGTAGCTCAGTCTGTAGGGACTTGGGTTGGGAACCGGAGGGTTGCCGGTTCAAGTGTGGACCAAATATGGAAGTTGGTCTGGTCCCGCTGTGGGCAGCCCCGTCGCTCTGACATCTCTCCATTAGTGCATGTCCATAGGATCCTGTTTGTCCATGTGTGTGTATATTTCAGCCTATGTGTGTGTTGCATGACTACAGAGTGTAAAAACAGAAATTTCCCCTTGCTGGGATCAATAAAGTAAATCTTAACTGTTGTCTTAACAGACCAACTCAAAGATGCTAGTCTGGGGTGCACCCCATGGAGGCTACATGTGTTCCTCCAAGCGGGCGGCCCAGGTTCGACTCCGACCTGTGGCTCCTTTCCCGCATGTCATTCCCCACTCTATCCACTGTCCTATCTCCACAATAAAGGCACAAAAAGCCCAAAAATAAATATTAAAAAAAAATCCTAGTCTGGAGTCGCTCAGCCTTTTTAATTCTCCTCAATCCTCCAGATGATTCTTCCGACCATAACAAAGAATTGTGTCTGATAGACTCTGGGTTAGGTAGCGACTTCCAACATCTAATTGGTATAGGTGATTTTAGTCCCTTTTCAGGGGTGCTTAAGCTGCTCGCTTGCTACAATAGTTATTTCTTGTAATAATATAACCATCCATCTATTATCTTAACTGTTTTTCCCGTTCAGGTTTGAGGGGGGGCTGGATCCAATCCCCGCAGTCATTAGGCGATCACAGGGCTGCATGTATGTTGTCGTGTCTCCTTTTGTTTAAACCCGAAAACAGGCAGGGCCAGTTTTAGCACGAATCCGAGCCAAACAAAGGCCACAACATCTAATTCTCTAAGTCTAGCCGTTTTCTTCAAGTTCTAATTAGAGTCTTAAAGTTCTTTAGAGACCGGACCTGGAGACCAAAAGTTGAGCACATAAAAGCTTTATTCATCTTTACAGAATCCAAAAGCAGTGAGCCCCTCAGCTGAAGGAACTAACAAAATCATCAAGGACATCCCTTTTTACACCCCCTTGGTGAGGACGTACAGAAAAGCTAAGCCACGTCAGGTGGTATGCAGTATACCTAGAGCAAAAATATAAATTATAAACGAGAACACTGGAAGTTCACTCGACATGAAAAGCTTGAGCCCAGATTTATTTGAAAGCCAGTTAGTGCCATAAAACACACAGAAAGTCAGACTGTTTGTCCAGTCTTTGGATGAGTAATCTCACCATCAAGTCAAACACGGTCAAAAGGTTAAGTTCAGTCAAATCCGTCTGATCGGGAGGGACTTTGACTGTACGGGAGAAGTGGACGTTGCTTATTGATTTCAAAAGTACAGCCAATGCAGGAGTGTGAGGGCCATCAGATGGGGGAATCCACTGGTTGTGAAATAAAGTTGATCCACTGTGAAAAAGAGTGAAATAAGAAATAAGAAAAAAATGGCTGAAACGTAATCCTCTGATCGGTACAGCTTTATATCAGCGAGTAACAGGCTCAGATTGTAATTCTCAGTGCCCGACAACATTACAGAGATAGAGATTATATTGCACTCTTTAAAGCCGCCAGACTTTATAGACAACATGGGACATGGGAGTTGATGAGCTACCGCAGCCCTGCTTAATCAGCTTGTTTGTGTTATTTTGTGTTAATCAAATATTGTGTCAGACCCAAAAAGATGTGCAGGCAACGCAAAAAGTGCTTCTATTAAATGTTTGCCTCTTGGGGGACGCACTGAAGCATTGATTGATGGGATGTTATTAAATCTCTTTCATCTGTTGTTTCTCTTATTTCCTCTAATTATGAAGGAATGCATTTGTAAAACAGTCAAAAAACAGATTGCTGCATTGCACCAACACACACACAAAGCACACACACATTCGCACACACTTTAAGTCCCTCCGTAATCGGGAAGGAAGGTAACAGAGCTACCCAGGTCTGCTGATGAGAAGATAAGATGTTGGCATAAATGGTGTGTGTGTGTGTGTGTGTGTGTGTGTGTGTGTGTGTGTGTGTGTGTGTGTGTGTGTGTGTGTGTGTGTGTGTGTGTGTGTGTGTGCTTGAAAGACAGATTGTGAAGATAAAGCCCAATGGCACAGAGAGCAGTTCACACCATATATTACAGTGAAGTCCAGTATTAACAATCCCACTCCCTTCCTGCCATTCAAACCCTGTTTGACTTATGACCTGTTTGTGTGTGTGTGTGTGTGTGTGTGTGTGTGTGTGTGTGAGAGAGAGAGGGAGAGAGAGTGATGGAGGGAGGGAGAGTGCGACCGTATAGGAGGGAAACTGGGGTTCTGGGTGTGTCGGCTGCAGAGATAACACAATAGAATGAGTCTCTAAAGCCGTTTTCACATGTACACTCTTGAAAAATGTCTAGATTCTGGATTTCAGGATGAATTCAGGGAAAGTCCTCCTGATCTGGTTGTTCACACATGCACCTCACAGTAGGAAACTATTCTGGTGGGAAGGGAGGGGGGGACATGATGTAAAAAGAATGACGCAGAAGTGGTGGACATGGCAATAGAATCCTTTATACAACGCTATAATGAAACTATTTTCCTTTATATTAATGCCATGTGTAGTTTGACAGAATATCAATATCAACAAAAGAACAGAGAAGAACATACTGGGCGACAGTTTAATTTCATGCACTGAGATGGTACTAAATCTCTGGCGTTGTCACATCAGCTCACTCAGATTTTGTGCAGAAAAAATCCTAGACAGCAGGCAGTAGACACTTCGGGTGCAGTCTGAGTAAAAAATGTGTCTGTTAGCGTTCACACATGAAGCTCACCACAAAGACATCAGGGGCCTAATTTATCAACAGTGCGTAAAAAGTGTTCTTAATTCTGTTTTACGAATGAAATTTAGAATGTTTCTAAGTACAAAAAAATCTGTATTTATCAAACATGCGGACAGCGATTGTACGCACATCGGTAGGTAATCAGCGTTGATAAATCCCACATGTTCTTAACCAGCAGGCTCATGCATGTTCGGGCACATTTGCATTCAGAAACGCCTCCACTAAACCATTATTATTATTATATTATTTACCTCGGCGGAATAATATGAGAGCAAAGAAAAGAAGCTTCATAACAGAAATGGAAGTCGATGAGGTTGAATAAAAAACGGTAATAAATAAATAGATCAATAAATAAAATAAGGTTAGTAACTCTCGCGCTGTGATCCAATTAAATTATTAGTCTTTTCACTTAGTCCAAGTTACTAACAAAAGAACAAATGATGCATGAGAGAAGGTGACAGGTCAGAGGAGAAAAGACTGAGATGAAATTTGATATTAAGCTCAGTGCAAAAAATAAAACGCATCGCGGCACAAAAGCGAGAAGCATTTGCAGCTGGAGCATAACAGGATACTCCACAATTTCACCCAAGAACGGTGCATTTACAGCGTCATCAGGGGCAAAGCTCTCTCTGGGATTTTGTGCGTAAGCATGGTCAGAGCTGTGCTTATATTTACACACATTTCTAAGTAAAAGTACAAGTTGATAAATCTCACTATTTGCTTGGGAATGTTCTTACGCACAAATTACGCACAGAACCGTTCTTACGCACTGTTGATAAATGAGCCCCCAGGAGTTTTGTGCAACTGGGAAAGCACTGATTGTGAAAATGTTTCTTTGCTTCTTTTAGCCTCAGTTTACAAATCCTGATCGACTTTACCAAACTTGCTTCAATGAAAGAGCGAAACCAATCTTTTTTTTTTTTTGACTTCATCATTGACTAAACTGCAGATTAGATTGGTTAGATTAGATTACATATTACATTAAATATAAGATGAAATAATATAATATAATAATAAAATAACGTTTCAGCATATTAAAAACAATTGAAAATTCTCTTAAAAATTGCACTGCATTTTTTGCTGGCAGTCGGACATGTGTCAGTGAGTCAGAGGTTGGCATTGAAATCAGAACAAGCAGCCGCTTAGGAGTGAATTATTGTGTTTATGATGTGCAGCTAATTGTCTTGAGCATTCACATTGTGTTGATGTAGTTAACTCTGCAATGCATGCTTCTCAAACTTTAACCCTCTTGACTTTATTTTACTTTCCGTCCTAACTTGACATCGTGTGCAGGTTTGATATCAAGGAAAATCAGTCATCATTACAAACAGTGTTGGGAATCACACCTTACTTAGCAACATGTTACTCCTAACAACACTTAAGCCCCATTTCCACCGAGCGGTTCAGTTCGATTCGGTACGGTACGCATTTATTGGTGTTTCCACTGTCAAAATGTGTGAATGGTACCAAAATAATCGATCCATACCGTCCTACTTTTTTGGTACCTTTCTGTTGGGGTGCAAAGTGTGCCGCTCCGACGCTAAAGGTTGGAGACAGACAAACTGCAGTCCGTTGATGGGTGGAAAGAATCTTCACTTCCGTAATAAAGGACAAACACAAAACGCACCTTGTTTAAATATCCTGTGGATTTAGAGAGAGTATTTCATTGCTGTTTTTGTTTTTTTGCAACTATTGTAGGCGCATAGCACCGCCCCATAGATGACTTTGAAGATGAAGGCCTTCCTAGGAATCATTGATTTTTGTTTACTGTCACATTCTTCTTCTTTGTTGGATATATTGGCTGTGATTAGTGAGGTGTAAGGGTACAGTTGGCTGTGGAAACACAAGCAAGATCCGGGTTTACCGTACCAAACTGTACTGAAACAAACCTGACCGCTTGGTGGAAACGGGGCTTTATGTGTTGCTCTAAACCCACTATTTTTTTCTACCAATGCTATTTGCGATAACTAGTAGTGAATCAAGTTACTTTTCAAATTCAAGAACACCTTTACAATGACAGACGTTTAAAAGCACTCTACTCGTTATTTTAAGTGAAATAGGTGACTCGATTTGGCAGGAGATGTTACGCTAACAGCAGCACAGTAGCATTCTGGGAGAAAGGTACAAACAGTATCACTCATAGTGTGAGGGACCGATGTGTGGTGGATGGATCATTCTACTTAAGAGAAACAGAAGGATGGAGACGGATAACTTTGTCAGCAGCACTCTACTGTCATCCACATTGTTTTCCGCTACCAACAACAACAACACCAACACTTGTTACTCATCACATGTCCTGTCGTTAGCCAATCGGAGGTTAGGATGATTAAACTCAAGGCAAACATAATGAGAACCACGGAGGTAGATTCAATATAATTTGGTCACAGTTACTAGGTGCTACTGCAAACATTAAAACATGTAAATCTATCAATATTAACTTTATGTGAATAGTTAACTGGAAAATGTTAACTTAAACTTCAATACATGAATTAACTCATACATATGAATTCACTTAACTTTTAAATCTTCAAATTTTTCAATTTGTTTGGCAGCTGATTTGCCCCAGCCACATGCTGCTGCTAATGATTTTAAACTCTGAAGCCTGATCTCAGTTAAGAAGGCAACAAGTTAATTTTAATTACATTTCATTTGACAATTAATCACCAGAGGGAAATTCAACCTATTGTACTCTGTAATTACTACACACACACACACACACACGCACACACACACACACACGCACACACACACGCACACGCGCACACACGCACACACACGCACACACACACACACACACACACACACACACACGCACACGCACACGCACACACACACACACACACACACACACACACACACACACACAAATATAGGCCTTGGAATACACAAAAGCAAAGACAGGACCTATAGACTTGCATGTTATGGAGATATGTCAGAGTGAGGGGGCTGCACAGGGACTGGAAACCTGAGCAGCTGGGGGTCCTGCTCAAGGGCACATTGTCAGTGCTCAGGAAGTTATCTAACAGCTCCCAGAAACCATTTCCATTTCCATTCTTTGTTAGTGCCAGGAGATAAATCGGCTACCCTCCAATCCCCAACCCAAGTCCCTACAGACTGAGCTACTGCTGCCATACACTCTAATTTTATTCTTATTTTTAGCTTAGTATTTTCAGAGCAGCGTGCAGTCAAACATGCCTCAGTCTGACTTTAAAAGCTGCTGATAGCACCTGAAATATCTCATCACTGCAGCTCTCACTCTCATATTGCTCATCTTGATCTAAATCCTGATTTATTCTCCACTGGAAGTATCCCGTGTAGAGTTTGTTGTCATATAAAGTGGTTACACGTAACACAGATTGTACCGATTGTAATAACAAATTGTACACAGACACACATCCTACACATCAGGTTTTTATTTAGCTCCTGAGAGTGTGTCTCCTGTGGGTCAATAAGATTCAAACTGTCGACTGTAGCTGTGAGTAATTGTGAATGAAAGCAGCAAAGATTAAAAACACCTGGACAGTGTGTGTACAAAAGTGTGTGTGTGTGTGTTAGTGTGCACTTCTCAGTCCTGATCCCAACTTCCCTCAAAACATTTTATATGTGTAACAGAAACATGAATTAGGAGAAACAGATTTGTGAAGCTGAAACAAACAGCCTAATGAAACCTCAGATCCACACTTAAAGATCATAACTTTCCCCTGGGTAACGTTGCAGCCATTACAGCCTGATTCATGGGGGTCGGACTCCAAAATACCTTTAAATAGCCAAGAACCAAGATTTTAAAAAACACACAACAGGTAGCCTTCATGCAACTGCTTAGCAATTTAGCACTTCAGCACATCCATCCAACCATTATCCATACTGCCTGTCCTGTTCAGTGTTGCGGAAAACTGGAGCTGATTCCTGCTGTCATTGGGCACGAGGCAGGGTACACCCTGGACTGGTAGACAGCCAATCAGAGGCAACCGCTTGGGGCCTCAGACAAGCTGGGGGCCCCTGAGGGCTGACAAACTTTAAACCACAGCACTGACTCAAAATGTGCTAATTTTGCAATGACAGTAGGAAACCTCCCTAAGGGGGCCAATCTGACAACACTCACTCTTGTTGCCCTGCTAAGTGTTGCATGCATTATTGCTGTAAAAACTTTAAAGTTTCAAAAAAAGATAAATGAATATGAATTATCCAGAGGAGAGAAAAAAGAAAGAGGAAGACGGGTAAGCGTCAGGACATTAGCAGACACAATGGTGATCAGAATCAGAATCAGATTCAGAAATACTTCATTAACCCCAGAGGGAAATTTGATTATTACATCCAAAATATACAATATAGCAGTAGAAATATAGTAATAAAAATATTAATCAAATAGAGTTGGAATGTAAGTAAGATATCAATAATAGGTACAATAAATATTTACATGAATTACGTGATGAACACTGGTTTGAGGGCCCCCAAATAAGTGTTTACCTAGGGCCCCTACAGACTCTACAAGCACCGCTGACTGAAACACTGCACCACCATTCAGCCTTTGATGATATGTGTCAAGATAAAACTCAGTTTTTGCAGTAACGCATAGACAAAAATGATTAATATTGAAGAATATATAGATATAGAGTTTTGTATAGATGTGAAACAGCATATGAAGCAGCATCATTACAGGCCCGAAAATCGCACCAGTAGCGAAGTTTGAAAGCACTTTTAGATAGCAGAAAAAATGGCTTGGAAAAAGTTTTGTCGTTAAACCTTCAGATTTAAGCATTCATTATAAATACGACGTGTTCACATTTTTTGGCCCTGAAAGATTTTTTTCTTTCTTAAATCTATATATGTGACCCACTAATCAGTTTTAAGAGACAAGTACATTCAGATTGCATTTGTAACACTTCAACAAAAGCCTGAAATAAAAAGAGACAGAAGGATCCTTTGAGTCGATTGTGGACATTAAATCTGTGTTCAATGTTTCAGCTGCAGCGACAGAGAATGTGGACAGAGTTTGGGAGGGTAAAATGAGCGTTAGGCCGTTAAAGGTTAAAATGAGATGAGGGACATGTACCTCTACGACTCTCCACCATCTGACCTTCTACTAACCCTGAACATGCCTGTCTGCCAAAATAGTTTTTTTTTTATATAACATTGATGAAGCAGTCGCTGGCTGCTCGCTGTGTGTGCGTGCGTGTGCATGCGTGTGTGTGCATTAGAGACAGAGAGCCAGAGTTACTTCTCGTCTCCTCTGGTTATGAAAACAAAGCGACCGCCAGCTCTGGCAGACACTTGGTCTCGCTAATATTAAATCCCTGAAAACACACATTATTCTATATAAGGTCGTTCGCTCTGACTTCTAAACATGGAAATGAAACAGTCAATCACATGGGACATAAAGTATTTAACGACATGAAGCTATATTTATGGCGGATCGGCTCTCACATCGTTGGGGCATGTTTGCAGGAGGATCTGCTGGAGTCCAGGTTCAGGGAGGTTGTCATATCAAATATTTGACATCTTGATTCACTTTATTAAAGTGCTGCGTGCTTATTGGAGCATCAGAGCATACAGGAAAGTAATGAAAATATACAGTACATAAGCCCACATGCAGACAATGAAGACACGTATGACGCACTCTAGTATTTATTGATGCTTTATGGAAGGCTGACGGTCTGACCTGAGAAGAACCAGAGAACAAAATGGGACACAACCTCTGTAGCCAAACCTGCTCTGTCTCGGACACTAGTTCAACTAAAATACCTTTTTATTGTTACACCAAAGCTGTAGCCTGCATTAAACTGTAGTCTTTATTTAAAACAGTGTTGAATGTTAGAGCAGGAGGGATGATTGACGTCTTTTAACCCAGGTTTGTGACACTAAAAAGAGCGACGTATTTCTTGTCGATGACAGATGAGATGGTCTGAGGCAAAGTGGGAAACTGTCCTGAGGTTTTCTCAAAGTCTGGCTGGAAAAAGTCCGGGTGGAAAATGTGGCCGTTTGCGTTCACACACGCAGCTCACAAAAGTCATTTTTGGACATTTTTGTGTTCATGTGAGAAACCACCACTAGTCAACAATCCTAGGAACAAAGTGGAAAGACATTGTTTTTATCCGGTTGTCTGACTGTCAGGATTCAACAACCAAGGTATTAGAAAAGTTGTATCTAGAAAGTACGGAAAATAGAAAATGTCGTCATATCCTAAAACTTTATGTTATCATTGACCAGTGTTCACCTCTGAATAGCTCCAGGGTCTCAACATTTCCCGAGGCGAGGGTCGATCACATTCTGTACCTGACAGGAAGTTGTACAACAAGATTTTTGCTGCAGGATACAAAGACTGAAGTGCTTGAAGTCTAAAGTGCTTCCAGACATGTTAATGTCACAACTGTTACTCACACAGGACTGTGTCCAACACGGTTTGACTTGTCCTCAAAGAATGCCCTCCTGTTCTGACCCGGTGAGAGGGAAACGAGTCAAATGTCAAAGTAAACGTCTCCGCTGAGCTCCGTATTGTAGCATCAGTCACATACAAGTGCAACAGTTCAACCTGTGAAGGTCACACAGTGTTGGTTTTATTTGAGAGACCCAGACTGTTGTCGCTCTGCAGAATGTGGCTCAATAGCTCCACCTGCTGGTCGGACAAGCACCCTCATATGCATATCAATGATTATGGTCTAACTTAAGATGTCAGCGTATTTATCTCGTTATCTTGGCATAATAAAACTGTTTTTTCTGTGATAATGAGTCAATGGAAAGCTGAGCTGTTATCATTTTGTACATAAAAACAAATAAAAGCCTTAAAGGCAGGCAAAGAAAATAAAGAAACAGATAAAAACAACAAAATGGATCAGAGCAATGAAATATGTGAAAGCCATTAAAGCAATAAAAATAAATTAAGGATGTTAGGGAAATAAAACAACTAGAAGAATAGAAATGAACAAGAAGTAGAAAAAGAGGATAACGTAGGCAATAAGATGACAATAAGTCTGCAAAAGTGAGTAAGTTCAATAAGTGATTTAAAACAAGAGGTGGACACAAATGCAGATGCAAAAACGATTTAAAAAAACCCAAAGATTTTCAAGAGTCCATAAAAATGTCCATCAATCCACAAAAGGGAAAACCAAATAAATGAGACCACATACTACATGCCTACTACACTCAAAACATAACCAGACCGTGAGCATGCCGTTAGCAACATACTGAAATACGGGTCATGCAACGTACTTCCAGTCCGAGCCTTTGTTCGATGAGCTAGCATCAAGCTAGCACGGCCGTCTGTCCGTAAATATGATTATACAACAATATGAAAGTGTATATTATGAATACAACTATGAAGCCATTTTAATATTATACATTTAAAATGTATTTCAGCACAGGACATTTATTTTAAGTAGCTAGTCGGCTGGCGGGCGAGCTCTGCGATTGCACAGTCTGAGAGCTGCAGTGCATTCTGGGGCGGTTTGGTATTATCATATGCTCCCGTTTCATACTTTGTGGCCAATCTAGTATACATCTGAGCGTACACAAAATTGCATACTATGATTTCAGTTCATATTACATACTCAATGTGACGTCACAGTGAGTATGGAAAGTATGAAAGTATGCAGTTTTGGTCACTGCCTGCAAAATCACAAGGAGGATGAACACAGGACCAAGGCAGGTAAGACGTATACTGACACAGAAGGAAAGAGCAGAGGCTAAATGCACACTGAGGTAATCAGACACAGGTGAGACGAGAGACACAGGTGAAGACAATCAAGGGCAATCAAAACCAAAGGGAAACATACAGGAGACATGACACACAGGGGGAAAAAAAACTACACAATAAAACAGGAAACACTGAACTTCAGAATGTTAGAACAGACAAGGAAAAGAGGAAAACGAGGAGGGTGAAGTAAAAAAATAAATCAGGAAATTCAATCTAAACACTGAAATAAACAAAATACAGAACTAGACAACAACGAATCATGACAAGAAGTTGCTGATTCAAAGAGCTTTATCTCCTCAGGCAGGTGGTTTCATAGGCCAGAGGCTCTGATGGCAAAAGGACAATCACCTTTTCTATTTAAGTTTCCACTTTAAAAACAACCAGGAGGCCCCCACCTGAGGATCAGAGGCTGCGAGAGCCCGAGTCACACGTGGTTTAAAAGTGAAAAGTCAAATCTTAAAAGCCGTGTCTAGTGAAGCCAGAATCAGGTCAATGTGTCAGTAAGAAGCCGAGCTGCTGAACGAGTATGAGGCGAGAAGGCGCTTAGGTAATTCCTTAAAAGTGGGAGAAAAGGACACACAAAAACAGGGATAAGAAAAGCTCATTTAACTGCACTACTGCCAGCAGAGACATCGATGACGTCCTCAGAAATAGCCAAATGCTGCCATCTTGTGGTCTTACTGGAGAATTACAATGATGTTTGTGTTATTTATTAGAACCAGAATCCAGCTTTGTTGCTGATGAGATTCACAAAGTAACCTTCAGAATTATTTTAATTAAAATCCGTTTATAAATTTATATTTACATTCACAGTTCCTCGACTGTTAATTGATCAGTACCTGAATAAAAGATCACTGATGGGGAGAGAGAAACATTCGTCCAAGAGGAGAGATTCATGCTCATTTAAAAACTTTTTTAATGTTGCCCTTTATTCTGCCTACTAAATTCCCAGGTCCCTATGTCTGTACATGAGGGAAGAATTTGTCGAACTGCTGCAAATAATCCTGGTAGTAGAGTGAAAACCACCACAATCACTGTCAGTAAATCACTGGAGGCACCTGCTGTCAGATTTTGTCTGTAGAACTCTGTGTTGCACAGTTTTTAGGACATAAAGTGTTTTTCTTCAGTTTGGAAAGTGTGTTAGTTCCTCCTGTCAATGTAGCCCGTCTGTAGTAATGGCAGTGGGATTCTTACTAATCACTTTGGTTTTGGATGCATTAAAGGGGTCATATTATGCTTTTTTTCTGGTTTTATATGCTCTTTAGTGTGTTTTCCAAGTGTCCTGTGCATGTTTAGGCACATCTATGTGCAAAAATTCAAAGTCCGCGGAAATGCAGCTTCTCCTACGTCCTCCTGTTAGCTGCAGCATTAGCTGCACGTAATGCTCGGTTCTAGCCCCCCTTGAAAAAAAATTGCCAGTGTGACGTCTTGTCAGTGTGATATCACTGATCTAAGCCCATTGGCTTGTTGTGGCAAACCCAGCATGTTTGCACGCCCGTTAACTTCTGTAGCACGCCCACGATATGCCGTAGCCTGCGGCAGCACAGTAGTGCTAAGGTGCTTCGTAGCCAAAGTGGCTGCATTCCCAATATGGTAAAAGGGGCGTGACATTTCCGAGAACCGTGCTGAGCGACTGACCAATTATGGCAGAGCCGACAGGCCGACCAATCAGATCAGACTTGGCACACGTGGGGACTCTGAACGTGGGCACTTCAGAGCTTTAGAGAGAGAGTGAGAAGCGAGCCAGTGCATGGAGCGGCAGTACATGGAAACAACCAGAAGGCCGTCTCAACCAGAAGGCCGGGGTTCGAGCCCCCAGCTCCTGCAGCCACACACTCTAAACTCCTGCTGCTTCAGCGGAGTGCGAATGTGTATGAATGGACTAGTTAATACTGATGGACACTTTAAAGAGCCTCTGCCATCAGTGAATGTGTAGGTGAGACCTGCGGTGTAAAACCACTTTGAGTAGACAGAAGACTAGAAGAGCGTTATACAAGCTGAAGTGCATTTAGCATTTATAATCACAGGGCAGGATGAGTTTCATTTTCTGCTCTGCTTTAAATGTGGCTGTAACAAAACAAATTTAAATGCTTTAAATCCCCACAAAGTGCAGCCATTGTTGCATAAAAAATAAAGGGTCAGATACCTGCTCTACTTGGCTGATAATCCCTTTTCAAAAAAGCGTTATCCATAACTTTCTACTGCACCAGTTCCTGAAAACACTTTTGTTTTGCAACCAGTGACACGAAAACACAAAGAAATGTTGGAGAAGTTCCCTCCCGCTCTGACTAACAGCCTGTAGATTAAGACCACTGTGTGCTTTGTCTCACCCTCATCATTAACCTCTTCTACGCTAGATTGACGGGAGTTAACACGCTGTGGGGGGGCCGGGCCTTCTGGGACTGTATGTGCTGTTAAACAGCAGGTGGTATCCCAGCATGCACTTCTGAGGCCAACACTTTTTCAGCTGACCTGCCGGGTTAATTAGCAGCTGCAAATCATTGTTGGTGTTTGTTTTAAGCTGCAGGGAGTCAGAGCCAAATAAGAGGAGTTTAGTGAAGCAGCTAAATCCACATCATTTCAGCTACACTGGCAGTCGCACGCAAACACTGAAGTCACAGCCAGACGAGGTCTAAGCAGCATCTGCTCCAGTCTGCGTCTCCTCAACATCACCTCGAGACGACAGCCAAGAGCGCTGACAACAGGTCAGCACAAATAATCCTCTCCTGCAGGCAGGGGAGTGTTTTTCTGATGTTCAGTGATGGGAGGCATTACTGAAAGGGAAGGTCAGGTCAGAGTACACTGATCTTTAAACGCCTCTCACTGCAGCCAAAAATCTTATTTCTTTCACTTTACATTCACTGACAGAGGGAAGGGTGTAATCAATAGCTTCAAACTGTAGCTCAGAATCATACCCTTAAGTCTTTTAATGGTGATGTCGGTGACACAATCTGTTAGTGTTTGGGATGTCATTTTCCATTTAAAGTTAAAAGTGTTTAATATAATAAGCATGCTTCAAACTGGCAACCAGGGATGACTGGTACTATCTTTAGGCAGGTAATGAGGATGCTTCATATGGTGCTTTCACGCTTGCACAAACTCCTGAAAACATCCTGAAGTTTTCAGGGTGAGCTGCACGTGTGAACACAAACAGTTGAAGTTTTCATTTTGACTTGACCCAGACTTCCTCCTGCCAGCCTCCTGATAGATTTTCCACATAAAGTTCGGATGAGCTGTTGTAAGAACGCAGCAGGAAATATTCCAAGGCAGCCAAGCAGTTAACGAAACTGCTTCATGATGATTTCTGTTAGTTGATTTGTTCTTCTCTGCTCTGTTACTGATATTGCAAACGTGTAGAACTACAAGTAGCATCAGCATGAAGGCAAAAATTGTCATTATAGCATCGTATAGCAGACCCTGTTTCTTCATCTGCCACATAAGTGTGTGGTTGATTTTATGACACCCCTCCGATCAGACAGAGATAGGAGATTTCATGGGCAGTTCATCTATTTCTAGGAATAACATAACATAACATCAAACATAAAGAAACAGCTTGATTGTTATTTAGTCATTATAAGTGCTGGACTTTGCTGCGCTCGCCATCTTGGATTTCTTGTAAAGATTACGACCACAGCTTCCTTTAAACGTCATGTCCTGCCTCGTGAGACTGACAGTCCTCCGTACTCATGATCACTTTGATTTGTACTCCCACTTCTGTTCTCCATGGGCGGAGATCATTTCAGATGTTAACACAGTTAAATTACTTCATGTCGTTGTTTGCGATATAACCGCACAATGTGAGCTGCTGCAACAAGACACATATTTATGGATTGTTTCTTTTTTCATTAAAGAAGCAATCAACTTAAAATTGAAAGTTATCCTGCCTCTTTTCAGTGTGTGATATATGGTGAGAACACTTTCAGAGGTGTTATGAATGCAGTAAACTTTACTTTTAGCAGAGTTACGCTTCATTTGGAGCCTGTTTGACATTCAGCACTCAGCAGTTGTTGGTGTCGTTTTAAAAGCAGCGCCCGAGTCGGAGCCGTGCATCGATCTGTCTGTCTGACTCTGTGTAAAACCAGGGAAGCGCGTCATGTTTTCCTGCTTCCTCAACATTCCCATCCCGGATGTTTTTGATTGATCCGAAACTCTGTCGGATCGGGAGCTCAGCGTGCAGATGGGAGTGAGAGGCACCTCGTCACGGCCTGTCAATCACACCCAACGCCCACACACACACTCTGAGCAGCTTACACACTTCATAGACCTGCGTTTTCCCTATGGGAGAATAACCACAAGAATATTTAGTTCCCCCACATTACCAACCTCACACACACACACACACACACACACACACACACACACACACACACTCACATACAGAGAATAGCAGTCATCTGGTCTCTTTTTCCCGCCCTCCTCGCCCCTTCTTCTCTCGTGTGGTAAATCTTTGAGCTTCTTGACAAGAGCACCAGTCGTTTTTTCTTTTCTTTTTTCTGGTTTCATCACCGTCCTCCTGATTACACTTTGAAAAAATGACGGGGCGCTGATGTAAGATGTCTCCAGCTAACCAAACAGGGATGGAAAAGCTGCTTGTCTGAAACTGAAACAAGAAGAGAAAAACATCTGACAGGCCTTTTAAATTCAGTCCTCTGAGGCAGCTCCAACTATTCAGAAGTCTCCACTGTTATCAGGTTGTATCAGTCAGGAGGTAATTGATCATGAAACGAAGGAGAAATTGAAGGAGAATTTTTTGAACATATTTTCAATAAAGGACCAAGAGCATATTTGTCCAATAAAAACTCCTATTTCTCCTCCATGTACGAACAACAAGCTTGACCTGAGCTTCCGTGTCCAAAAATCTCGACATGACTTGGTGAAATTTCTTTAATCTCTACATTTGTTTTCAAAAGAGCTCAACAGTGACCATCCACTATTTCAGTGGATCTGGTTCCTCCAGTAAATTTCACTTATCAAATCGGCCATTGACATCTTAGAAAATCCTTACATCTGTATGTTTAATCCTGGAACCAAGCCAAGCAGCTACCTGAATACTCGTGGCTGGGGGCCAGGCTAAAATAGTTTTTACCAAAAGCAATATAAGTGAACACATGAATAGTTTGCTGGTGGATTTTAGTATTTAAAATTAGCGGTGCGAAACTCAATTACACAATGGGTACAACAGGAGCGCTCCTGGTGTCCCTCAAAACACTGGTGCTCATGGAAGGAAATACTTTTTTTTTTTTAAAAGTGGAGGAAAACTTAAAACCAAAAACCTTTGTTAAATGATCCAGGTCCAGGCCCTCAGGATGGTTTGAAAAGTATAAAAGTCCTTTAATTCATAGGGCTAGAAACATTTAAAATCCACCAACATGTTTCGGCTTGTGCCTTCTTCAGGGTGCAGTGACGCACTGAGACAAAACAAATAATTACTGCTGCAGTCACCACAGGTGAAGTCATAAATGCATCAGTTACAAGTCAAAAAAAGCCAAAAAGCATCCTCACTAGGAATCCAGGACGTAGTTCAGAACTATTTATTTTAGTTTAGTTTACATACTTTATTAATCCCTGAGGGATTCCCAGGGGGCGGCTGTGGCTCAGTTGGTAGTAGAGCAACATGTCCGATGTGTCCTTGGGCAAGACACTTAACCCTGCATTGCTTCGGTGGTGGTGTATGAATGGATCAGTGTTGTACTTACTCTCTGATGTACGTCGCTTTGGGTAAAAGTGTCTGCTAAGTGAATTGTAGAATGTTGTAGAATTGTAGGGAAATTCTGGTTTACACTCTTATTTAGAGACATGCTTATCACACCAAAGGCCTGAATTACACACATTTAAAAAAACACACCTGCACAAACAGGAACTGTGTGAATTCAATTAATAGAGAGATGTCAGGGTGGGGCTGCTACAAACAACTACACAGGGAGCGCAACACAAAAAATAACGAAAAAAAAATACACCAAACCAGAAATAAGATTTAAAATAAAAGGGCAATCAAAACCTGACAGAAAAGTCGAGTTAACCTGTGCAAATATTTAAACCAAAAACTGTCTACTTTGTGTGACAGGAAAAAGTGAAAAAAGAAAACGTATTTTAGTGAAGACAGATTTTTGGCATCTTTCTTTGGCTGCAAGAAGAGATGTTCAACTGTGGGAACTCTGAATGTGTGTTTTAGTGAGAGACTACTGTGTGAGGTTCCGCTCATCTTCATCACAAAATAAAGTTTCTAGCACAGGTATGTGCTTCCAAACATGCAGAGTGTTCGAGCAGCTTGTGAGCAGAGTCGGGGCACTGTTTCAGGGAAGAGCAGAGAAAGATTTCCAGGTCATTGGGCTATTTCAAAGGAGCTGCAGCGGGTAGATTTTTTAGTCTGCGGGTTGAGTGGACCTATTTTGATGTCAAGTAAATCAATTATAAAAATCCATACCGTAAACTACTTTGTTAATTCACCGATTCAAATCGCTGAAGATTTGAAAATCGTTGGTGTGGAGCCAGCCTTAGCAGAAAGTGCAGGACGCCAACACCACGGCTCCACCAGCTGATCTTTACTGTGCAGACTCTGGCTCAACATGTGCAAAATGTCAGCGCTGTGTGAAGCTTGGCTTCTTTTTTGTACGACGGGAGGCGTTGGAGACATATGGTCCATCTTTTTGTACAGGCAATGCCAATAATGTCACCTACTTTTAAAGCTTGGAAACTAAACCAGAACCCTTCCCATACTGAATTCAAGACCCCTGCCCACAGATTCAAAACTCTCATGTAACCAAGCGATAATGATGGTTGTCATGCCATGAACGATTTGTGGAAAGAGACAAAGTGTCTGAACAGTACGTAACAGATACTGGAGGCTCTGTCAGCTGTAATATTTCTAACATTCTTTTAGCTTGTCTACTTCCTCATCAGCATTTCAAAGCAAATCAAAACGTGTCAATAATGTTTGCTTTCTGCATAATCTTTCTTGAGCCAAACCAAACAGTCCTCTTGTTGTGTTTGGATCATAATCTTTTTGAATAATCCTTTTCTTCACCCTGATTGGAGCTCTGGGTGGACAGATCGATGGACAGCCTGAGCCGTCAAGGTCTGCTGGTGAGGAAACAAGTGACGGTGTGAATGTTTTTGGGCCTCTGTCCATGTTAGGATGAAGAGTGATGTGACCGGTCTCTGCAGACGAGCAGAGGTGGCAGTTATGTATAAAGACAAAGAAAATATCAGGTGTCTCATTTATATTTCAGTGCATGGACACTGCAGTGTCTTCCTGTAGCACAGCTATTTCACTTGAGCAAATTTGATGACATCAGTCATAAAATATACTCATAAAATAATTGATGTTGTGTTTTGCAATAGTTTAATGCTGCTCTTGATTTCTACAACTGATAATCCTTCAGTTACCGTTCATGTCCGGCCCTTCCCTCTGATCTTTTGGGGGGATTTGAAAGTGAGACAGAGCTGATAAAAACATGAACAGACTACGACATGAGATCTCACAGATCAAACGAGACTTCAAATATGGACAATCCAATCCAATATGGAGGACAGTTTTCCTTGTCGTCTCTATCGTGATATGCCTTGCTTGAGATATAATTAAGGCATTCCTGTTCTTGCATTGTTTCCACAAGCCTGTGCTCTTTTTAAATATTCCACTTGACTCGGGGCTCAGTTGTGTTAACCATCTGAGGTCAAAAGCATTTTTCAGAGTAATGTACAACCATGTAAAATACATCTTATTTTCAGGACAACCCGGGGAATTAGAATGTCTACCCCTCTAGGTAGAA
Organism: Labrus mixtus; assembly: GCF_963584025.1. Taxonomy (NCBI): domain Eukaryota; kingdom Metazoa; phylum Chordata; class Actinopteri; order Labriformes; family Labridae; genus Labrus; species Labrus mixtus. The sequence continues at coordinate 15,201,963 of NC_083613.1, forward strand.
AGGAGTAGCGTAGAAAGGAAAGGAAAGAGGAGAACCCTGACATACAACAAACCGCTAACAATCCCCCCCAAAAAAATAAATGCATAATGGTGCATGTTTTATGTGCACTTACAACACAAGTGCTCTGCAGCACATTTAAGATGGCATGAGTGTGTTTTGTGAATTAGACGATGTCTTTTGTACTTACCGTAAAATCCGATGTATGCAAGGAAGATGCATTTTTAATACCAATTTTTTCATTGAAAAAGTGCGAGTTATACTCCGGTGCGACCGCTACACCATCACAAAATGCATGTGACCTGAAAACTCATCCCCATTCATTGTGTATCACATGCTGTGCTGGGAAACAAGGCGACACAGACCTGGCTGCGCAACTTTTTAAGGAGGACATTTTAAAGCCCTTTTTTCCCTTTTCAAACAGTCCCCTGTGGTCTAAATGAAACATCTGTGCTGTGCTTTGGTCAAAATATAACATGAATCAAGCACCAGAGGAGGTTTGTGACCCTGTATAAACCAGCTCTCTCAGAACGCTTTGGTGTGTGTGTGTCTCTTTAAATGCAATGAGCCCCCCATGAGTTTTCCCTGTAGACATCACTCCTCTGTAGCGAGATTAAAAATGGAGGACCTGCGCAAAAGTTTTGCTCTAGTCTGGGGATGGAGTCCATGGGTGGAGAATCCAGTGGAGGGGAGTTTTTTTTTTTTTTTTTACCAGAATCCCACTGTGACATCACAGGGGGAGCAAATTTGAAACGGAGCATTTTTCTCTGTGTTGTAAGACTTACGCAGACCACAAACAAAGGACTGGAGTGGATTTTTCAAAATATGTCCCATTTAACATTTTTCTTACTCATGAGGTCATAATCATGCATTTAAAGAAAACGGTGGTATATATTTCCATATAGTTCCAAATAATCCTTGTAGAGTGCACTTTTGATTTGAGTTCTATATTAAAGGTAACAAGTGACCAGCAGAGGTGGGCAGCGAGACAAATGGGCTGTGGGTCTGTAGGCTACTTCACAACTTTCACTGTAGTCTGAGAGCTCAACTGCCTCACTATAGCTAGTAGGAGTTCAAACTCCACAAAGTGAATACAAACGGCACTAAAAGAGCGATAGAGCTGTACAGAAACTGCAGGTTGTGAACTTTTACTGAACACAATAGAAATCGTCACGCGGATAGACAGTTTTTGAAAAAGATTCTTTCTGGGAGACCTCTGAAACCAGACTGCGTCTTGTACTGGTGTGATTTATATTCTGGATTTTACGGTACACGTTCAGTGGGTGCAAAAGCCTTTTGTGATTCAGGCCCTGATCGTGTACTTTTTGTACAGGCCTCAGACAAATTAAGACTGTTTCATATGGAGTTAGAGCAGTCTCAATATTTACAAATGCACACAGAAGGATTCACAAATGTATTTCAATGCACACCCAAATATATTTCATTCTATATAAATGTAAAACAAATCCACAAAAAAATAAGATTCACAAATGTATTTCTGATTCACACACAAATACTTATAGTTTGTATATATGTAATAGAAATCCACAAATATATAATATAACTATAATACATATATTTAAAAAACACATTTGTATCTTGTTACATTTATATACAAACTGTTCAGTCTGCATTTACAAACTGTTTGTCATTTGTGAACCTCACTGCATTTGTGTGTGAAATTTTTGAGACTCCCCTGCCGTGGTTACATTCACAAATGCATTTTTTCCAGCAAGGAAATGTCTATAGCCAATCAGATGTCTCCTTCCTATTCAGCCAATCACAGGAGCGTAGATTCAAGGGTATGATTTAATGTGATCACTTTAGCGTTGCATCTGCGCATACAGCGATTAGCCTAGCTATCAGACAATCGGATTAAATCATCTTTAATCTGACCAGCACAAATAGTCTCTGTGATTGTTGTACTATAAATGGCTACAGACATTTCCCTGCTGAAAAAAATGCATTTGTGAATCTAACCACGGCAGGGGAGTCTCAAAAATCCCACACACAAATGCAGTGAGGTTCACAAATGACAAACAGTTTGTAAATGCAGACTGAACAGTTTAGATATTTGTGGATTTCTATTACATATATACAAAACTATAAATATGTATGTGTAATCAGAAATACATTTGTGAATCTTGTTTTTTTATTTGTGGATTTGTTTTACATTTATATAGAATGAAATATATTTGTGTGTGCATTGAAATACATTTGTGAATCCTTCTGTGTGCATTTGTGAATATTGAGACTGATCTAACTCCATAGTTTCATCAAAAAGTTCTTGTAGTTGGTTGAGCTCCGTAGTCCTTTGAGCTGATGTGTGTGTAGAGACAGGGTTTAAACCGCCCTGATACACTGCAAGGATTAAAGTCCCAGTCTGTGTGACAGTGTGGTCCAACAGGCTGCTCTGCCATCCAGCCAAACACAAAGACAGTAGACTGAACAGCTCGCCAGACACAAAAACCAACCGCCCATCCAGCCAGCCGCACGAATACAGCCTCAACCAGACACGGACTGGAGTGTGAGCTGTGAAAGAGACACAAAATCCCATGAAGCAGAGGGAATGAACTGCTCTGTGTCCACTGCTGGAGCGTCTCACACGTCTCTGTTGTGTTGATGATTCACAGACACATTTGTGCTACTCATGTCTCGTGGTTGCATCAGTAAAGTCACACATTTCTGTCTGTTTTCCATCACTCGTTTACTTCTCCAGCTTAATTTAGTGTTCGTTCACCCTGTCTTTCACATATCAGTTCTACATTTATTGTTCATGCTTTGTTTGGCAGATGAAAACAGGGATATTTGATTAAGGTTTGTATTTATAGCAGTCCTTGTTTACTGTGATGACAAGCTGCATTAAAGCCGTGTTGCAACACACGACAGCTCATCTCCCAAGATGTGAAAGCAGGAAGCTCTGTGGAGTGTTTTAATCTTAGTGCTCCGAGTGATTGAATTTAGATCTTTGATGATAAGTGTTCTTGAGCAAGATGTGGGTAATTACTCAGAGACAGAAAAGACTCAAGCTGTGGAACTGTTTCAACAATTATTCTGACTAGTTACTTTTCTTTTAAATTAAAGCATGAAGTTTTGTTTGGCATCATCAGCATGAACAGTTTTCCAGTTTGTAGTTCTTTTTTATTCATTTCAGCTTTGTGTCCTGGTCACTGCATAGCTGTTTTCACAAATGCACTCCTGAATATTTCAGATGGCTCATGAAACCTTCCTGAGTTGGTTGTTCACACATGCACCTCAAGGCAGGAGACAGGAGCAGGGCGGGGGGTCTACTGAGGCAAGACATGATGACAAAAGATTGCGTGGAAGTGGCGGACAAAGCAGCAGTCCGCTATACTACGCTTTAATGAGAATACTTGCCTTTATATCAATGGTACCCAGAGTTCAACACAATCACAATTATCAACAAAAGAGTGGGGAAGAACGGGCTTGCAAACAAGAAAACATAAAGAACCAGTTTCTTTATGTGTATGGAGATCGCACCAGATGTGCACATACAGTCTATGGTCATGTGCCGATTGCAGGATATAAACTTCACCACCCTCTCCAGCTCAGTGTGCTCACTCAGGTTGAATTTTCCAGAGTATTTCCTTTGGCACTAACACATCAGCTCACCATGACTTCAGGCTATAAGTTTACTAGGGAGCTGGCAGGAGAAAGTAAGGGTGAAGTCAGAGTGAAAAATTAGTGCCACTGAATTTTAGCAGCTCATCCCGAAAACTTCAGGAAGTTTAGTCTATATTTTTGTATTTGTTACCTACTCCTGGGAAAATAACCATTTAATATGTGGTACATACGCTGAAACAGGAAAACAGGGGAGAGGACCCAAAGGCAGACTGACGCTGTGTCCCAATTCTGAGGTAACATACTTCAGAGGACCAGCCTTCAAAGCCAGTGTGCTGAATACTGCTCAGTCCGGACTAAAATGAGTCGTTAACTATCGTTGCTAAGCAATGCCTCTGTCGCCTAGCAACCTGTACAGGTGCACCAGAACTAGCTAACAAAAAACCTTTACCTAATTTACAGATAATTTAAAGTTTCAGCGCCCTTTTTTAACATATGTTTTACAAGCTACAAACAAATGACTTACTTTTTGGCTGCCTGCCAGCTCGTTTGAATTGACGCACACTGGATTTGGGATATGTCCGGCCACAAAGGATGCACCAGATGGATCATTCATTCTCCCGGAAAAGATGGAAGCATTTGAAGGAGCCTTCGAAATGGGACAGCCTTCGATGTGCTGCTGTGATGCAGTCAGTCTTGAAATGTGCCCCTCAAAGGATGCAGCCCCAGAAATGGGACACAGCCTGAGACAGAGAAACTGCCGCTGCCCGATCAGGTACAATAACACCAGAAAAGAAGAGAGTACAAAACTATGAGACAAAGAAGCGTGAGTTGGTAACATGGATGAATCTGAAAAGAAAGAATGAGTCAAAAGATGGTCAGTGCATCATTGATTTTTTTCCCTCAGGTGTCCTTCAACAATGATGAATGCTAGAAAATAAACACTCGACATCTCTGAACCAGAGCTCCCCTTTATGTTCCTGCAAACAGTAATACATCGATTAATTATCATATATGATTTGTAATGGCCACAGCCACACCACCACTCACTGGACTGTGTTCAAATGTGTGTGTTTGTGTGTGGCCATGTGAGTCTGCGATCCTCTACTTTGGAAAATCCCATCCACCTGTGCTGCTGGTTGCCTGATTGGTATGAATCTACAGAAGGACACACCAATCAGATGAGAGCACCTGCCGACTCACTTCTTGAAAAGCGTGGCCCATCCATGAGTCTGGGTGACGCCCTGCCTGCCAGGTATTTTGTTAGATTAGGAGCACTTGCACTCTCACTTCAGGATTGGTCTTTTTATAAACAATAGGTTTGGGAGTGCTGTTCCTTTTGTTGTTTTTTCGATTTGGTAAATTACAGAAGTTAGGAGGGATTGTTTTACTCTAATTTGGTCCTAAAAAAGATTTGTGTTTAGAGCTCCACGCAGCCTTTCCGTTGCATTTCTGGTAGATTTGGATGAGTTGGTTTTGTTTTCTTTGATTTACTTTCATGTTTATGACACAACGATGCCAGTGAAATGCAAAACATGCAAATGCAAAAGATCTGATCCAACTAAACAGAAAACGAACATGGAAACAAGGACAATAAATAACCTCACTTTATTCCTGTGGCCTGGCTTGACTTTCTTCTTTTAAATGAATAGTGGACGTAAAGCTGTCACCCTGGATGTCCTGAGCTGTGCCGGGTCTCTGCACAGCAGACAACATCAGAGTTGGTTTGTTTTCGCGCGTCATTGTCATCTCCACACATAACAGACTGAACTTGCTCAGTTAGACTCTGGGGCTGAAGTTCGGAGGCGTGATTGATTCTCTGTTACTGCTGCAAAGTTCAAAAAGAGCTCCAAATGACTGTCAGTTAACTGGATCTCTGCTCTCTCACTGCTGCTTTTCTCAGCCCTTTAAATCTTATTAGACATCACATCAGAGACTCCGGACTTATTCAGCTGTGTCACTCCCGCTAGCAGAGCCACTTATCCTGTCAACCCCCCCTACCCACCGGACATGGCAGGACCCTTATTAACAGGCAAAGCTCCAGTGGGTCGTACCAAAACCCCCATGGGGGGGTGGTGGTCATCAAGACTGTGCCGCTGCGCTGCTGAGTGACAGCTAAACGGCTTAAAATGTCACTTTGAATAAGAAGCAGGCCACACACAGGGACACATGCACACACACACACACACACACATAAAAAAAAAACACAAATGCAGACAGTCCAGATTTGCAGTGACTTTACTTTAGTTTCTGAAGGGGGCGCTCTTTTCCGTCTTTTCTTGGAGGTAATACAAATTGCAAACAATTCAAAGCGAGTGAAGAGTGAAGGTAAATCTGTAACTAAGACTTAATGTGGTTTATATAGTTTAATTTCCCTCCACATCGTCACACTATCCACTATGATGCATTTGGAAGAGGGGCAAATAGCTATAACCTGAAAACAGCAGCACAACATTAGGACAACATCTGAATCTCCCAGACTGAGATCTGTGATGTCAGATTAAAATATCCACAATGTGAATATGGAGAATTACATCATATGAAGTAGCTCTTATTTCTTCTAACATTATCAACAATGACATATGTTTTTGTGTATGTTGTCTTTGTTACTACAATGTTTAGGCAGTGTCTATGAGCTGGGTGTAAGATTTAGGTGGCAGCTAGTTTAAGTTGAAACTGTCTCAGCTGGTGCAACACCTTGAATGTTAAACATGTGTTAACTCCATCCTTTATTAGAAATTGAGTTCAAACTAGGCTACGTTAAGACTCACAGAGAGCTGGTGAAAAAGCAGTACAGACACTCATCAACCAATCTGTGAGCAGTATAAGGAAGGAGGAAGATGATAAATGTAAGAGAAGGAAAATTGCTCCTCTGGGACACAGGTGTACAGAGGCTGAAGTCCTCAAAGCAGGGGGGCTAGGTTCAAATTTGACCTGTCGCTCCTTTCCTGCATGTCATTCCCTACTCTTTCTCTCTCTCTCTCTCTCTCTCTCTATCTGATTTCCGACTCTATCCACTGTCCTGTCTCTAATATAGGCATAAAAAAAATGAACCTAAAAAATTGCTTGTTTTACAAATAAATTAGTTTGTATCAAAGTGACCTCAAATAAATCAAATCACTTCAAATTGACCACTTGATTTTTCCATCCACACGCATTTTCATCACCTCTACTTTTAGTTATTTTTTTTACTTCAACCCCTCAGTACTAGATGATCACACTCCTTAGCTCATGTCTTGATCGGCACACATTATACGGACAGTGAATTTTTTAATAACTCATCTGTTTTGATTTTATTTACGATACACTGTTATCCATAGTTAGGCGTGTAGCTGACATGATTGACAGGTGGGCGCCATGTAACAGTTCGTCAAGAGGCTTAAAACCCGCCTCAGCTCCAGCTCTCAGCCTGTCGTTAGGTTGACTGAAAGTTAGGCTGAGCCAGGATTTCCAGCATGGTGACCACCATCGATAGGACTACGAAGCCGAAGGCCCCCTGCAGGAACAGATAAGTGACGTCACTCAGGCCATTAATAATTACAGCCTCTGTACATGAGGCGCCCAACATAACCGCTCATTCAGTACTTAATGTATCAGTGACATTTATGTTGGAATAGATCACAACTGTATTCTCTGTCAGATGTTCCTATTTTGTGTTCCATGTTATTTGTTCTTTTGTGTTCTCTTTCAGTTATTCAGCGAGGAATGAGGTCAACATTGATTTCTCTCATATCTTTGTGTCCTTGATTCACTTACTGAACTCCAGTTAATTTGGGGCCTGTCTGGGAGTGTGTGTGTGTATTCTGTGTTTGCATGCGTGTCCATCATGGCTGTGCACATAATAATAGCGTGTTTATCATTTTTGCTTTGTCGGTGGAGCAGCTCTCAGCGTTTTCTCTCCGTGCTGATTGGAAAGCCTCGCCTGCAGTAAGCCCCGGGGCTGTATCTGCAAAACCTTGTTAAAGCCTCTACAGAGACCCAGCTATGGAAATATTAGCCTCTAAAAGACAGACTAATGCCAGTTTCTACCACTCAGCCATAAAAGAACAGGAGGACTGTGTCGTTATGAGGGCGGATGGTTTCTGTTCTGCGATTTCTCCGAGTTTTGATAAATTGGAATAAGGTGGCCTTTATACTGCATTTTGTCACATTATGCTTTAGGTTATCACGTGTAATTGTGCAGTTTCTGCATTATTTAATATTACAAACATATTTTAGTTTTTGTCGACCGAGATAGAAAAGCTGCTTTCCTATCTGCTGCTTGTTCACTGTCCTCCAACAGCTTCAAAGCTAACCTGTTTAGTCTTTGCTTGAAAGGATTTTGATTTTGGAGACAGCCGTGTGTCCAACAATTCCCAATGAAAAAAGGGGGGGGGGGGGGGGGGGGAATTGAAATTAGGGGGTCCAACCAATCACAACCACTTTTCTTATATGGGGCCCCATTGAGGCATTTGTGTAAAAAAAACAAAGAGCGTTGTTGATGTATTTTAGATTTATTTTTTTTGCACATTAACGCAGTAATTCTACCCTGAAGATCGCTGCACGACATATTACATAAAGTGGACTTTATAGGGTTGTGATAAAAATGTGGGATTTTGTTCCTTAAAATGTGCTGTTAAAATCTCAAATAGAATAGTCAATTTAAAGCCACTGTGAGAAACGTTCAGGAAGTATGGCTTTTGGCGCCACCTGTGGACAAAACATGTAGTATGTTTTCCCATTTGGTGTACTGTTAACCCAGATTTGGTAATCTTTAATAGGTTGTATACCATCAGGTGAGGTCTTGTTGAAGTTGAGTTTTTTATTGGACAAAAGTAAACTATTACCTGATCCTTGATAGAAAAAAGTCGATTACCAAATCTTAATAATTGTTATACAGATCTCACCTTTTGAACAACCAAATATGTTCTGATCAGGAGCAGAATCAGATGTATCTGCCTGTAATGTGTAAACATATAAAGAAAGGAAGTCCAGTTTTAAAGTGTGAATCCACAAAATACAAAGGTAAGTCTAAAGGCTGAATATTGCTGTATGGGTGGAGCCTTCTGTCCGCATTGTGCATTTATTTCAAGCGTATTACGGATATGGATCAAATTTTATATGCACATAAAATAATGAGGGCAGTATTGGCAGGCCAGCATAACACAAGGACAAAGAATACTTTTGAAAACGGTGGAACTTTCTGAGGAAAGATTGTGCGAGTCTTTTAGGAACTTTAAACATGTGAAGTTAGCTCGCTCGGGCAGGAACTGACAACTACAACAGAACAGCTGGGCGGAGATTGGACAGGAACTGATTGTCGGTTGTACGCCAGCGAAGAAGAAGTGAAGGTGTGCATGCGAGACTGTACAAGAATATAAAAAAACATCCAAAGACAGAGAAAGACTAAGTCTGCACACCAGAAGCTGCTCCAATTAAATCTAATGGGAATGATCACCACATGTAACGTTTCGCCCTTCATCAGACATGATGCATGTGAGACTGTGCCATCTAGTGGATGCATTTATTTTAAATATCCAACCTAACGTAAAGGGTGTGTGTCGAGAATACGGGTAGTGATGGTTATATTGTTAAAAACATTTCTTACTATTTTTATAGGTAAAGGAAGTGTAAATGAGCCTTTCGATGTGGAACTCTTTGCATGGAGAAGAAATTATATAAACTGTCATTTGGTGTCAAACCTGAGAAGATAACACCCATACAGGCAACCACCATAACTTCATAAATTGAACAGGTAACTACCAATGAAAACAAATGTCTTGCTTCTGTAAAGAATTAAATACATAGTGTCATTTAGGGAGCTGAAGTTGGTTGGTAGCTTTTTTCCACAGACTTTTTGTTGAGCTCATTAAATGTATCCCAGCTCTAGCTGCCTAGTTTAATGCACCGATATTAAAAACCATAAATTTCTGTTTTACTCTGTACAAGAAAGTAGATAAGTCAGCATTTAACCAAGCTTGGACTGACTGTCAGGAGTACCAGGAGAACTCACAGAGGACTGGTCAAATTATTTTTGCTCAAAGTGTCTGGACGGCATTATAGTGGTGAGGTTTGAAAAACAGGTAAACAACTTTGCCGGCTTTTAAGCTGATGGTATGATGTCTGCCTGTCATTCCACGCATACTCACACATCATCTTCATGTGGCGGAAAACAGGGAGAGCACAGGTAAAAGGGCACATTAAGGAAGTACAGATTAAAAGATTAAAAGGATTAGGGAGAAAAGCTCTGCAGGAAAAGTGCTGTGACATTACAGATGTTCAGGAACAAGGGACATAGTGTTTGAAAAAGAAAAAATACAGTGCATGGATAGCTGACATCATGTGACATCAACATGAAGTTATGATGTTCATGAAGAGGGTTCAACCTGCGGAGACAAGCAATCACAGGCATTTTTTTTTTTTACTGAGATGGAAAAAAAATCGCTAAATCTATCAGTGCCATCATCTCCGAGCACAAACACACACACATGCATGCACTACACTCTGCATTGAAACAATCGCATCCTTATATTTTCTTTCTGCTTTTGCATACTCATCCAACACACACAATCGGTTTCGCTGACTTACACACACTTACACACACAAACCCAGACATGACGCCAAGAAGTCGAACACTCAGAAGCGATGGGAAGCCAGATGTTTGAACAATGAGCAGCGCCCCTCAGAGGCAGGACGTGGAAGAATAGGCTTTCTTTTCTTTTTCATTCTGGAAGAACAAATTTGTCGCCTGGCTCCCTGTAGTAGACAGATACGAGCCCAGCAATTAGTTTGACAATGCCACACACACACACACACACACACACACACACAAACACACACACACACACACATACAGATTTCTATGACTTTACCTTTGAGGACACGCACGCATGCACAGTCCAAGTAGGAAGCTGAGAAACAGTGAATGGCACAAATAGAGAATCAATTAAAAGCCAGATGTTTTGACAAAGACACAAACCCACTGGGGGTCTTTACATTGTTAAACAGATGGCAATGACACAATACAATACATTACAATTCAATATAAGAGCTGTCATAGTGATAGTGATGCTGCGGGAGGCGCCGGTCCATTCATACCAGAAACATACAGCTGAATAGTAACAAAACTGCCGTCGGAAAATAGAGTGACAGAGCCAAATTTAGCTGCATCCCAACATGATATCTCTATGTCTCAATGAGAGCACTGTGCATTATGTTTGTCACTGATTTAAGAGACTTTTAGTGGGGTTCAATTGCAACACAATCTGTACAGCAAATCTTCTTGGGGCATTCCAAACTTTAAACCAAAGCACAGGTCAAATGGAGACGGAAAGATACAAAGACGCCATACAAATTCAAGCTATATTGAACAAATCCTGCCTAAAATAATCGAAGATGAATAAGAAACCAAAGGAAACAAAAGGGACTGGACACCTGGCCAAAAAAACACCACCTCCTCAAACTAAGAAAGAAGGACTAACCTGAAGGCAAAAAGACAGAAAATAGGCTTACCGAGTGTCTCCGGCCCAAACTTATTGGATTGGGAAAATGTTTCACAGCAATGTAAAAATGAGGAACAAAAAGCTCTTCAGTGTGTTGCTGCCCAGAGTTTGTGTACCCGAGAGCCAGTCTCTGCACACCCTGCAACTCTACATCTCCTCCTCCTACCTGAGTGCTGTCAGGTGTGCAGCAAGCAGAGGGAGGAGAGCGACCAGAGAGAGTAAGAGAGACCAGGCCACAAAGTAGGCAAACACGAAACACAAAGAAGGTGCGACGTTTGGATGACATTCTTATTCAGAAACTGAAAGCTTTCAGGGTTTCAAAAGTTGCACGCACAGAAAGAGTGGCCTGAAACTGAAACAGCTATAAAGTCAAATCAAAACTATCAGAGCAGAATTCTCCTTCCTTGAACTTCCTCACCTCCGTCAGTTTTTGACTTCTTTTAATGACTTTATGACTTCTGATGCCACTGAACGTTTCGGTCTCAAAAGTCCAATTTGTGTCCGACCTCCACGCCTTCTTAAACTTGAGTACCCGCAGAACTTTTTTGTAAATTCAAACAAACATTTCTTCGCAGCTCTCTGACTGACCTTGATGTAGCTCAACATGAGGGGTGATTTTTGTTGGTGTGGACTGAGGCCTGAGGAGGAGATAGAGGTTTTCAGTTTCATGCTGGGATGAACCTTTCTGTGTCTGTAGTGTTACGATGCTGTAATCTGATGGAGGTTCATGTAGATGCACCATCTTAAGTTCACTTCTGTGCCGATAGTGCAGCTGCAAAGTCTGTCAACTGTTCCTCAAGAAAACTCAAGTCTTGAGGCACGCTGCCTCAGAAATCATCCCCAGTTTCCTGTTCAAGTATAAGGAGCCCGGAAAATGTTTTCTAACCCACGCGTGCGACTTACTGAACTCACACGCGCCCTTTAAGTAAAGTCGCACACGTGCCTGAGTTATGTGACGCCCCCAAGAGGACCTCCACTGTCAGACGAACTTCCGCTGTCAGTACCGGAAATACACGTAATTTCAAAATAAAGTCGGGTTGCACTTTCGGGTTGTTCATTCATTTATAAACGATTTTAAGGGAATGCACGTAAAATATTCAATATAAAATAGGTAATAAGTAATTCCGTTTTAAATGCTTAAGTCATTTTTTATATGAATATAAATACATTTAACGGATTACTCAACATCCTATCTCATTTACAATCACTATTGATGTATTCAGCAAAGACGAGGGATGAACAGGAGAGTGAATTAAAGGCATAGAAAAATGATGCTAATTTAGTCAGTAGTACAGGCTATCGTCTTAGAAAAAACTTATCTCATTTCTCATGAATAGCAACTGAATCTTTTAACGTCCTTGATCGTATTTCATCAACAGGAATGAAAAAAAGAAAATCTATTTCAGCAATACAAATAACATTTATTCAAAATGTGAAAATGATAATAACATTTTTTCAGCTTTTTCAAAGTGTTGTGAATTCTCTCACTATTATCTAGATTAAAATCTAGGGTGTTTATTGTGGTGAGGATGTGCATAATTGACCTTTTTTGTGGTGGACTAAGTGGTCTTTTTAAATTGTCTCCGTGTCGTTCAGAGTGTGAAGTGTAACAGGAAGAATGGCGAGTGGCATTTAGAGACATTTATGCGAGGATAATTCATACATCAGATAATTAAAGTCACACGTTGCCACTTTGAAGGAGTTAAAAGGTAAAGTGACGCAGAGAGGTCGACCTCGGAGGAATATGAAAATCCTGAAGCAGGAAATTAAGCGCAGCAGCGGCGGTAGAAGTGCGAGGATGGAGCCCCGGTGATGAGATGATTCAGTTTAATCTGTGAAATGATCTGACCTGACATATATAATAAAAGACCCCATAATAAGTGACAGTTGAACTATTGCTGCCTGCATCATATCATCTAATAACCCAAAGACCCCGTCCTACTGTAACCACACACGTTTGTGAGACACAATATGGTAATTTTTTTAAGTTTTGCTCTATAGTGGGAATAATCATGCATTTAGAAATTAAGAAATAAAGCCAACAGAACAAATCAACATCATATGATTTGTTCATTTTCTTGTATGTAGCTTAACGGCTTATACTGTAATGTAGACTGTAGTCTCTTATAACAGGACATGAAACTAGTTTAGCTAGTGAATTAACTATATTATATCCCAGGGTGAGCAGAGTGTACCTGCTACTTAGTGGAGTGATATAGATTCAAACATGTTGTTAAGGTTTGTATTTAGACCCAAAAGCAGACATGGCAGCAAAATTGAAGGGTTTGAGGTTTTATTGCAGGGCTTGGTATTGGTGGATGGCTGACTGACTGGCTGGCTAGACTGCGTGGAGGAGACTTATGGAGTTTATCTGGTTCCGTAGGCAGACAGATATATGGTTGAGCTGTCTGATGATGAAGCAGACTGGGAGGAGATGACACCGGTGACAAGAAGAGAAAAAAATCTGTTAGGACTCACTGAAAAAACACTAAGAATAAACTCTAACAAATGTTAAGAGTAGCTGATCACAGCTACCACTTCAGTAGACTCAATAATCTGGCCATGAGTCGAGTTGAAACCAGGGTCTTGGCCTGAGGCAGGTGAGAAGATGAGTTGCAGGTGTGAGTACTCACCAGGTGTTTGATTAAAGCCACACCCTCCAGAGACACACACACAGCTGTCTAGACCACCACTGTTTTTCTACCTGTAAACATATTTTATTTCTGTTTCACTCATGGGGACTAATGAGGATTGACTCATGTTTGGAGACAGCATCAAGTGGATACTCAAGGAACTGGCAGGAAGTTTTTCCCTAAAGAACATGATTAGCATGAGCATTCTGCTGCCTACAGTGAAGTTTTATTTGCAGGAGGAAAGTGTGTGTTAACAGCTGCTCTGGTCTCTTAGATCTCAACAAACTCAGCTGGGAGGGTTTTCATTTTGACACACACCTTCGGACGAAGGTCAGGACCATTCTTCTTTTCTTCATTCTTTTGGACTTGTTTTTGATAATCAAGGCGACCAGCTGATACACAAACACAAACAAACAAACAAATATGTTGACGCACAGGGTCCACGTTTGTGTCTCTCTCTCGAGACTCCTCGTCCAAAACAACTCACCCATCCAGGAGACAAATTGGATTGTGTATGCGTGTACACGTGTGTGCATGTGCTCTATGGATTTTATATTACACATAGGGGTGGTGTGTGTGTGTGTTTGTGTGTGTGTGTGTGTGTGTGTGTGTGTGTGTGTGTGTGTGTGTGTGTGTGTGTGTGTGAGAGAGAGAGAGAGAGAGAGACAGGTGAGTGTGTGTGAATAATAACAATGTGTTTTTCTCCTGAGGGGCTCCACCAAGCCTGAAGAAATAAAATATTAATGATCAATCACTGTTTTGGTACACACACACACACACACACACACACACACACACACACACACACACACACACACACACACACACACACACACTGTGTATTGTGTGGAGTATATCTGTGAGGAGTCCCCTGATGATTCAGTCTCTGAGCAGCCATCAGACGACGCTGGGAGCCTGAGAGTCAGACAGTGGAGGGTTGATGGTCAAAATCCACCACGAGCTGTCCTTCAGTGTTAACCTGTTACTGTTTATCCAAAAGAAGAAATGTTGAAATATATCGTATTCATACTTTGTTGTAGAAGGCCTCTGGAACGGGTTTAAAGGTGTTCAAGAACATTTTTTTGCAAAGTGAATTTGTACATTTGGCTGAACTGTTCTCTTTTTTAAGTCACACCGTCTCAAAGAATATCAAGAACAACAGATTCACATTGGTAATTTCTTATTCAGCCATATAACAGTATGAATCATGATGGATTATTTATCTTTTCTATTGATTTAATTTGCACAAAAAAACACAAATGTTTAGATATGTACATGGAAGTAGAGATAAGACACTGGAGAGGCCTTGTATGAAGACCTGCCCCAGAAATATTTAAAAAATGAAAGTATTGGAAAAAAAAGGTTCACAGGACAAAAACAGAGAAAGGAAAAAAAAAACAAGTTTGAATCAACATTATTATAAAGGAGCAATAAAAAGTAAATAAAAAATATGAAAGAGAAAAGCTATGTTAGAGTATAATCTTCCACAAATTTCTCTTTTTCAGACGGATGAGGACCTTTTTTGAGACCTTTTTTTTATTATGTTCAATAAATACCATTTTTATGATCATCAAAAAAACTGGACGCTTGAATTTTTTTCTTGATATTATAATTAACTTGAACAGAGGCTATATTCTGTGACGCAGCCGCCATAGGTTTGATTCCGAACTCCGCCCTTTGCTGCATGTCATCCCCCACTCTCTGTCCCATCTAATAATGAAGGCGAAAAGATAATAACTTTGAGCGGAGCAGTTCATTAGTGTTTTGAAGCCATCCCATGATGTAAAGTACGACTAGGAGGAAATGCTTTTGCTTTTATTCACAGTTTGGAAAGAGGGCTGTGATGTGACGGCGTACAGACATCCCTGTGTGAGATTGTGTGATTGTGTGTGTGATTTGACCTGCTTTAAGCAAAATGTTTGTAGATGATCAAGCAACTATTTTATATATACTATAAACTGTGTTTCTGTCCATATTTGCATATAGCTTCATCATCATCTGCATCCCGGGCAACATTCTAACCATCATCATCTTCTTCATCATTGTCACCACAATACTTCACTCCTATACTTGCCATGTGGACAAGCCAGTGCCTACAGGCAAGCTAACACACACACACACACACACACACACACAGACACACACAGACACACACACACACACACACACACACACACACACACACACACACAGTGAAAAAAGACAGAGTATAGCTCACCTATCACCGCCATTATTACCCCCTTACCTGCTGTCCCCTTTGGGGAACGGACCGGTCCCTTGTCACCGACTGACATCCCTCCCATGGGTCCCTAATGGTCCACACACACACACACACACACACACACACACACACACACACACACACACACACACACACACACACACACACACACGCAAGCACACACACACACACACACATATACTGTATATATATATACGAACAAAAGTGAACCCCACAAGTGAATTCTTAGGAAACTGTCAGACTTGCTGTCCAGAGACCAGAGGTACCCATGAATGAGTGGTAGGGTGTGTGATGTGTGTGTGTGCGTGTGTGATGTGTGTGTGTGCGTGTGTGATGTGTGTGTGTGCGTGTGTGTGTGTGTGTGTGTGTGTGTGTGTGTGTGTGTGTGTGATATGTGTGTGTGTGTGTGTGTGTGTGTGTCTAAATGTTGTCTAAAACAGAGACAGCTTCACTCTTGACATTTCTTGATCCCTCTGACACATTCTTAGAGCCAGCGGACGGTTATTTTTTTTGTAAAAGTGAAAATAAATAACAATAAAATACTTTTTTTTTTACAGTTGGGTTTTTGGGTTGAGGCCCTCTGCCGCAGTGATTGGCAGCGATCCTCAGGGGCAGAGAGAAAAGTCACACCTCGACGAGTGTTTGAGCCGTGCAGGTGAGTGTGTGTCGGGGAGTGTGATGGACATATTTCCTTAAGGCATTATTGACAGTTAAAGTCATAATGATGTGAGTTTAACCCAGAGAAAAAGGATGATTTGACCCTCATGCCAGCTTCATTTTGGTCATAATGACAAAAGGTTCTGTGGAGCTAACTTTTACTCTTAAGACTAGAAGTTTTTAAACGCCGAATGCTGCAGGTTTGAAATAGATTTGTTAAAGTTGGAATTGTATTTCCCATAATAATGATCCCTAATAAAAGTTTATTCATGCTTAGCAAGTTAATACATTTGAGATAATAAAGCTGGAAACTCGGTCATAATATTAAAGGACACAAATCTTATAATTCCAAGTAGGATTTTATAGATTATGATAAACCTGAAAAGTCAAAGGACAATTCTCAAAAATAATTCAAAGATAATAAAAGATTAAATTACAATTACAAGTTTCAGATTGTATAAATGTGATCTAACGGTTTCTCACCCTGTGGCAGCTTATTTCAGTAATAGTGACACGTTTAATGCATGACTATTTGAAAGTAAATCAGAATTTTTTTTTTTTTACTATAAAGACATTTTGGCTATAAACGTCTTCATTTGGTGCCATTTTGTGTTTTTGTTGGTACCCAAATAGCCAAATGTATCAATGTTTTGACTTATGATTGATATGTGTGGATGTATTTTTTTTATTATGATTTTACTAGACCGTATAATTCCCAGAGAAACACTACTTAACATTAATGTTATACCAGCGAGCATTAGGTGTGACTGTGGCTGAGCGTTGTTGATAAAGACGTGCTTAAGTACGTCTGAAATAGAAGAGGGTCAGAGGTGTTTGATGCTTCGTCTCTGACCCTGTACCAAGTTTTAAAAATATATATTTATTTACAGTTCCAAAGAGAGTCTGTGACTTTAAAAAATTGATTCCCTACCACAAAAAAGTAAAAAGGCACCAAAAGACACCCAAATGTACACCATTTCAGCCGTTGCAGGTCAGTTGCCCTTGTATGCCACAGAAGCAAGCACTTAAGAAAAGAACCAGGATTTTTTTTTCTGCACTTTCAAATCACATATTACAAACAACTTCTGGGTAAACAGGCAGCTTTTACTCATAGAGACAAAGTGAGATAAATAAAGCAGCTTTGACACAACCGGAATCAGTCTGAACAAGTCAACACAAAGCAATCAAGGTCCTACAAGGTAAACACACACACACACACACACACACACACACACACACACACACACACACACGTTCCAAGTGTCTGTTTCTAATCCGTGTTGCAGACAGGTTGTGTTTGCTGAGGATGAGGCGGTCTGCTGGCTGCCCTGTGGGGTATTGATACCGACCCAACAGCCTTCTCTATTTCCACCTCTCCTTCTCCCTCTCTCTCTCTCTCTCTCTCTCTCTTTTGTCCGGCCTTTCTTTCACTCATGCTCTGCCTACACACTCCATCGAAAAAGGAGTACGAGGAAGAAAATTGGGGAGCAGCAGAAAGGAAAGGAACAGAACGAGGACAGTATAGACGGCCGACAGGAGGAGGAGGATGGAGTTCGGAGGGATGTTCTGTTACTTTTCTTTGTTGTCTCGTTTGTTGCTTTGTGCTGGAAAGTAGAAATGAAGTGTAAATATTTGCGTGTGTGTGTGTTTAAGCCTGCAGCATCACTGTTTTAGGCTTATTTCCTTTCTTAAAAATGGGCTACGCTGCATAAAATCAAATCTTAGTGACTATATTAGTCAATTTCTTTGTCAAAATATCATAACAATTAATATTAACCAAGAAAGCCACCAACCTTACATATGTTTGTAGGTCCTTTAAAACATGTGTATACAGTAATTAAAAGAATAAATTACTCCCTGTATTAAACAGGTGCTGTCCATGGTGCTGAATTACTTATTTGGGACTTACTTTACTTTATTTGGGCTTTCACTCTCTCAGAAAACTTCTGAAAATCTCCTGATATTTCCAGGACGAGCTGTATATGTGAATGCAAGCAGCCACATTTCTCACTCGGAGTTTCTTCTGCCAGACCCCTAGTATTTTTTACGCAGTAAGTCTGAGTGGGACGATGCGAGAACACACTGGCACTGTCTGACAGGGATAGTCTCCCGCTGTGAAGTGAACAGCCAGGTCAGGTGAATATCCGGACTTGTCCTCCTGAAATGATCTAGAAATTTTCAGGAGTGTGAAAACGGCTTAAGTTACATTTATGAGACAAAAAGCCAAAACGTTTATTCTTCACTTCTACGTCAAATCAGCGATCAGAGTCTTAACCACTTAACTGTAATAAACTCAGTTTTTAATTCATTTAAAAAAAAAAAGTTAATAACCCATACTGTACGGTTTCTATGTCACAGATGTGACAGAATGACCTTTACTTACAATATGAATTTAACATAAACACACATTGTAACTAATGTGTGGTTTAGGAGGTTGACTTTTATTCAAATCACCAGGACCAACATTTAATGTGTTTATATGTGTTTTTGAAAATCCTCTTTGGAGGCATTTAGTGCAGATTTAAGCTGCTGAAGGTGCTTTAGACTGTGTATTAAGGCAGTGTTTCAGATTTAAAGAAGTGAATGTCAGTGTGTTGTTTACTTGGTGAATCAAATTGGAAAGTGGGACTCACTCTGCAGCCATCACTGCAGGCGGTAAGGTGTCAGGCAGACGGACATGGAACGAGGCAGCGGCATCTGCATCGTGTTGGACCAAAGCTCCTCTGCAGACAAGTCCTGCAAACTCTCTGTGAGGGATTTAACACACTGAACGGTTTTAACTTTGATGTCTTTGTCAACCGTCTGTGTTTTATTTGCCTTTTCATTATCAAGATAACAAAAGTTTTTGCTGTTTTCTCTCCAGAATTTCAACCATTCAGGCGTGCATTACATATTAAACACTTCCTGAAACTTTAGAGTGTAAGCTAGGAGGAATTTCCTCAACAAACTATACAGAGCATGACAACGTCCCACCTTCCAACATTCAGAAGATACAGAAGAACTTTAGTAGACTACAATATGTTCATAAAATAAATGTTAGAAAAAGTTTATAACACACATTTGGTTGGTCTTCCTGTAGACTAAACACTTGGCTTGTTTTTATTTACAAGGGTATTCTCAGTTTGCTTCCATCTTATCTACGGAGCTAAATACTTTAAAAAAGTATTGGAAGTTACAATCTTTGCTCCCAGGATTTATACCTTTTAACTAACCCTAAAGCCTGTACTGAATTGGGAAAAAGGGTGTTCAAGTATGCTGCTCCCTCTTCTGGAATCGGTTGCAAGAGACTCTAAATCTTGGGGAGATGGTTTCCTTGGATGTTTTTAAAGGTCTTCTTAATGATCTGAAGGCAGAAATATCTAGCTGTAGATGTTTTAACTAATATTGCCCCTTTTTGATCCCTTGTAGTTGATGATTTATGACACATTTTGATGATTCCTTTATTGATATAAAGTGTTTTATGTCTGGACCCTGTACATTGTGCTGCTGTCTGTCTTGGGCAGGACACTCTTGTAAAAGAGATTCTTAATCTCAATGAGACATTCCCTGAAAGTTAAATAAAAAATAAATAAATAAATAAAATTAAGTGACTGAGGCAGTCAGTGGTAGACCAGCAACTCCCATTTCCTGCTAGATAAAATTACTAAATTTGTTCCTGGAGTTTGGTGGAGTTTATTACAAACAACAACAAAAAAAACTGGTTTTGATGGCTTTCATAATGATCTGAAGCCTTTCAACATGAGTCCAAAAGATTGGTTTATTTGCCCTACAATATTTATATTCTTTATTTCAAATCAAACATTAGTGACAGGGGGGAAGTAAACCTGGAAAAGAAGAAAAGTCAACCGAGTGGGATGACAAAAAAACAAAAAAAAAACCACAGGGGCAAACTTTCAAACATGCGCTGATGACTGAACGTGAAACAATTATGGCAGAGATTTGGGCTGAGTGGTGGAGAGGCGATCCTATTAGAGCTTTCAGGAGGAACACGTCATTTCATCCACAGTGACAGTGACACCAGATGTCATTTTAATTGACACTGTGCCATGGGAGAGGAGGGAGGGGGAGAGAGAGAGGCAGAGAGAGCCAAAGATTTATAAAAAGAGAGTCAGAGGGAGGGGTGAGAGAGAGAAACAGAGCTGGAGTCCTTCTTCCCCTGGGGGCAGGCCTAATTGGTAAAGTTAGGAATATAAGCTATGAAATATAAATGTATAAAAGTAGAATATATTCACTCTGTGCTGGGAGCACATTCACTCAGCACAGATTTTTGCCCAGTAGAGCGTCTGGTGAGTGTTGGTAAATATACCATTGCTGTGAGAAATGACACCCGTCTGCATTAAATAATCATAAACATGGCGGGCTTCCTTTAAAGCACCCAGACAACAGATATACTGAGCACAATGTGGAACTCTGCGGACAGGTGGGGACACCTCTAACATATCTTTCTGTCATACTGCTGCGTTAAATTCTTGATTATGATTGGCTAATTACGCATGGCAACGGTCTGCTTTCCCTCAATGCATCACTGTTGTTAAGACAAACAAACCGTTGCTAAGAAAACTAGATGGTTGCTATAGCGACACAGCTCTTACACAGACACAGAAGGACCAACTGTAATCTGATCAATCAGCAGAAAAAAGGAGAAAAGAGACGAGAACAACAAAAGGAAAGAGGTTAAAAGATGTAGCAATTTCTGGGAGAAAAATATACAAAACTGAGGGTGGCACATGAAGTGTTGTCAAGATACCAAAGTTATGACATCGATACGATGTTGGACTGATATATCTCGATTCATGGCCTAAGGCCCCGTTTCCATGAAGCGTTGAGAAGGAAAGCACTGCACGTCCCTCCTGTCTCTATGACAACGGTCTGTTGCCAACGGCCGCTGTAAGAGGATGTGAGTGTAAGACACGATCCGTCGGAAAATCCACAGGGAAAATCATACATTTGTAACAAAAGAAGCACCGGAGACGTCAACAGCACCTTTCTTAAAAGTTGAAAGGTTTTCAACTTGAGCGCTCGGAGAGGCCACACAAAAATGGCCAGGACATGTAAGGACGCTGTTACACACATTGTCACTCAGACGCAACTCCGGTGAGCGCTGCCATCTTGCCTCAGTGTGTCACCATCTTTTTTTGAGGTAACCTAATGAACAGTAAGTGATTTAATCATAATAATGTACATACACAGACAAACTTCTCGTCCTGCAGGCTTTACCCATCCTCAAATACGAATATCCAAATGCTGTGTGTCTGACATGAGTGATAAAATGTGAGCTGTTGAACAGTCATTTACAAAGCTGAGTTTTTGAAAAAAAGAACTGGTTTCAAGCTGTTCAAAGGAGCAAATACAGCATGTTTTCCCCTCAGCATGAACCCACAGTGACGAATAGAAAAGTCAGCGCAGTTGACAGCGCTGAATGGTCCCAACATGGTGAGGAAATTGCTCCGCTCTGTTCCAGTTTGTAAAGGGGAACGGGGGAACCAGGAAGAGGCGCCAAGAACACCATCAGCATGGACACGGAGGAGAGGGAGGACGATTTTCCATCAAGCATCCAGAGTCAAATATCAGAGTGGCATCTATGAAGTGGGGAAAAAATATAGCGACCAAAGCACACACGGACTTCTCAGGGCTGTTTTGGGCCACAGTGTCCAGATGAAGACACTCGCAGACAGCAGCTGGACTGACAGACGTGCACTGTGGGAGATGCCGCGGCAGGGAGGTCAAGAGCAGGCCAGCGTTTAGAGACGGCCTCACAAGACGATAATGTGAAGTGAGTTCCATCAATCTTGAGCGGTGATCATTACTGTATCCCTCAGAGTTCAACCCAACAAAATCTAAGAAAACCCATTGAAATAGACCAAGAAGGAGGATATTAAGAAAACACCTCCATCACTTTGACAACATTTAGAAGGAAAAATGTATTTCCAGGGAATACTAGAAAGGTGGAGAAGTCAATGAAACACAAAAAAAAAACAACTTTAAAAATCCAGCTATCCATCAGTGCATGGTAAATGTTTTGTATTGAAAGCTAGTAAAAATCAAAGGAATGTCACTATAGGTTAACGCAGAGGACTGGCAAAATATTTGAATCATGCACTAACAATGTTGACAACAAATGAGAAGATTCACCGCACACAAGAAGCTGAATAACTTCTTCTTTTCATTGAATTACATTCTCAAACAAACAACGTGTCGTTGATGAAGCCATGCGGAAAGAGTACATGTTTGAATAGTTCCATGTTACCTCCAAATGTACATAAATGTTTAAAAAAAAGTCCATGCCTGTTGTATGAGTTCAGAGCTAACTGAAAATTGGATTTAAAAAGCAAAAGAATCCTGGGGCGCTGGTGGTGCAGTGAGTTGGTGCGCGCGCCACATGTACGGAGGCGATAGTCCTCCAAGCGGGCGGCCCAGGTTCAGGTCTGACCTGTGGCTCCTTTCCTGCATGTCTTTCCCCACTCTCTCTCTCTCTCTCTCGCCCTGATTTATGTCTCTGTTCACTGTCCTATCTCTGCAATATAGGCCCAAAATAAATCTTTAATAAGTATAAAAAAACAACAAAAGGATCATCTAATAGTTGATATTCTGTGTCCCATAGCAACAGATAAAGATCAGACACTGTTACATCTAAATTATTGAGGAATGCATGCATATGACTCATCCACGAAGAAGGAAGAGCAAGAGAAACATCTTTGTGTGGCACTTGGAGGACAAATGTTTGAAATGCCTGAGAGAAAACCTCAGCCTGTACCTCTTTGGGCAGGAATTTCTTCATTTTTGAGCC
The DNA here is from genome assembly GCF_963584025.1 of Labrus mixtus. Taxonomy (NCBI): domain Eukaryota; kingdom Metazoa; phylum Chordata; class Actinopteri; order Labriformes; family Labridae; genus Labrus; species Labrus mixtus. Next base: position 15,225,342 of record NC_083613.1, read on the forward strand.
AGCTTAAGGGGTTTTTCAGGAGTTTTTCCTTATCCTTAGCCCTTCAAGGCAAATTGTGATTATTGATATGTGACTATATGAATAAAATTGACTTGACGGGACACTAGTCTGATGATAATACGACTGCGTGCTCCTGCCTGCAAATTCTTTTTGATCCCTTAAGGAGTCCTCAATATCACTATGACAGTGATGTGCGGACATTCGTGAGTCCAGTGCATGAAGTCTGACTTAAATCAGTAAAAAGGAGATATTACATTTCGAATTCCAGTTGAGAAAACTGTGGAACAAGAATCATTCTGCTGCAACATCTGACAGCATGAACACTGCCAAATTAGATTTAGGAAGTGGCTAATTGTGCTAACGGGAGATAAAAGAACACAAAAGAGCTCAGACAAAGACTAAAATAAAGCTCATTTGTTCTAAACATTGTTGAAAGGAAAAGACGATGTCACTGAATTCCAAGAAAGTTAGTGTCAGATTCACATTAGAGGAAAATTTATTTATTTGTTTAGACGATTACTTGGAGCCAATTAGGGCTCGCAGCCAATTAGCCTCTGTGTCTTTGTAAATAAGTGCGTTCACTGTCGCTGTCTGCTAATAATAATTACTCAGAGTGTTTGTTTCAGCTCTTTCACTTCTGGATGTTTGCTTCAGAGGATTTGTTTGTGGCATTGTGTGCTGGACACTGTTGACTTTGGCTGGAATTTTTAGCTCCCCAGAAACATAGCAGAGCTAACATGTTGATGCTGAATGCAGTTTCTCTCCTCTCAGGCTGCTATGCATCAGTACGATGTGAAGTCATCGTATTTACTAAATCACTTTCTCGCTCTCTTTCAGGCTCTTTCTTTCCAGCTCACAGTCTTACATATTTCTTCTTCTTGGCTGGAAGTTTATGATGATTGGTGAATCCTATTAGTTGGTGTGTGCAGTAGTGGTTGTGTGTTTTCTATGAGGCAAAGTCCGACCATGAAGCCCTGCACAGTGACCGATGAGCAACATCTATGGAGGGGGGGCGGAAGACTAAAATCTAAAAACGTTTACATCTTTTTTATTCACTCATTCTCTAAGATAAGATAAACCTTTATTTATCCCATAACAGAGACATTTACAGTTTGAAATGTGACGCAGTGCCCTCTGTCTGCATGCGTTTGATTTGTTTGGCTTCCTGGCTTGGCAGACAGTATGTCATTACTGAACTGGGTGCACCTGAGTCCACCAGGACTCGGCTTATTTAAGTGGCTTCCACTCTAACATGTCTCTCTCCTCTCTTCCTCTCAGGCCTCCAGCATCTGGTTTGCTTTTGTGTGCACTTCACAACACTACACTCACACATACATTGCATTCATGACTGACTTGTCAGATTTACACCATTATGATTGTTATAGTTTAATAATAAATGAACTTCCTTTAAACCTTGTTTCTTTGTCACTTACTTTGAGCCAGTAATAGACATCTGCATACTGGATCTCGACCAAATCCAAATCTATTCTTAATCTTAAGCTACACTGGACACCAAGAAAATAGATCAACGACCAGACAATAGAGCCGACGGGTACATATTGAAAAATCTTGTATTCCACAAAATGATAATACATAGTCACATTCCCAACCTTTTATGCAAGCTAGAGTACACACAGTTTTCTCCAAGTTGAAGCCTTCATTGTCGTTTATTTCTTCCAACAATCGATCTGTTTGATCCGTTGTGTTCCTCTCTCCTCCCTGACAGTATCCCTCATGTCTCACCATCATTTGCGTATCATCAACACTGTCCATCTGTCCTTCCCCTCTGTGATCTTTGTATGTGTCCATCCATCTGTCTTTCACATCCATCTTGCACTCGTGTCACTCTTTCTTTTTTCTCTCTCTCTCTCTCTCTCTCTCTCTCTCTCCATCTGTCAATCCAGCTATTATCTATCCATCTCTCCTTTCTTGGGGCTTTTTAGTCTTTTGCCCGCTCTCAGAAATCACGGCCTCCATCCCTATTGGGGAATTTGTCTTGATAAAATGTCACTCACACACACTCGCATGCAAAGATACTCATAAACACTTGACCACACGCGCACACTTTAATACACACAAATACAGGCGCGCACGTATCCAAAAAGCCTGTATTTGTCCTAATAAAACGTCAAGCCGGCAGCAAAATGAACTGTAATGACTTTCAGGCTGTACTAATGGCCAATAAATCCTGGATTAGGAAGCTCACACGCACTCCCTCTTTCTCTCTCCCTCACACACACACACGTACACACGCAGTGATACGAACGCACCCACACAGGGTCATGTTTCATGGCGTGCTGAGCTGGGTTCATTCAGGAGTCAGATGGGTAAAGTTTTTAAGCTGTTTTCTGCTGTTAATGACTGTTGTGCT